>NC_141158.1:71432500-72032500 GCF_053477565.2 Lygodium microphyllum
TCGTGAAGCTACTAGAGTGCTCAGGAGAGGAGGTAACTCAATCGGGCATGGAGGTAAGCCCACTACACTCGTAGAGAGAGATAGCGCGTTGACAATGTGAGAGGTAGCCATTAGTGCTCGGCTTGAAACACTTGAATAATAAGCGGTCCGTGGGTCTTGGCGGTTGTCACCTCTACAATCCACCTTACTATTCCAACCCAATATTATCTAATTTGACACCTTGAATCACTCTCCTCATTGGAAAACCAAAAGGCCTAAAAATTTCAAGGGGTCCTTAAACATGTGGATGCAATGCACAACCTTTATTAGAACAACAGACTAAACATAGTTGAGCTAGAGCATGCCACTTGACCCCCAAGCCACTTGCTTAGAACTCCTTGTGATATAAACCTCAAAGTTTCATAATCATTGAGCTACTAAGTAGCACTCAACTTCACCTAGGTGGTTCCTGTGAATCACTTCAAAACTGGAAAATCAAGCATCAACTATATAAAATAGCCACACGTTTCCTGTAGTGGTCTTAGCTATTAGAGCTAGGGACCACACATCTTGGCCTCAAGAGGAGCTTGATTTGTATTAATTGTATGGTAGCACCACCTAGATTGCACAGGACTATCACATTGACTAGCTATATTTAGCCATAGGGAGGTTGCATTGCAATTAGGACTAGTAGTGTGATGACGAGACCTAAGAAAGGCATATTGGAACAAGAAGTATGAGTGCCTAGAGATTACGATGACACAAAGGCAGGGGCAAGCAAGAAAAGAGCAAAGAGACAAGTCTTGATTTTTGGAGAAAGAGGTGAAACTATTCTATCAATGCTAAGAAGGAGAAGAAACCTCTACAAACCATCAAGGATACTTAATAGATCATCATCACATCAACGCTTTGTGCCTCTACATCATAATTCCTTTAGGCCCATGGGCTAGTCTAAAACTTTGTGAGTAGCTTTCATTGAGCTAGATTCAATAAGGAATTGATTCTTGACAATATAAATACCATCACAATTAGGAAGTAGCAACCAAGGATTAACAAGTGGAGAACTGGAGAACTTATCAATAAGGGCCTCCTCAAGGGTGTTGAGAGAATTGCAAGGAGACGAAAGGGATTGAATTGACATTTTCAACGTCCATGATAAGAACTAGAGGCTAGAACTAGCCCTTGACTTGACTCTATTCTATTTGGGCCTACTTGCATAGTGTCTAATCAAACAGCTCACTTTGAATCAACACCTAGAAACTCTTAGACTCATTAGCTAAGACTAATACTAGAGCTAGTGATGACCCACAAGATTACCAACCAACTCTACTGCTAGAGTTGCTACTACAAGAACTATACATGTATGTCCCTTGTGAGAATAACAAAACCTCCATTAGCATATAAAAATCCTAGGACTTCGTGCTAAAGGCCTTGCAAAAAGGCATAGCAAAGGTTGTCATGTGATGTATAGAATACTAGAGAATTCCTAGTACTAGTGATACACAAGGAGCTCTAGAGAGAACCAAGGATAGGGCAGGACTAATTGGCAAATGAGCTTTTGTGAGAAAAATACTTGGAAACTCTTATTGATCACCAAGGTGAAAATTCTAAGGTCTGTAACTTCCTATCACGCTTTATATTGCAAGAATACCAAGGACAGTTGCATGTGCATCCATCTCTAGCATCCATTGAGAAACTCCATGTAGCTTCTTTGGGTATGACATCCATAAGTAGGAAAAAATGCTTGTGGGACTCCACGCAACTACATCAACTGCCTTGGTTGCATGAAAGGTCATGTTGAAGGACCTCTTGAGCTTTATAAGGCTAAGACAATTCAAATTGACCCAATGTGACTCTTGAGGAGGGGATAGATTGAGAACTTGCATTGTTGTTAGCAATAGAAAATCCACTAAGCACAGGTTGGAATGGCAATTGAAGAAAACAATTGTAGAAACATGTCACAAAGGGATTAGAAAGGAAACAAATGGTTAAACATCACTTGCCTTAAGAAAGTTATGTAATATTTACATGCTACTACTTGGAAAGTACAAGGCCTGAGTGAGTTCAAGTTGTACTTAGGAATCTCAAATTATAACTCAACAGATTGGTTAATAGGAGAAAAAATTTGATTGTGTGCACATACTCATTTATCACAAGAATTAAGGGAAAAGGACTAGGAACACCACATGTCTCGTAAGAGAAACCTTTCAAGTAAAAATCACACAAGAAAGAAACTGTGATTGCTTCAAGAAAAATTGATGAAGAAACACATGAGCCACGCTTGTAGAACAATGATAAGAAAACAAGAAACCTCATTGTGAGAGACATAGACAAAAGAGAGATTAACATGTCACTAAACATTGTCAAAGGGGAGCAATTCAAATTGAGAATTTCTAGGAGACAAGAACAGGAGGAGCGGCTCAACCCAAGAAATAGATTTAAATCATTTTCATAATTTAACAAAATCACAAAAATAGAAGCAAGGGAAACCCACACCCAAACAAAAGAAAACAGAGACCACAGAGCTCCAATGGGCCTCCTTAGCCATTGAGGCCAAATAGGCCACATAGGAACACCTACACATTGTATCCAAATTGCACTTAGTTTGAATAGAATGCAATACCATCGAAAGAGCATGGAGAAGATGAATCAACTCGACGTGCTTGACTTTGAAAGTGATAACAGTAGCATTGCACAAAGAAGCCATAATTCTAATGCACAAACCATATTCGATAATGTACCTTGGAGTCCAAGGATCTGCATTCAAAAGGTTGGGGTTATAGATCTAGACTAGGAAGATGATAAGATAGTACCTGTTGTCTATCTCAAGATCAAACTTACTACAAAAAGAGAGTGTGTTGTTGATGCCCTCATTGACAAATGAGTGGACTTTAATTGTTCGACCTATGAAGCATTATATGAAATAGCCAACTTAAGCTTACATCATTGACTAATGAAATCCTCAATCCCTATGGAGGAATACCATATTCTCTCATGGGAAAATACAAAGTCCTCACAACTATAAAGACCAAGAGCCTGCCCATCTTATTCCATGTGTTCTGAAATTGTGAGGGCGTGAGAAATGAGATATTTCTTGGTAGAGATTTCAAGCAAGCAACAAAATGTGAGGTTGATTATGTTGTGCAACAAATACATTTGATGCTTTTGAATGTGAAGATATTTACAACTTTTAGCATGGGTGACCTTGTCTATCCTCAAGAGAAAGGCAAGAAGAAAATCTCTAACCTAAAAAGGATACCATCTAGTGAGAGAAGCAGGGAAATATTTGAGAAGTTGCTTCGAGCAAACAATGAAGAGAGAGAACCTATGAACATGATCATTCTACAAATGGAAAACTTTGAGGGAGATACCAAGGATACACAATAGACCTAGAAAAACAATAGAAAACTGTAGAAAAGACCCAAACCTTATTAGCAAAGATGTTGATAGAGAGCTAGTACACAGCGATGGGTTCCATGATCACCAATGCTTGCTCAAGGATACTATGTAGGAAGTCATTGGTTATGGTTTCCCAAACCACCTACAAGACCGCCTCCATCACACCACCCACAGGTGTCTCCTCAATGGAAGAAAAACAAACCTGAATATAAAACAAAGGAACAATCAAAGGAGGCAATGCAGAGTATAATCCCTAAGGTCAAGTCTTCCATAATTAAATGGGATAAAGCCCTAGAATCAACAATTAAGCAAGAACGATTGCTAGTACATATATTTAATGTGTTTGATAAAGAGGAGACAATTGAAAGGTTCAACTCTTCAAAACAAGAAGCAATTGAGTCACTGCGACCTAAATATGGCTCAATTTGACCTAAGGAAGCCCCACAAAGAGATGAAAAGAAAATAGATTCTTAATGGGCAGTCCCATGATATGATCACCAAGCCACTTGAGGGCATAGAATCTCTTAAGTCTACATCCTCATTATCCAAAATAAAGAAAAGTAAGCAAAAGAAACAACAATAGCATTGAACAACTACTATTATAGGAGCTATAAAAATTGGATCAAAGGAAAAGAGGGAGATGACTATAGCCCTAACACACAACCAATCCATAGATATCCCCATTTTTTGCTAAATATTAAATGCTTCTGAAAGTTCCAAGCATTCCAAGGAACAAGTGCTTTCAACTTTTGCAAATAAAAATTTATGATATGATTGGATGGAATTACATTCTAAAAGTGATTCAAAAGTTGGTATTCGGCAAGATTGCTCTCAAAATGGTTGGTGCCTAATTTACTAATGATTGTGACTTTGTTTATGCTGAAGTGTTCTCTATTATACTTAATAGCTTACTAGGAAAGAAATTCCAATTTCCCTTTGTTTTCTTACTATGGCTATTAATCCTTTGCTCAAATACATTGAGTAATAAGTAGAATGAGGTCATATAAGAGGTCTTCACCTTGTAGAGATGGTATGATGCATTCAAATGTTTGTGAACAAACTCAAGCAATAATATGCGTAAATATTCCTATGGTTCATAAGTAGGGCCATTGTAGTCAAGCATATAATGTCCAATGATATAGGTCTCTCATGCCTTCTTCAAGAGCTTTATGGAATAGGCATAAAAAGATTCTAAGAGATTTCACATGGCATTTCATGAGTAAATATATTTCGCGTTCAATTATTGAAATCAATTATGTTAAAAAAGAGGTGGGTTGCTATACATGTTCAACACATGATTTTTAAATTGTGAATAAGTGTGAACACTGGACAAGAATAAGCAATTCGCATGTAGCCTTAGAAGCTAGAAGAAAAAGCCCTTCAATCTATAAGCTTTCTCAATGTCTTCATTAGGTAATTGAAATGCTTCTCTCCAAATGTCAATCAAATTTTAGTAATTTAATAGTATACTCTTACAAGGAATTTTTATCTTGAGATAAGTGGAAAAAATGGTTAAAAGAGGTTGGGTGAAATACTTCAATGCTACCTAACCCTTGGCTTTGTTTTAATGCAAAAACTCATGTCCAAAGAACCCAATACAACTCATAACTTGTATTGTAATAGCATTGAATTGTGAACTAGCCTTATAGTGACTCTTTAAATGGTGGGTAAATGTTGATGTTGTTAATGAAGATAGACTTCGCAATGTTTTAAGAGAGTTGGAAGTTGAATATCACAATGCGATTGAGAGACACCTATTGTACTACTGAGAGAGTAGTCCTCCAAAAAGAAGCAAAAATAAGCTTGGATTGACAAGGCTTGTAAGTCATATGAGAAATTAAACTCTTTGAAAGTCAATAAATAGATTTTAGAAGGAAAAAAATTCACAAGCTTTATGGTCTAAAGAGTTACCTGCCATAAAATTTCAATTCGAACAAGGTTAGAATGGGTGCACTACCCAAGTATTTGCCTAGTTGTAGATGAGGAGCATACTCTCTTATGCGAATGCCAAATAGTAATCAATTCCTTAGATAAAACAAAGAGATGGCTAAAATTATGATTATTGTGATTGTAATAATTGGAAACAAGCCTTGTTGGGACTTTAAGGGCAAAAGGAACCCTACCCATTTGTTGCAAGCCATTATACTACAACAATTAAGATACACAAGGCAAGGAAGGAGATGGTTATCACTAGAAAAGGCAACCTATATTTTGACCCACCCTCCCAATCTTTTATATCCTTACACATGCTCTTGATTGCTATTCAATCAATGAATAATCGTTAAAGTAACATGGTATGCTCTAATTTCATTTTTGCATGAATTGTAATGTCTTTGGATTTATTTGGTGAACTTTGATCAAACATCACATTTTAAAATCTTAACATTTACAAGCAACTAATTTTTGAGATTCACAAAGGGAACTTCTAGTGCATTCATGTAACACATTTAATTTAGTTGAATATTACCCCCAAATAATATATATCCTTACACCTACTTGTAATTCTTATTCAATCAATGAATAATTATTTAAGTCAAATGCTAGCCTATCATTTCCCTTTTGCACAAATTGTGAAAGTAACACATATGAATGTCTTTTGATTTATTTGGTGAACTTTTGATCAAACATCAAATTCTAAAATCTTAGCATTGACAATCAACTACATTTTGATCCTCAAAAGAAAACCTATGTCCAAGGTGTTCAACTTCTAGTGCATTCATGAAACACATTTAATTTGATTGAATGACACAACACAAGCACATGCATATGTTGCCATTCATAAAATGTTTCAAAGCTCAACATGCAAAACCTTGCTCAAATCTTGTTCAATTGTCTTCAAGCTTACCATATTATCACACAAATGCAAAGTAGACAAGCAACTTGATCTAGTTTGAGTATAATGGACATTCTAATCTACAAATGATACCTTAACATCTAGAAAAATAGATACAATGACATTGAACACAAGTTTTCCTAGCCAACATTAAGTTTCTAATAGAGAAATGAATTGAAATACATAGATTAGGCTCTCTAGAGTTTGTTCCATTAGATTATGCCATAAGTATTGAGCTTGCCAAAGGTAATAAAGATTACCTAGGAATAAGATTTTGTGGGAGTATAGGTGAGTATTCTAGATATAACATTAGTACTTTAAATGTGTAGAACCATTTATCAATATTTGTAAAGTTATGTATATACATAAATGCATATATCCATGCATGCATGCAAGCTATGTGAGAGAATGCATCCATGTCTTTAAAAATGCAATTAGAAGATGTTTATGTGCAAATTTACTTAAACATGTATACATACATCCAAGGCACTTATGTGTAACTCTGCTACCCATGCATGCATGCGAATGTGTTAGTAAATAGTCCAAAAACTAGTAGAAAATTTACAAAAGGTACATTCTTAGTTGTATGATATAAAACATAAGAGAGCAGTGCAAACTCAAAAAGTAATTCTTCATAGGTAGGTTAAACCGAAAAATTACAATACATAATTTAAATGGTAAGTTTGACAATATGTGCCCTTACATTAAAAGATGTGCAATGCTCAATCTCTAAGAACATAATAAAAAAGTCTATTTCGTTGATATTCATTTGGTTAATATTCAAACCTTGTAATTTAGCATTAGATTTGATTAGTGGCTCCTATTTCATGAAGAAATTCAAGCGAAAAGTCAAATGCCTGTGGGCTGCAACAACATTTCAAGAGTGACGGGATCCATAAATTTTCTAACAAATAGAGTTTTACAAGCTTAAATCTACATGCGAACATTGCAATTAGACAACATTCTAATTAGATGGTGTTCATGAAACATAAAGGTTCAATATCACAATGTGTTAAATTTGGAAAAAGATGCTTGAAATTCTATGATATAAGGTTTTTTATTTTGAAATTTAGCATTGCATACATTAGTCTACATTTTTGTAAAATAGTAATTACACTACAAAAGATCTATGAAAGAAAAGTTTATGAAAGAATTGGACAATTATTAAGGTTGAAGCTTGAAAATTAATAAAAGCATTGCAATATATAAGAAAAGTTGCAAATCATCAATGTTGAAGGCTTTTGTACCAACTCCTAAAAATGTATTGTGTGAACACTACTTGAGAGTGTAGGTGACAATACCATGATTCACATGATCAAAATTACATGTCTAACAATGCGGTGCTCACATAAGCATTGTTTGACTAGTACCCTCTTTATGCTTAGAGACATAGATACTTAAAAAAACTAGATACACTTGTTTTCATTAATCCCTTTAACTTACTAAGAACTCTATTAAATAAGACCATTATCCTCCATAGAATTGTAATAGTTTCACTCCTATCTCATCTTTGCAAGCCTTTACTTCATGTCTCAATTCCTAGCACTTGCCTAAAACAATTGCTTCAATGTTTGATCATGGCCTCATATGACTAATTTGTATCAAAGGTCTTGCTCCATATCTCTCTATTTTCTATAATCTAGAAAATAACTTTGGATTATGTATATTCAAAACTTTCATCCCCTTTCCACAAGAAGATTTAGGTAAGCCTTAGCTAATCTATATAATTCAAAAAGATTTAGGTAAGCCTTAAGTAATCTATATAATTCAAAGAGAAGCATTGTTACCAAAATGTGACATGGACTTAATGATTCAAATGAACCCTATTTTGGTATCCCTAGCTCTTGGCATGGTGACCATTGCACTAGTAGTGAAGCGTTTAGGACTCTCTATATAGTGGATAAGTGTATAGACTATGTGATACAAGGACAAGACAAAAGAAACAAGGTGCAATATGAAACTTTTGTTAAATTGAAAGTTTGCACCTTAGAATTGATTACATTGAAAGATTTACCTAGTAAGTGACTCACTTAAGTTACAAATCAAACCTTGAGCTTTGAGTTTCGTTTGGTGGATGAGTGGCTCACTTGTGATTAAGGATTTAAGCATTAATAAGCTCTTAATCAAAAACTAGATTTGATTAAGAATTAGCTAGTTACTCATTTAGAACCCTAATCTTGGCTATTTGGGATTCTCTTTCTTTGTCATGAGAAGCACAAACTGAGAACAAGAGTTAATCTTCTTCCCTCAAAATGAGGAAGCCATTAGATGACTTCATAAATCTGTTTAGAACAAGACATGCATATATTTATAATCTAAATTACATCAAACTGAGAACAAGAGTCAATATTCTCCTCTTAATGCGAGGAATCCATTAGATGACTCTATAAATCTATTTAGAATAAGACATGTATATGTTTTCAATCTAAATTGCATCAAAATAAGTTATTATAACACCACAATGGACTAAGATCCTCTTGTCTTCTCTAGGATTTCAAGCCTTGCACTTTCTGGACGAGTTTCTCGTAAATAAAGTGGTTTTCTCATAATTTCATTGTGAGAAATCCCTTTGTTTGTGAGCGGGACAATGTGAAGTTGCATGGGGCTATAAAGAATAGGTGTCAAAGTGGATACTCCATGAATTTGGACTCAAATGTTGGTTGTTATTTTTAAGGTTTGACACAATGAAGTGTTCATATATATTATTGAACACTCAACAATTTATTGTAGATCAACATTAAAGATGACACCTAGTGATATTCAAGTATCTCGTGATACTCTTCATTGCTTCCTAATGCTTCTAACTAAGGTTGACAACCAATCGCATTGCATAAGCAATATCATAATATATCGATTTTCATATGCCTACCATAAGAGGTTTTAAAAAAAAGTAATTACACGACCTCTTATTTTTTGCCACATATATAGCTCAATATCTAAGCCGCATCCATGCAAATGTTCTCAACATACATGGCCAAACCGCAAAGCTATGAGATCATGAATACACTTAGAAATACATCCCTGCACATCACCATGGGCTAATGATGACAAGCAACCAAGAAGCCTTCGTGTACACCCATCATGTGAAATCACTAAAATAAAGCAATTTATATAAATTTGGAGCATGCATAGTGAGATTGCAGCAATAGTTGTACACCTTGACCACACAAAGCACCTTCCCTTCCATGACCCCCAAACAAGTAGTTTTGAGCACTATACACCCACAACAATAGTACGTGCTAAAGGGATGGGCATTTAGGGAAGGGGGTAATATAAACCTATTGTAACAACAAAAGAGGAAAATGACCTAAAGAGAAGAGTAGTAAAATAAGAAGCACATGAATGAAGCCAAAGGTAAATGTTTCTTAAAATGCAATCACTTGATTAATTAGTCATGATGTAAACCATCATATAGGTCCTCGAGCATGCGCCTATGTGCAAGGGTCCTCGAGGCACCTAACAGAATGCATATGGTAGGGACTAGAGCAATTTTCCTTTGTTTGAAGCATGAATTGAACATTGGTTTTGTTATGGTGACAGTACATGTCTAAAGTGCAAGTCAGAATTTACTTAGTTTTAGTACTTAATTAGGTGTGCAAAGATTGGGGCAAAGCACTAGGATTAATGCATGAACCAAGTTGCAGCTTTGTAAAGCAAATTGAATCAACTTGGAACTAGGATTTGTTAGATTGAGCACCATAAGATGAGAGGAATTGTGGTCGGTTGATGCAAAACCATGGTGGAGAGAGAGAGAGAGAGAGAGAGAGAGAGAGAGAGAGAGAGAGAGAGAGAGAGAGAGAGAGAGAGAGAGAGAGAGAGCTCTTATAAGTACACAACAAGTTGAATAAATCGATGTCATGCTTGGTTGATCTAAACGCATAAGGCTAGAGGTTTCTTTCATAGTCTCGGGATTTGTAGCGAAGTCCTAATCCTAGACTTACACATTGAGATGTGTTCACAAGTTAAGACATTAATATGTGTTTGCACGTAGAGGTAGTAGAAAACTAACAAATCTCCCTTTGATCATGAATCATTGAACTTGCAACATGAAACATAAGAAAAAAGATCATGGGAAGGTCTTACCTCAATAGAGGCAGTTTCTTTATCATGTATAACAAATTCTAAAGAGGAGATTCATGAATGAGAGAGATGCAAATGGAGCTAGATCATAATGAGGTATATGGACAAGCTCAGGACCCTAAGTAGAGCATGGTGCAAATACGTGCCTCCAAGGCTAATCAAAATCCAATGTTGCTCAAAGGCATACTGCACATGATCATTAGCCCAAAACTGATATATGACTGTTAGACCGAATGCAAAGGCCATAGAAACAAGTTATAAACTCCCTTCAAACACCTAACTCTTGATAAGATCATGAAGGAGAGGAAATATAGATCGTTTTCAACTAAAAATCAAATAGAGTACCCCACATATTATATATAACTGTTGGAAATGTCTTAATGCATGCATGAACATGGCCAATGCCTAATTCCAAACACATTTTTATTTTCTTTTTGAGTAAATTAAAAAAACATAATTAATTGGTTTTTGTTCACCATTTTCTATAGACAATGATTCAAAAAAGACAATTAAGCGTGATAATTTGGCTAGCTATGGAGGAGAGAGAAATGGAAGATAGTGGACAATAGATAGTGTGAGATGAAGAGGCTGTATTAGCTCAAGAGCCTTGGTGAAAATGTATGCAACATTTTCTTATATGGGAGCATACATCAAGCTAATCTCTCTTGCATAAGATCTCTCTCTAATATACTATAGTGAATCTCAATGTGTTTTGTGCGAGCATGAAACACATGATTTCATGCTATTGCAATATCACTCTGACTATTTGAGAGAATGGGTGTAGGACCCTCCAATAAAACCTATAGATCAACTAGCAATATGCACAACTATACATATTTTGTTGTTGTTGTGAAGGTTGCCTTGTACTCAACCTCATAAGACGAGGTAGCCACTGTAGGTTGTTTCTTACTGAGCCATGAAATGCATAAACGGTCCAAAAAGAAACAATATCTACTAGGAGACTGTTGCGTATATGAGTCTCAAGCCTAATCTGAATCATTGTAAGCTTATAATTGCAAGTATCTCCCCTTGGAAATATCAAGGCATGCGTCCAAGTCCCTTGCAAGTAATGGAAGATGCACTTGACAACTTGTCAATGAACTGTACGTTGGCTATGCATAAACCTACTCACTCAAGATGCTACAAATTGTATGTCAGGGCGTGTGTTGCAAAGATAAACAAGGCATCCAACAGCATGGCTATAAATTGCAACATTAATCATCTCACTACCATCATGCATAGAAAGCTTTAGCTTGGCTTCACAAGTTTACAATCTTACATGCTAAACCTACGTAGAAGCTTTTCAACATACTCTGATTGTGACATGATGATATCATGTTGATTTTGGGTGAATTAAATCCCAAATTAGTATTGTAAAATGCCCATATTTGACATAGCAATTGTATTCTTCAATCCAACCTTAAAATTTGCAATTCTATCCTCTTTCGGTTCAGTGAGCAACATAGTATCTACATAAAGAATGATGACCAAAAACTATCTCCCTTCGTTCTTAATGTATAAAGTAGGAGTAGTTGGACTGCTCTTGAATCCTTTGCTTTTCAAATAAGCATCTATATTCAAATATCCTACACAAGGATCTTGCTCAAGCCATGCAAAGCCTTGCTTAAGTTGCAAACCAAGTGCTCTTTGCCTTTAACCACAAACCCTAGATGTTGTGATACATAAGACATCCTCATGCAAGTCAACATTAAGAATGTCTTCTTAATGTTCAATTAATGCACTCTCCATCCATGATGGGCAACCATAGCTGTAACACATCTATTGGTACTCATGTAAGATGTAGGAGCATAAGTCTCCTCAAAATCTACGCCCTTTTTTTTAGCATATCCTTTGGCAAACAAATATGCCTTCTACATGTCAATGGAATCATCATCCTTGCATTTGAGTTTAAAAATCCATTTATTGCCAATAGCCTTCTTCAAGAAGATCCCAAGTACCATTAGTAGCAATGGAGTCCAACTCCTCTTCCATAGCCTACAACCAATGTACATCCTACTGTGCATCATCAAATAAAGTAGACTCATCCTCATCCAAAAGTGAGCTCATGAATGCCTACTCATCAAGAAGAGCATCTACTTCCAAATTTTCCACAAAATGTCCCTCCTTTGTATGATGAGTAGCCTCTTTAACAGCCTGTCTAGCACATTGAGGGAGAGGAGCATCAATCTTACTCTCAAAGACATCAAAGGTATCACCAGTCTCATAGGTGGCTAGCATCTCAAACTGAACCTAAGAATAGACTGCATTTTCAACAAAAATAACATCACTGCTAACAAAAATCTTTTGAGTGCAAGGATCATACAAACAATAGCCTTGGCTCTCCGAACTGCATCCACCAAAAATACATTTAAGTGCTTTATAATCTACCTTCCCACGAAGCTCTTTAGACACATAAGCATATACTATATATCTAAATACACGAAAGTAATCAACCTTCACCTTCTTATTATGCCATGCCTCATATAAGTGATTGTCTTGAGTGCCTTAGTCGGAGTACAATTAATTACATGATTTTCACACTTAAGGCCCTCAAGCCAAAACTTATGTGGCAGCCTTTTGCTTTACAGCGTACATCTAGTCATTTCCACAAGTGTTTGATTCTCTCTCAGCCACTCCATTCTGTTGAGGCGTCATCCTCACCTGCATCTTCTGATTCCGATTTTGTAACCAAATGTTTGAAGTGTATAAATACATCTGACTTTTCCTTGAGGCCATACCCATGTGTAACGAGAATAGTCATCTATAAAAGTGACAAAATACAAATGACCATTGAGGACTCTAGTCTATATTGGACCACACATATCAATGTATGATCCGCATTTTTTTAATAGCACAGATTGCAACATCCTTCTTAAAAGCAAAGTGATGGATTTTCCCAAGTTTACACCCCTCACATGGATAGGGAGGTGGAGTATCAACAACTGGAGGCAAAGCATCCACCATCTGACAACGTTGAAGTGTCATCAGACTACCAAAGCTCATATGAGCATAGCGACCATGCCAAAATCTCTGCATTTTGCATAGCAGAAGTAAATGTATCGACTATCAAAGCAAGATGAGATCTCTTCTTATAAATATCCAACAAAAAGAGAACTTTGTACACAATATCTAACAATCAAAGAGCATAATCATGCTCTATATTTTTGACAATGCATTTGTCATCTTCAAAGATGACCTAAAAGCCTTGCTTACTGAAAGATGAAACTAAAAGAATGTTTTTAGTAATCCCATGCAGAAAAATACATCCATAAGTTGAAAATCCGATCCATCTCTAGCAGTGATCACAACTGTATCAATGCCACGCATCATAACTAGAGCTGTTTGCACAAAAAACTCTCTTCCCCACATGGGCTGATTGCATGGACGCGAATAAATAATTCTGAGAAGTGATATGCCTAGATGCCCTACTATCAAAATACCATGCTGTGTTTCAGCAACATTAGATGTTTAATCAGCCATACACGTGTCATCACTGCAAGTGAGAAAAGCATAATCCTCCTCAACCAAGTTGGCTATAGCATCACCATATGAAGACCGCGTGGGTGATGTCTCATGGACAGCCAACCCGAAGTCCTTTTTCTCTTTGCTAACCTCTTTTTGCATTCATCTATGTAATGGCCGGGCTTCTTACAATAGTGGCATTCACTGCTCTTTTCCTCTTTTTCTATGTCTTTGGCAGCCTTGCTAGATGGCTGTCCCACATCAGCTTTAAGCTCATTTTCCACTTTGTTGCTTCCTTTTTCCTTTGATTTTATACCTAGAGAGCATAGCTAGCAAATAAATGTTGTACCTGCACCTGTTTGCTGCTTTGGGATTGAAATCCAAAATACCCAACTGTCCTCAAACAAATTTTATACTTACAGCCTTAGGATTCAATGAAATGTCACCTCTCAATGTGAGTTGATAGCAACCAACAATTATTATCAACAACTTCAATGCACCTTGGGATGTGTATTGGACCCAAAAATCACAAAAGCCCCAAATTTCTCATGGAAATATTGAAGAAAAATTTCAATGTCGATGAGTTTGGTGAAGATATACGCATGGGACATACACAGATGATGCTAGTAGACTACGATAACGGACTATGCAAGATTATACGCAGGTGTGCTGTGGAGCTGGATGATGGCAGTAGGATAGTAGCTGTTGGACAGTATAGTTGGTAGACAAAACAGTGCAGGTTGGTAGCTTGGGTAGGGGAGCTACACATTGGGCTAAGATAGAGTAGGTGGCTGCCTAGCGGGTAGGGCAGTGCAACTAGTGTTGGTATCTGTGCTACAGTTGGCAAAGCAACAAGGTGCTAGCAGGGTTGGCTTTGGCTAAGTCGATGGCATTATAGTAGACGCTGGTCCTTCTTGGGCAGAAGACCAAAGAACTCTCAGCTCTTTTTTTTTTTTTTGCAAGTAAAATGTGGCTGATTATATTACACAAAAAACTCATTACAACAGAGTGCTCATGCACAATAGACTAGCTCGAGCTGATGTAAAGTCACAAATACATCATGTATACAAGCCTCTCAAGGCGGTTTGGGGGGGATGGGGGCAAGAAGCCATTGTGGGGGGGGGGTATCGCCAACTGGTGCTGCCTGCCTGCATCACAAAAAACAAATCCTGGCCGCCCCAAGTGCGCATGAAGTGACATCGGAGCTCTTGACAAGCCCTGGACTTGCCCTGCACTTGATCCCATCGGCCGCGGAGGGAGTGGATGATGGAGGTCCAAAGCTCTGTTAAGGTCGCCTCTGCTGAAAGTCTCTCTGTGCCGAAAGCCTCCTGGCACCGCGCCTTCCAGATATGCCATCCAGTAAGACTCCCTATGATCTCCCATACGTCCAAGCGGTCTGCTCTGGGCTCCAGTACCTGGCGGATGGGTAGAGCCTCCAAACCGACCACTGCGCACAACCTTGCCTCGATAATGAATATCGTGTCCTGCATCCCGGTCTCATATAGAAGGTGACGGCCCTGGCTGCTTGCTTGCCAACAGAAAGCTCCCCATGAGATACATCCAAGGCTGGGTGCTATACGGCGAAGGATGCAGCATGCTCCTCTCCACATAAGTTGCGCCTCCTCACATAACCAAAGGCAGTGCATTGGGTTTTCCAGAGGCTGTTGTGTGCAGCACTTACAACCTCCTTCTGCATCTAGGCAAGCCAACTTCCCACCGCCAAGCCTCCATGTACCACTAGCCATAAGAAATACGACACCCTCCTCGGCCTCCAGCTATCCCATAGGCGGCGCTAGAAGGTCCGTCGGAAAGGCTCTGTGATGCGGTGCTCCGCCCAGTGCCTGCTACGTGACAGCACCCAATCCATATCCTCCTACATCAGTACGTGTCTGCCAATCCTGGCAGTGCACTCTAGGAACCTGGGTGGCTTCTTGGCGACCGCAGAGGCCGGCCATAGCCACTCTCTTGGATCCCACTCTAGCTCATCAAGTGGCCTGCCCTCCCAGATCCAAAGGCGCCACTCCCTGAGCTCCTTTCAGATAACATAGGGGTCTAGTCGCCATGTCTTCCCCTAACGGCCCACCACCCGAATCCTCCTCCATGAAAGGGTGGCAACCCCCTCATCCTGCTGGCCTCTGTCAAGGGCCAGACGTCCCCCCTCTTGAACGGCGAAGAAAGTCCCCTACAGGGTGCCGCCCACTCTACCTGCCACCTGTAGGGGGATGCCTGTTGGTGAAAACCTAGCTGCCCATACCTCCGCGGGCTGTATCGCATCTTGTATCGGGGAAGCAAGCCACTCCGGAGGTATTGCTGCATCTATCTCCCTTGTCCTCAACTCCAACCCTCTCTGGTAGCCTGATACTCGCTGGAGCACCTTCTCATCTGCCATCTTGTACACCTCCCGCCATGTCCTGATGATACGAGCCGGGCCGGCCTCCCAACCAGCCCATTGGATGTGGGGGCGCTCACCTATCTATGCCCCTTCTCGATCTTTGACCTGGGGTTTCCAGATCACTGGTTGACGGTCTATCTTCTTCAAGCAGCCTGGGGGGCTCTGTATTAGGGCCTTATGGAGGCCTTGCCACACTTGGAGTAAGCTGCGTAGGAAAAGTGATCTGGGGGGGGTGATTTGGGCTGACGTGAAGATCCATCTCAGGGACGGCCTCCACGCACCGCCAAGCCTCAGTCTACAGTCCTGAAGGCCCTCCCACAATAAGACCTTCCAGGTCTGCCCGCCTGGTGTGAGACCGCTGACAACTAGCTTGCCCAAGAGGGCCATACTCTGATACTCTCGGTCTATGGTCCCAAGCCCTCCGTCTGAACGATGTCGTATGATGGTCTCCCACGCCACCTTGGCCTTGGAATCCCTGGAACCATCTGACCCTGACCAAAGGAAGTTCCGCACTAGACGGCGAAGCTGCACTACACAAGATGAGGAGAAGCACCAATACGAGGCGATGTACCAAGCCGTCACTAGGAGGACTTGGTTAACCACCAGGGCTCGACCGGCTAGTGAGAGGTGAGCCGTCCTCCAGTAGGTCAGTTTTCTCCAAATAGAATCAAGGACAGGAAGAAACTGCTGGGCAAGAGTGATGTCGAATCCCACTTGGAACCCTAGGTACCGGGCGGTTTGCTCTCTGCTCACCCATCTAAATCCCACTTGGACGCCCCACTCCGTGCTAGAGTCCGGGTCTGTGAGGAAACCAACTGACTTTCGCTAGTTGATTTTCGCTCCTGCTGTAGAACAGAACACGTCAAGAACCAGCCTCACTCTCTCCAACATCAACTCATCATCCTTTATATAGAGGGCTGTATCATCTGCATACTCTGAGTCTAACAACTCAAGTCTCGTCTCTCACTGGAAGTCGGAGGCCACATAATCCACTCACACATGTGCTGAGGAAGTGAGACATCGCCTCTGCAAAGAGCAGAAACAAGTATGGGGCCGTGGGGCAGCCCTTTTGAACCAATCTCTCTAGCCGAAACTCCTCCCCTCGCCTTCCTCCTATGAGAACCCTGTTGGTGGCCGATTTGTAAAGGGCAGAGACCCCGCGAATCCAAACCTGGGGGAATCCCAATGTCACCATGGTGTCCTCTAGGAAATCCCAGTCCACCCTATCATAAGCTTTCTCGAAATCCAAGAGTAGTACGGCCAGTCTCTGCCCACTGTGCTGAGCCCACTCTATTGCATCAAAGAAGGTAAATACATTGTCTAGGATGCTCCTATCCTAGACAAAGCCTGTCTATGTGTCATGGATGATGTCTGGAAGCACGAGGCGTAGTCGCCTACCAATCATCTTTGCCAGTGCCTTATAGGCCATTGACAATAAGGTGATCGGTCTCTACTGGGAAATCTCCAACCGGTCTCCCCCTTTGGGGAGAAGACTGATAAGGCCTGCGGAGGGACTCCCTGGCATCTGTCCTGAAGTGAAAATCACTCTGGAAGGCCATCAGTAGGGGGTCCTTCACCACTTCCTAGTAGGTAGTGAAGAATGCCTTAGAGAGGCCATCCTTCTCCGGGCATTTCTGCCCATCCTGTGTATGGAAAGCATCCTCTAGTTCCTTCTGTGTGAAGGGGGCTAGGAAGGAGCTTCCCATCTCCTCTGTGACGAGGGATGGGATGTGATCCCGTACCTGCTGTCTACAAATCTGTCCTCTAGCTGAAGCTGTCTCCTGCTTGAAAAGGCGTGTGTAATAGTTGGTGGCAATCTCCATCACCTTGTCTGGGCTAGAACGAGTCCTCCCATACTGATCCCAAAGGCTGCGTATCTTCTCTCCTGTGGTGCGAGGTTGGTGCACCTGGAAGAACTCCCTATACATCATGTCCCCCTTCTGCGCCCAGAAGACTGCTAAGGTTCGGAAGGAGAACTCCGAGCGCCTGTCCTCTAGGCCAGCAATGGCTGCTCGCGTGCGCATCTTCTGTGCATGGAGGGTGGGATCCTCTGGTGCCTCCTGTAATAATCTTTGCGTGGCTGCAAGGTCTCGCCGGAGTGCTCTCTCCTTCTCCCAGCTCTGCTGCCTGGCTTGTATGGCTGTCTCTTGGCAGATTCTACTTGACTCTGCTAGGACCTCTGCAACCTCCTCTGCGATCCAGTCCCTCCTGTCCCACTCTGGTCCAAATCTGCTCTATCTGTCTTGTCACCTCCTCCCTCCTATAGATCGAGTCAGGGATCCAATAGGATCATGTGTCTAGGGCAGATGCTGGGGGGTCAAGTGTCAGGAGAACCGGGCAATGATCGGACAACATGGTGCCTGCCAACTGCTCAATCTGGTTTCCACGATTGCCTCCCCACTCTCCCACATAAAACCTGTCCAACCGCTCCAACAGGACTCCGCCTAGCCGCTCGTATCCCCAAGAGAAGTCCAATGACCTCTTCCTCTTGTGGAAGGCAGGGTCTCTCCAGGCACCGCTAAAACACACAATTACAATAACCAAGATTACATGACTATAAAATGCTTGTACAATTGTGCATGTGGAGGCTGAAAGCTTAAAATACATGTCTTTGTATTAAAAAAAGTTACTTTGAGATTCTAGGATTGTTTTTGTAATATGCTCGCAAAAAGTTTTTCCCATAATACACTTTTTTTCTAAAGGGAAGGAGTGGGAGTGTCAGATCCCTAAATTTTAAGAGGCTCCACAAATCTTAAGAGTCTTGGATTGACCTAAAAATACTAGTCCTAAAAATTAGAGATGACATTCTAAAAATAAAAAGTTTTGTTTTGATAGTACTTATTAAATTTGATTATTTCTATTGTTGGCAATTTTTAGCCCAAAAAGGGAAGACCATAGAGAAGAGACAAGTATCTAGACACTTGTCACCCAAGCTTCCAAGTGTTCCACCACTTGTTACACTTCCTAACATATGATTAGACACTTATCTTGTGCTACTTCAGTTTTTCTTTTTACACTAACTCTCCTATTTCTTTTTAAAAAGAGCTCATTTTTTCTCATTTTACATTAGTTTTCTTGGCTATAAACTCTCATACAAGAGCTAAAGATAGCCTAAAGTTGGCTCTATCTATCTCCACCATCATCCTCCACTCAATCATCATCGAATACGTCCATATTCCCTCTTCTTTCATTGTTGTTTTAGAGGAAAACAAATCTATAAATTCATTATAGCACCTCTTTCTTGAGCTCTTCTTCCATTTCAAAAACAAAAGGCAAGCCATGCCAATGTATTATTGACCAACAATGGAGAAAGGATGATTTCCCTCTTTCAAATCTCTTAACTTCTAGAGAGTTCACTTGTTTTTATTGCAAAGTAAGTGAAACATGTGTATATGTATATATTTATATGATCTTGTAAGAGAGAGAAATACTTCTTCTCCCTCTTAGGTTAATTGTATGGATAAGTAATCAGCATGAGAGCAGTAGTCACTAAAGGCATCTGAAGTAGGAACTCCATATTGTTTAAGGAAGTGCCCTCCTCCAGGGTTTGAGTGAGTCCTTTTGATTTGATATTGTAAATATGCTGTGATCAGTGCCTTTACATGCACACATAAGTACAGCCAAGTTTTTAAGTTTTTAGACACAAAAGAAATTTGTACTAATTTAGTGTTAGAGCTTACATCAAAGCTTGTAGTGAATGGGGCACCCAAACCCTTAACTGCCATTCAAAACATGGTCCCATTACTACGTCCATCTTGATGCCTGGCCAAGTGAACCATAATCACTTTGTTTCATTGTACAAGTTGCCTTTACCATTGGCCATTGGAATGGAACCCTTGATCTTGGAAGTTTTTAAACTTCTTCCTAGAGCTCTTAGCAAAGTTTAATGCCCATGCCATGTCATGGTGATGTAAATGGTCTCACCTTACATTACCAGCACACATATTCAAAATATATAGAATAAAGAATCTCACAATGGCCCACAGAAAACACCCAATGCTCATCCTACACCTCAAAGTCCAAAGGCCTCGATCTTTGCTCCTTATAATCCTGCATATCCTCCTCGCAGATCTATCCAGACCTCAAACCATTTGTTATAAGTTTGAGACCTCAGAAGGGCCCAAAAGAGTATCTTTGTGTATTGTGTGTAATCAATTCATATATTTGTAACTAGGATACAAGCTATAAGTAAATATAGGCAAAAAGGAATTGCATATTGAGATAGAGTTAAAATATGCCCCATTATTCAAAAGCATAGAGCATACCAATGTTAACCCTTAGGTTCTACATTTTATTTTTGCTACTAAAATGTGGCTGATTATATTACTCAAAAAACTGATTACAATAGAGTGCTCATGCTCAACAGACTAGCTGGAGCTGATGCAAAGTCACTAATACATCATGTATACAAGCCTCTCAAGGCAGTCTGGGGGGGACGGGGGCAAGAAGCCGCCCGGGGGGGGGGGGGGTATATCACCAATTGGGGCTGCCTGCCTACATCACGAAGAATAGACCCTGGCCGCCCCAAGTGCGCATGAAGTGACCTTGGAGCTCCTGACGAGCCTTGGACTCGCCCTGCACCTAGTCCCATCGGTCGCAGAGGGAGTGGATAATGGAGGTCCAGAGCTCTACAAAGGTCGCATGTGCTGAAAGTCTATCTCCGCCGAAGGCCTCCTCACACCGCGCCTTCCAGATATGCCATCCAATAAGACTACCTATGATCTCCCATACCTCCGAGCGGTTTGCTGTGGGCTCCAGTACCTAGTAGATGGATAGAGCCTCCAAATAGACCACTGCGCACGACCTTGCCTCAATAATGAATATCGTGTCCTGCATCCCGGCCTCATACAAAAGGTGACGGCCCTGGTTGACTACTTGCCAACAAAAACCTCCCCATGAGATATATCCAAGGCTGGGTGTTATACGGCAAAGGATGCGGCATGCTCCTCTCCACATGAACTGCGCCTCCTCACGTGACCAAAGGCAGTGCTTTGGGGTTTCGAGAGGCTGCTGTGTGTAGCGCTTACAATCTCCCTCCTTTTGAATTTGGGCAAGCCAACTTCCCACCGCCAAGCCTCCATGTGCCACCAGTGATAAGAAGTACGACACCCTCCTCGGCCTCTAGCTATCCCATAGGCGGCTCCAAAAGGTCCGTCGGAAGGGCTCCGTGATGCTGTGCTCCGCTCAGTGTGTGCTACGTGACGGCGCCCAGTCCATCTCCTCCTGCATCAAAACATGTCTGCCTATCCTGGCAGTGTAGTCTAGGAACCTGGGTGGCTTCTTGGCAACCGCAGAGGCCGGCCATAGCCACTCTTCTAGATTCCACTCCAGCTCATCAAGTGGTCTGCTCTCCCGGATCCAAAGCCGCCACTCCCTAAGCTCCTTCCAAAAAACATAGGGGTCCAGTCGCCATGTCTTCCCTTAAAGGCTCACCACCCGGATCCTCCTCTATGAAAGGGCGGTAATCCCCTCATCCTGTTGCCCTCTGTCAAGGGCCAGACGTCCCCCCTCCTGAACGATGAAGAAAGTCCCTTGCAGGGCACCATCCACACTACCTGCCACCTGAAGGGGGATGCATGCTAGCAAAAACCTTGCTGCCCATACCTCCTCGGGCTATATCGGCTCACGTATCAAGGGAGCAAGCCACTCCGGAGGTATTGTTGTGTCTATCTCCCTTCTCCTCATCTCCACTCCTCTCTGGCAGCCTGATACTCGCTGCAACACCTCCTCGTCCACCATCCTGTACACCTCCATCCATGTCCTGATGGTACGGGCTGGGCGAGCCTCCCACCTAGCCCATTGGATGTGGGGGCGTTCACCTATCTTTGCCCCTTCTCGATCTTTGACTTGGGGGTTCCAGATCACCGGCTGACGGTCTATTTCCTCCTAGCAGCCTGGGGGCCTCTGGATTAGGGCCTTTCGGAGGCCTTGCTACACGTGGAGTAAGCTGTGAAGAAAAGATGATCTGGGAGGGGGGGGTGATCTGGGCAGACGTGAAGATCCATCTCAGTGACGGCCTCCACTCCCCGCTAAGCCTCAGTCTACAGTCCTGAGAAGGCCCTCTTGCAATAGGCCCTTCCAGGTCTGCCCGCCTGGTGTGAGACCGTGAACAACTAGCTTGCCCAAGAGGGCCATACTCTGATACTCTAGGTCGATGATCCCAAGCCTTCACTCTGACCTATGTTATATGATGGTTGCACATGCCACCTTGGCCCTGGAATCCCTAGAACCATCAGACCATGACCAAAGGAAGTTCCGTACTAGGCGGCGAAGCTGCACTACGCACGATGAGAAAAAGCACCAACACAAAGCGATGTACCAGGCTGTCACTAGGAGGACTTGGTTAACCACCAGGGCTTATCCGGCTAGTGAGAGGCGAACCGTGCTCCAGTAGGTTAGTTTCCTCCAAATAGAATCCAGGACAGGAAGAAACTGCTGGGTAAGAGTCATGTCGAGTCACACCTAGAACCCTAGGTACCGGACGGTCTGCCCTTTGCTCACCCATCTGAATCCCAGGTGGATGCCCCAGTCCGTGTCGGAGTTCGAGTCTGTGAGGAAACCAATGGACTTTTGCCAATTGATTTTCGCTACCGCTGCAAAACACATCAAGAACAAGCCTCACTCTCTCCAGCATCAACTCATCATCCTCTGTGTAGAGGGTTGTATCATCTGCGTACTCTGAGTCTAGCAACTCAGTCTCCCCTCTCACTGGAAGTCGGAGGCCGCATAATCCACTCACACGTGACCTGAGGAAGCAAGACATCACCTCTGCGAAGAGTACAAACAGGTATGGGGCCAGGGGGCAGCCCCGTCGAACCGATCTCTCCAGCCAAAACTTCTCTCCTCGCCTTCCACGTATGAGCACCTTGCTGGTGGCTGATCTATACAGGGCAGAGACCCCACGAATCCAAGCCTATAGGAATCCCAACCTCACCATGGTGCCCTCTAGGAAATCCCAGTCCACCCTATCATAAGCTTTCTTGAAATCCAACAGTAGTACGGCCATTCTTTGCCCACTGTGCTGAGCCCACTCTGTCGCCTCAAAGAAAGTAAATACATTGTCAAGGATGCTCCTATCCTAGACAAAGCCTGTCTGTGTGTCATGGATGATATTTGGAAGCACGGGGCGTAGTCGCCTACCAATCATCTTTGCCAGTGCCTTATAGGCCATTGACAATAAGGTGATCGGCCTCCACTGGGAAAGCTCCAACCGGTCTCCCCCTTTGGGGAGAAGACTGATGAGGCCTACCGAGAGACTCCCTGGCATCTGTCTTAAAGTGAAAATCTCCTGGAAGGCCCTCAGTAGGGGGTCCTTCACAACTTCCCAATAAGCAGTGAAGAAGGCCTTTGAGAGGCCATCCTCCCCCGGGAATTTCTGCCCATCCTGTGTATGGAAAGCCTCCTCTAATTCCTTCTCTGTGAAGGGGGCTAGGAGGGAGTGTCCCATCTCCTTTGTGACAAGGGACGGGATGTGATCCCATACCTGCTATCTACATCTCTGCTCTCTAGCTGAAACTGTCTCCTGCTGGAAAAGGCGCATGTAATAGTCGGTGGCAATCTCCATCACCTCGTCTGGGCTAGAACAGGTCCTCCCATACTGATCCCGTAGGCTGCGTATCTGCTCTCCTGCGGTGCGGGGCTGGTGCACCTGGAAGAACTCCCTGCACATCGTGTCCCCCCTTTCGCGCCTGCTGAGGTTCGGAATGAGAGCTCCAAGCGTCTGTCTTCTAGGCCAGCAATGGCTCCTCGTACACGCACCTCCTGTGCGTGGAGAGTGGGATCCCCTGGTGCCTCCTGCAATAATCTCTGTGTGGCTGCAAGGTCCTGTCGAAGTGCTCTCTCCTCCTCCCAGCACTGCTGCCTGGTCTGTATGGCTGCCTCTTGGCAGATTCTACTCGACTCTCTAGTCCAAATCTGCTCAATCTCTCTCGTCACCTCCTCCCTCCTATAGATCAAGGATCCGACAGGATTGTATGTCTAGAGCGGATGTTGGGGGGTCAAGCGTCAAGAGAACCGGGCAATGATCGGACAACGTGGTGCCTGCCAACTGCTCAATCTGGCCTCCACGAGAGCCACCCCTCTCTCCCACATAAAACCTATCCAGCCGCTCCAGCAAGACTCCACCTAGCCGCCTGTATCCCCAAGATAAGTCCAACGACCTCTCCCGCCTATGGAAGGTGGGGTCTCTCCACATATCACGTGCTCCGACTGCAAGCGAAAAGACCTCCCATGCTGCCTGCTCTTCCCCAGCCATGCCCTAATAGTTTCTGCCTCTACCCTGCTGGTCCTCCAAAGCCTCCAGGTTGTTGAAATCTCCTCCAACGATCCAGGAGTCCACCTCTTGGAGTCCATCTGCGATCTCCACCTAGAACCTGCTGCGTGTCCCAACCTGTGTCAGGGTATAGACATTGAGGACTCCATTGCACGAATCCCCAATATCTAGCCGTAATCTTGTACACAGGCAGTGAGACTCGGGCCAATAGAGGTGCATACACCTCCACTTCTGCCGTGGGCACCTAGGGCGTGTTCCTAGTACGTGTGCGAGCTGCGCAGAAGTACCTTTCCAAACCGCTAGGCCTGGGTGGGGGTGAGCGGGTTGGGAACCACGTGTCCCACTATAGTGGAGACTATTCACATTCCAAGATACAAGGTGTAAGCTCATGGGAAAACCTATGACTGACCGAACAGGCATCTGTTCGGTGTGGATGCTGCTGATGAGGAGGAGAGACAGTGAGGCATGCAAGTGCGCTTTGCCGCCGGTCCGGATGGTGAACTCCAGTCCCCCATGATGGCCCTTGGCCGGATCATAGGGGTGATAGATGCACTAGTTGGCACTATCAGTGCATCTATTAGCCATGCTGAGAAGCGCGGCTCTGTACACTAGTAGAAACCGGCCGCTTGTGTTGGGGGCCACTGGATCACATCCCTCCAAGCTCTTCACTGTGGGGGGGCTCTAAAGATAATGCTCAAGTGTGGGACCTCGGCACCAGCCCACCAGTTAATGTCCATCATGCAACGAGGCCACTGTTGTGCAAACAATGCTAATCCTTCATCTCCCATCCACTGGGAGATGTGATCCACCACTTGACTCTTTAGCTCCTGCTCAATTTGTGTGGTCGTCCATTCCCCTAAGTAAGAGGTCTGAAAAAAAAGGCGTAGTTTGGTCCATCTGGTGGTGCTAGTAGGTGGAACTTGCCCCTCCTTGACTTACGAACCACGTAGATCCCCACCTCTAGAGGTAGTGGGAACTCTCCGTGCTCCGCAACTCTCAAGTAGGACTATGGGCCACAGCAGAAAAACTCCTATGGTAACAGTTGTGCCTGTCTCGGGAAGGTATGGTGGGTGGCAGGGGCGGATGAGCTGGTGGCTGTGTGGGAGGGGGAAGACTGCTGGTGTGCGGAGGAGGTAGATGTATGTGGCTCATCACCCCCTATGGGAGGGAAGGGGGTGGGTCTAGGGGGGGGCACTTGAGCCAGGTGCGGATTGGGGGGGGGGGGGGGGGGGGGTTTCTCGGTGGGGGGGTGGTAGGAGAGAAGAGGATCGAGGGATGGTGGGATGGACGGAGATGCATGGCGGGGGGGTGTGACGGGACTATGGGGACTTAGGCGGGGCGGTCTGTGGCGCAGGTGGAGGATGTGGGGGGCTGCGGTCCTGCCAGGTGGGACAGACGAGGGGGGCTGTGGAGTGCTTTGCTGAGGGGGCGTCGCACGCCCGCCTGCACCCTGCTGAGGAGGTTGGGTTTGATGAGCTGGCTGCGCCCCCCCTGCCGTCTCCCTCTCTGTCGTCTCTAGACTCGAGTAAAGCCGTTGGTGTTCACCTGCGGGCCTGTTGGCGGAGTCGCCTTGGCACCGAAATGTGTACAAACTGCTGCCTAGTGCCCAAAAATGTGGCAGTGTAGGCACTGCCCTAGTTGTCCAGTCACAATGACCTGCTACCTAAAGGAATGCCCGCCTGCCTCAATCTCTAGGAACTGTGGGATATTCTTGAACTCTTTCACTGCCACCCGTACCTTTAAGACTCTTGTTGCTGTCACTGTATCCGCGAAAGACGCGGGAAGGACAGTGCCGAAGAGTTGTCCAAAGTCTTCCACCAACAGGCGATACTCAATCGCCAAGCCGGGGAAAAGAAAGGTGACCGAGTGCCGAAGAAACCTATTGTGGAGTGCAAACGCCTCCACAATAAAGCCACTGTACCAAGGGACCATGTATATGACCCCTTTCGTGGATGCATATGGTGCACTGGCGAGTAACTCGCAAGCTGTCTCCGCCAAGCTGAGCCGGACCATGAAGATCCCTTGGCCCAATAGGGCCACCTCCACGATCTCTGCTGTGCCAAAGCGCAACGTGGAGTAAAGCCAGTCCCGAAGCTGGGCTGGGGAATGTCCTACTACCTGACCATAAATCGTTGTTTCCATTAGCTCCAGCTCCTTAGCTCGGACGGCTAAGAGCTGCTCCTCAGAGAGGACTACGCACAAGGTGTTTGACTGGGGGGCACTCGAAGAGTGCGGCAGCATCTGACCAGAGGTTTCCATTGCGCGTCTCTTCTGAGAGAACTACCAATCACGTCGTGGTGGTACTTGAGGGGGGGGGAGTTGCTACAGATAGAGGGAACAACTGGAGGGTGGGGGGGATCAATGGCGAGAGGGGGGGCGGGGGCAGCAGTCATACTTGGTTGGACAGGCGGGGGGAGACGCCAAGAGGGCGAGCATGCCAGTCGCGTGGACAGCCAGAGGCAGGGGACGGATGTTCGACGAAGGGGGTGAATTGGTGGAAGAAAACAAAAAAAACGGGCCGCAATCCGGGGGTGCGAATTGGCGGGGGCGCGAACCAGCGGGGGGAGGGACGTGATCCCCACTGGGGGCGGGCGCGAGCAGGCGGAGGTGAAGGGCATGAACCAGAGCGCGGGGGGGGGGGGGGGGTGGCGATCAGATGGAGCGAGGGGGTAGCGCCGAGCGTCGCGATAGTGTTGAGCCATGGAAATCCCCCTTAGGTTCTACATAGTTATATATATATGGAATTGAAGCATATGGACTTGTGGGGTGATGGGGATATCTACCTAATTGATCCCGTAACCAATAAAACTTCGGTTTTCTCACAAACCACAAGCTTTTTGAGATATTTATATGAGGGTGAAAGTGGGTTTCTTGCTTACACTAGGTGCCTCAATGATCAGGTGATCAAAGTGTTCACTTTTTGTCAAGCAATAGAAAAATCTGTCATGATGTGATCGCTGCACATCAACTTTAAATACAACAACTCATATGACAAGTAAACTACTGAATGTGGAAGAAATTCCTACAAGTCACCAATAGTTTCTTTGAAAATGAGGACAAGAGGCTTCTCTAAAGACATGCGGGTGATATGCTACTAAGACCTGATCTTTGTGTGTCTATGCTCTACAAGTAAGGGTTCTATCTGAATGGCATGAGCTACTTTATCACTTAGTCTTTTCTCAAAAATTTGTTTCTGGCTTTCTGCATGTCCTGACTGGTGTTAAGCAGAAGGCCCATGAAGCCTGGAGACAGTTCTTTCATTACTGAGTTTAGGATTTCTTACCCCTATACATCTGTCATAGGAAGCAAGAGGGGCCGTTTTGCCAAATATTCCAATTCCACATTCTAAACAGATGCTAGGAGGTGCTTGCAATCTTAGAGAGAGAGAGGGGTGACCAATCACATACCTCCAGCACTTCTGAATAAGGTACATATGGGAGGTATACTTCAAGCAAGCCACCAAGGGAGAAGAATGATGCCTTTGCTTGAACTGGTGATGTCAGAAAAAGAAGTGGAACCTGAGATAGACCAAAAGGGACTCTTTGATGAACTTAATGAATGAAACAATTGTGAAGTTCTCTTTCCTTTAAAACTGCAATTAGAATAGAACCCAAACAGGCTTACTGAAATAGGGTTGGAAGAGCCGGCTTGTATGTAAACCATCGAGTTTGAAGCTGAAACTTTTAAATCTTGCAGCTCAACCTTCTGATGCATAAGACAGCTCCTTGAGTTTGTAACACACTTATAAATAGCAATCACTAGCAAATTTTTGCACTTCAGAGACACTTACAGCAGAAGGGAATGACATTTGTAAAACAACAGCCTCAACCGGGTGTCCAATGAAATTGACTTGGAACAATATTTTCAAAGGAGAGAGAGTTTCCAGTTGGTTATAAACATTTATTTGCTCTTGAGCATCTCTTGTTTTGTCAACACAGAGATCTGTTTGCGGTGAGGCTGGAACATATCTAGTACGTCCATTTCCTTTTTCCATGCACCTAGACTTTTCAACATCAAGTTCTTGATGAGATAATGATAATCCATCGGTTTCCTTGGAAAGATTACATGGCAAATTTAAATTTGTATTCAATGCAGCTTGACTGTTCTCTGTCCCAAAAGGCACTTCCCTCTCAAGAGCTTTTCTTTCAGCATTTTCCTCCATAAGACAACGTCCTATTTCAACATTTTCATCATATTTGTCGCTTTCATCTGGCCTAGATGACTTTGAGTTCTCGTCTTTTAAGTTGCCAACCATATCAGATCTATCAATGACTAGTGGGAAAGAGGGCTCCAAGTCATCAGGTGTGTCTACAATGAAATGGCAGGGTTGACGTTTATCTTCAAATTGTGTTAGCTTTAAATCTGATTACGAAAGTTCATGGAAATAAAGAACTGTATACAATTGGCTCATATCCAGCAATGAAATGGTGTAATTTGGAATTTCAACCTCTGTTATTTTTGTTTATATACTCTATTCTGACTTTTTTACAACACGTTCTTAGTGAAAGTTCCAAAGGTAAAAGAATACATAAAAATAGAAGATTCCCATAGAACTGAAGTTCTCCTTCAAGTTACAAGAAGTGATATTTCTAACATTCTCCCAATTCTCCAAAAGAGAGCTAGTAGCATTACCTGAAAATGAGGCACTTTTTAACTGATACTTTTGCTTATTTGGCAAGCTATTTTGTTTGAAGAGAAATTTCTTTTCAGAGAAAGAATGATTCAATCTATAAATCCCCTTAGAACAAAGTATCCAAGGCAAAGTACAAAAATAGCCACGTAAGGGACTTTAAAAAAAAAAGGCATAAAACAAAGGGAAAGTATATTACAAGGCTATCAAGAGGTCTATAGTGCCAAAGCATTGAAGAGTGCGAGAGAAAGCACTCGGAAATGTGTGTGTCATTCAAGGTGTGTGCAGCTGCTCAGTGGAGTGAGAGAGAGTGAAGAGTTGACGGATGGGTGTGTACCGGTGTGGTACACACAAATAATAAAATAATATATTTATACTTCGGGTGCCACACACTTACACCCGCAAGGGTGTGTTCACACATGTAAATTAATATATACATAGAAGTAGTGTAAGGGCCTTTACACCCAACAACCTCCCACTTAAAGGTCCTAAGGGAACCTTTAACCAACTCCCACTAGTTGAATGCAATACTCATGTTGAGCCTTTGCAAGACTTTTAGTAAGAACATCTACAGGGTTTTCCTGTGTTTTGATCTTAGGTAGTGTGACTAGACCATCATCTAGAACCTATCTAATAAAGTGATACCGCACATCAATATGTTTGGTACGTGCATGAAACATGGCATTCTTAGCCGGGCATATAGCACTTTGGCTATCACATCCAAGTACAGGTGTTTTGGTGGTCAGTTCAAAATCCTTGACCAAACGACCAAGCCAAATAGCTTTTTTCAAACCTTCAGTGGGCTGAAATACATTCAACCTCAATGGTAGTAAGTGCTACTATCTTTTGCAATCTAGAGCACTAGGAAACTACCTTTCCAATCAAGGTAAATATGTACCCGCTAGTAGACTTGCGAGTATCCAAGTCACTTGCCATGTTTGTATCACAATACCTTGCAGATCTAACATATCCTTTCCATGGCAAACACATTTTCTTTGTGTGCCCTTTAGGTACCGTAAGATGCATTTCACTGCTTCCCAATGTGTTTTGCCAGGATTTGACATAAACATGCTCACAACTCCCATTGCATGAGCAATGTCAGGGCTAGTGGCAATCATCATAGCATACATGAGTGAACCACAACCTGAAGAATAAGGAACACTCTTCATAGAGTTGGCTGCCTTACTATCTTTTGCGCAATCTGCTTTGCTAAGCTTAAGGAATGGTGGTAAAGGAATACCAAGTGGCTTAGCATCGACCATAGAAAAATGATCAAGTGCCTTGCTGATGTACTTTTCTTGTGAGAGAAATAAGGGTTGCTGCTCTCTATCTCTTGTTATATGCATGCCCAAAATGTGTTCAGCTACACCCAAATCCTTCATGAAAAAGGCTGAATTCAGCTATCTTTTCAATGCATTAACCTGGCTTTTATGCTTACCAACAATAAGCATATCATCTACATAAAGCACAAGTATAATAAGGCTTCCATCATCAGCCTTCTTTATATATAAGCAATGATTTGGATTGCTCCTTTTAAACCCATGTGAGAGCATGAAGGCATCAAACTTTTTATACCACTGTCTAGGAGCCTATTTCAAACCATACAAGCTTCTCTTAAGCTTACACACCATGTGCTCCTTTCTTGGCATAACAAAGCCTTCTGGCTGCTTCATGTATAGCTCCTCTTCCAAGTCACCATGTAGGAATACAGTTCTAACATCCATCTGATCAATTTCAAGATCCATAGAGGCTTAATAGCAAACAATATCCAAAGAGTGGTCATTTTGTCAACAGGTGAAAAGACTTCCTAAAAGTCAATCCCCTCTTTCTGTGTATAGCCCTTAGCCACAAGGCTAGCTTTGTATTTGGGATTGCCATCCACACACTTGATTTTATAGACCCATTTGTTAGGAATAGCCTTCCTATCTTTGGGTAATGGAAAAAAATCCCAAGCATCATTCTAATACGATGAATTCATTTCTTCCTGCATAGCTAGCTCCCACTTTTTCTTTAACTCACATGATAATGCCTCTTTGTATGTAAGAGGCTCACCTTCGTCTATGAGCAAAATGCAGTCCAAAGAGGGATGAAACCTTTGTATAGGTCTTTTAACACGTGCAGACCTTCTTACCCAATGATCTATGTTATTAGACAATGAATCTACATCCAAAGGAATGTCAATGACCTCATTATTTGGTTGCGGAAGTGCATGTTCAAGTTGCTGTAATACATTTTCAGGCTACTATAATTCATTTTCAGCATGTTGACTTTGTTGCCCTAACTGATTTTCAGCATCCCTTTACTACCCATTTTCATTTGGCTCAATGATGATACACTGATTATCATAACCAGCATCAAATGGAGCTGAATTTTCAATGGTTGGCTGATGACTATTCAAGTGGCTGATCATGCTGAAATTTTACTCTTTTTTTTTGTCCAAGTCATTAGATGTGGCATTTTTCAGCAACTTTGACTCATTGAATACCACATCCCAACAGCTGGGTAGCACCTTTTTCGTGCTTGGAACCCAAACTCTATAGCCCATTTCACCTTCATCTCCATAACCCATGAAGATGCCTCTATGGGATTTCATGAGAAGTTTGGTTCTACTATCACAGGTACATCTACATAGGACCCTTAAGTAGTCATATGAAGAAAATTTGCCAAACCAAACCTCTTCAAGGATGCCACTTTCAAGTGCACGGTATGGAGAACGGTTGCAAATATGCACTTAGCTCTGGACAGCATACACCAAATCTTCTCACATAACGTGCGATTCATTCGCTCAGTCACACCATTAGATGACAGATTATAAGGAGCTATAAGCTCCCATTTAATCCCATTAACATCACAAAACTTATTGAATTCTTTTGATAAATACTCTCCCATGTTGTCTGTTCTTATGCATTTTAATTTTAAACCCTTTTGAGTATTAATAAATGCATAAAAATTTTTAAAGGCATCCAATGCCTCACTTTTCCGCTTATGCAAGTAAACCCATAGCTTTCTAGAATGGTGGTCAATAAAAGACACAAAATAACGAAAACCACTGTGAGTTTTTATTGGCGTGGTGCATACGTCAGAATGGACTAAATCCAAGATACATGCCTTCCTAAAGGCTCCATGAGAATATGAACTCTTTACATATTTTTCCAAAACACAATCATCATAAAAGTTAAGCTTTAAGTTTTTCACATCAATTCTTCCAAGTGAAGAAAGTGCCTGTAAACCCTTTTGGCTCATGTGTCCAAGACACTTGTGCCATGACTCCATGTGTGACTGCACTTCTATAACTGCAACAAACTTTCTAAGAAGTGCCTTGCAGTAGAGATAATATAGAGTTCTCCTTTTATCACCTCTAGTGACTAGTATAGACCCTTTTTGTATCCAAGGTTACCTTATGCATAAGAAGAAAAATACTCCAAAGATGGAGTGACATGAAATGAAGCACCACTGTCAACAATCCACGATTGTGGCAAACCATCATGAGCTGACAACAAGGCATCTATCACATCCCTTTTAGTGATATACATGTCTTCCATTGCCATAGCATGTGGATCTGAAGATGCAACCAACAAATCAACATCTTTATCTTCTTCTATCTCCTCAATAACAACATTAGATACCACATTTGCCATTTCTGTTTCTCTAGGGGTAGAGCTGCCATCCTTCTTATTTTTTTAACCTTTTGGATTAGCATGCTTCTTGTGTTCTCGCTTCTTTTTATAGTACCTGCAATTAGGCTTTTTATGCCCTTTCCATCCACATTGATAACAAGTGACATCTTGCTATTTTTCCTTGTTTTTGCTGCGATTTTTGTTCTTATTTGTAGCATTTGACCTTTTTCCACTTCTTCCTCTTACATTGTAGGTTGATCCACTATTTTTCCCCTTTGCCTTGCATCTAATCTCTTCATTGCGAATAGAACCATACACATCATTAGATGTCAAGTTGGGGTTGTTGCTCAATGACACAACCAATGCTTCCCATGAATCTGGCAAGTCATGAGCAAGAAGATAGCCCTTAGTTTAGGATTAAAATCTGGCAAGCCTACATCCTATAACTGACTCAAAATACCAGTAAAAGCATTTAAATGCTCTGAGACGGGCTTAGACTCATCAAGCTTCAAGTTGACCAACTTTCGCATGAGATGTACCTGATTGACAGGTGTTGTATTGTCATACGTAGCCTTGAGTTTTTTCCAAATTGCATAAGCAGTAGTAAATCCCTTGATATCAACCAAGATATCATATGTGATGACAACCATTTTAATGTAAGAATGGCTTTTTCATTAATTTTAGCCCAATCCTCATCTAATGAAGAAACAGTCTTATGTTCTCCCAAAGCATCATCACAATCCTTCAGAAAAAGTATACCTTGCATACGATCTTTCCAAAGATCAAAGCCATTGCCATCAAATTTACGAATCTCAAAGAGATTCTTTGTGTCAGATGTAGATGCACTGCCAGCCATCTTCAACAATAAAGGACTTCAATAAAATGCTGAATACTTTCAGCCAATAGCAAGGTTGCTGAATATAACAGCAAGTACACACACTTGTACTTCCAAAGTTGTCCAAGAAGCAAATGTTTTGCTGCAATTTCAGTCTCAAGTACTGATTACAGCATGTACATGAATCAACTCTGATACATTTGCATAAGTGACAGCTCGCACTTCACTAATACATCACCATAATGCCTAAATGCAATAACCCAAGTGCTGTATATACCACTGTCTCATTGCATAATGAGCATTCAGCAATACATGTACCAAGAGGAGCTTCCCTTTTATAACATTTGAAACATCCCAAGTCCGAATTTCTCCCACTCAGCAATGAATCTATTGTAATTTCACTATCAAAGTACAAATCGGCTCAAAATGCATCACCAATGCGAAAAGCCCCAATATTTTTGCAGTGAATCTGCCACAATTGCATCAATACATTATCTCAAGTGTCAAATATGGGCAGATGTCGCAGAAATTTCAAAAATTCTGCTAAACCCCCAAATTTCGGGATCCAAATACGCACAAATTACAATGAAATTGGCTCAACGGAGCAAAAATTCACTTATACATGAAAAGCCCAAAATTTCCGGGACAAGTGCGCACAATGTTTGCAATTTTTGGGTCAAATATCATTGTTTTGCATGACCAGCATCAAATGCGGGAAAAGCCCCAAATTTTTAGGCATAAATCTGCACAGATCTAGCCTCTGTGCTTACGCGTGTGAACCCCCCATTAATGAACAAGGGGCTTGCTTGCTTAGTTGAACTAGAAATTGTCCAAAGATATAAAAAAAAAAGACGAATCAGCCCAGCCATTGACCTGTGATGTGTCGGCGCTTTGCTGCCCGTTGCCTACTGATCATGTGTCTTTGCCATCGCCTAAGGTCGACAGCTGTTGGCAGCTTGGTCATGATTGTGCCTGCTGCAAATGTTGTCACAACTGCTGCCTGTCTCGCCTGACAGCTAACGCCTGCAAAAAACCTGCCGCAACTACCTATAACTCTACGCCTCTTGATCATGGCTGCTACGCCTACCTGTTGCCTATGCTTGCTGGTCACGATTGCTGGTTAGACTGACAACGATTGCCTGTTCCGGTCCTCGAGAGCACAAACACATTTTCCAATGCTTTGATACTAGCTTGAAGAGTGCGAAAGGAAGCACTCAGGAAATGTGCACGTCAATGGAGGTGTGTGCAGTTCACTGCAGTGAGAGAAAGTGAAGAGTCGAGGGATGGGTGAGTACCAATGTGATACACACAAAGAATAAAAGAATATATTTATACTTAGGGTATGGTACACTTACATCTGCAAGGGTGTGTTCACACGTGTGAAGTAATATATACACAGGAGTAGTGTAAGGGCCTTTACACCCAACAACCATGTGTAGCTGACAGTGAAAGAAAGCACCCATATCCTAGTTCCTGAGAAAAGCATCTCTCCTTCTCTTCATAGTTTCTGCCTTATATCCTCTCCCATCTTTCATGAAGAGTATGTACAATCTCTGTCCAAATTTTGGAGAGAGACTCTACAATTGATATGTCCAATAGATCCATAGCATGGCTACATCTAGCAATCCAAATAGACCAAGCAATGATATGCTAGCTCCCTCCATCTAACACAAGCAATTGATTATCTACCATAAACAAGCCAAGTGCCAACTGATAGGTTCTTGCGTGCTCATAACCATGAAAGAGTGGGTCTAAAGCTATCATCCAATCTCCTCTAGAAGTCAATGAGGAAAGGAGGACCTATACAACCCTGTGCAATCAAACACTTAGTCACCATAGCCCTCACCTAATCCTTCTCGTATGTGTCCTCCTCCCCAATTCAGCAGTGTATTCAAAGGAGGGGACATCCCAAGGTGCCTCTGCAAAGAGATCTCTCCAAACCCACTATCTAGGGTCCCATTGTAATCTCTAGAGAGTCTTGCTCCCATACCCCTATCCTCTAGCCATCCATCATGCATGTGGCAGGGTTTGGGTCTAAATGCTAAGTCCTATTGCAACCTTGATCCTCTGCCAAAAGCATCTTGCAAATCTAGCTAATCCAAATCCTCTCACCTGAGTCTGCCATCCTTATTACTGAAAAGATAAACACTCCCTGCAGGTAGCCACTACTGATGAAGGTCATTAGTTATGCTTCCATATAATTAAATCTCGACATTCAGATTCTCATGACTTACATTTAATAGCAATTGCAAGGATGATGTGGGAATATAACTCATATTGTTCTTTTAATTTTGAAATTTAATGCCAGCTAGCTTGAAGCCAGCTAAAAAAGAAAATAGTAAGCTCTTCCTCTAGTTTTTGAATCTTACAGCTACACCTTAAACTGCATATACAAAATTGAAGACAAAAAATCACTATGAAACAACTAAAGTTTGGCTTTCACATTCAACACAATTCCCTGCTGAGAAAGTAACTAGGAGCAAGAAGTTTTAGTGAGTGCACATCGTCACTAGATAGTGCCTCATTCTACCATTCATGAGGAAGCACATCTTAAATCTGCTGAAATCTACTGCTAAAGAGATATTTTTGCTTTCTCTATCTCCTGGCAAGTTCATAAAATGTTTCCATCGAAACGTGATGACACATTTTCCCCTCTTCCACTGTAACGTCCAACTGTCCAAGTGAACTGCGTCATTCATCATGTATAAGGTTGCAAATTAGAAGTGATTCATCCGCTTCATCTACAGACTTTGCTATACCAAGATAGGCTGGCAGAGATCGCCAATGAAACAATCATTCTATTTTGCAAGAGCTTATCCTGGCCTTGAACCTGCACATATAGGTGAGGATCTGACACAGTATGTGAGAACAAGAGGGTAATGAACACACAGTACAAACAAGATGACCAATGAAAGTATACTCAAAGGAATGAAATGAAATGATGATGAAATATATGCAAGGGAGACATGCAATTGCTGGGTGCTCAAGGAATGGAGGGAGCCAACTGGATGTACTAGGACCCGAAGTGAGGGCTCAAAGCAGAGTAGGAGAAGCCCACACAGGCCTCTCTGACTCAAGGGCCAGGGCTCTGGGGTGCTGCAGGAATCAATGATGCCTCAAACAGCAGGATGGAGTCACTCATACAGATCCCAAAGCGAGCAGCCAACTACCAATTGATGTGGAAGCTGCCTTCTCGGTGCAAGTGGACTGCAAACACAGGAATCTGGAATGGGATGATGACATGGCAGTGGAGTGCAAAACACAGAAATCTGGTGTGGGATGATGACATGGCAGGAAACAACATCTGCATTTGTTGAGAACAAGAAGAGACATTCTGCAGGCTCCCAAGTGCAATCACTGATGACATATCATTTCCAGTGAACAAGGTATTCCAATCGACGTGGGGAGATCCTTGAGTCCAAGACATACTTGACCTCAAATTCTTCATGATCTTCAATCTGGACAAGTGCTCGGGGATTAGATCTCTACCCCTTCAGTGTTGAGCTATGGTATGTCTCAAGCAAGGAGATATAGAAGACTGGGTGGATCTTCATGGTGCTCAGAAAAACTGATTACAACGGAGTGCTCATGCTCAACAGACTAGCTGGAGCTTATGAAAGTAACAAGTCCATCATATATACAAGCCTCTCAAGGCGGTCTGGGGCGGATGGGGGCAAGAAGCCATGGAGGGGGGGGTGTATCGCCATTTGGGGCTGCCTGCCTACATCACAAAAAACAGGTCTTGGCCGCCCCAAGTGCGCATGAAATGACCTTGGAGCTCCTGACAAGCCCTGGATTCGCTTTGCACCTAATCCCATTGGCCACGGAGGGAGTGGATGATGGAGGTGTAGAGTTTTGCTAAAATGGCCTGTACTGAAAGTCTCTCTCCGCCGAAAGCCTCTTGACACCGTGCCTTCCAGATATGCCAACCCGTAAGACTCCCTATGATCTCCCATACCTCAGAGCGGTCTACTATGGGCTCCAATACCTGATGAATGGGTAGAGCCTCCAAACCAACCATTGCGCACGACCCTGCCTCGATAATAAAAATCGTGTCCTGCATCTCGGCCTCATACAAAAGGTGGTGGCCCTGGCTGACTGCATGCCAGCAGAAATCTCCCCATGAGATACATCCAAGGCTAAGTGCTATACGGTAAAGGATGCGGCATGCACCTCTCCACCTGAACTGCACCGCCTCACACGACCAAAGGCAATCTTTGGTGTTTCCAGAGGCTGCTGTGTGCAGTGCATACAACCTCCCTCCTGCATCTGGATAAGCCAACTTTCCACCGCCAAGCCTCCATGTGTCACCAGCCATAAAAAATACGATACCCTCCTCGGCCTCCAACTATCCCATAGGCGCGGCGCCAAAAGGTCCGTCGGAAAGGCTCCGTCATGCCATGCTCCGCCCAATTTGTGCTTCATGACAGCGCCCAATCCATATCCTCCTGCATCAGTATGTGTCTGCCAATCCTGACGGTGTACTGCAAAAACCTTGGTGGCTTCTTGGCGACCGCTGTGGCCGGCCATAGCCACTCTCCCACGACCCGCTCCAGCTCATCAAGCGGCCTGCCCTCCCAGATCCAAAAGCGCCACTCCCTGAGCTCCTGCCAGAAGACAAAAGGTTCCAACCGCCATGTCTTCCCTTGAAGGCCAATTACCCGGATTCTTCTCCATGAGAGGACAGCTAAACCCTCATCCTGCTGCCCTCTGTCAAGGGCCATACGCTCTCCTTTACGGTGAAGAAGGTCCCAGGTGGAGCAACGCCCACTCTACCTACCACCTGTAGGGGGATGCTTACTAGTGAGAACCTAGCGGCCCATACCTCCCCGGGCTCTATCGGCTCTTGTCTCGGGGGAGCAAGTTACTCCTGAGGAATTGCTACATCTATCTCCCTTCTCCTCAGCTCCACTCCTCTTTGGCAGCCTGATACTCGCTGCAGCACCTGCTTGTCCACTATCCTGTACACCTCCCACCATGTCCTAATGGTACGAGCCGGGACGGCCTCCCAGCCAGCCCACTGGACGAAGATCCATCGTGGAAAGCTTCATGTAGAAGGCCAACTTTTGTAATTGATAGTGGACAAAGAAAGAATGGTCCGGAGGAACATATTCACCATGGTGCCCTCCAGAAAATCTTAGTCCACCCTGTCATAAGCTTTCTTGAAATCCAAGAGTAGTATGGCCAGTCTTTGCCCACTGTGCTGCGCCCACTCTGTCGCCTCAAAGAAGGTGAATACATTGTCTAGGATGCTCCTATCCTTGACAAAGTCTGTCTGTGTGTCATGGATGATATCTCAAAGCATGGGGCGTAGTCGTCTACCAATCATCTTTGCCAGTGCCTTATAGGCCACTGACAATAAGGTAATCGGTTTCCACTGGGAAAGCTCCAACCGGTCTCCCCCTTTGGGGAGAAGGCTGATAAGGCTCACCGAAAGACTCCGTGGCATCTGTCGTGAAGTGAAAATCTCCTGGAAGGCCATCAGTAGGGGGTCCTTCACCACCTCCCAGTAGGTGGTGAAGAATGCCTAAGAGAGACAATCCTCTCCTGGGCATTTCTTTCCGTCCTGTGTATGGAAAGCCTCCTCTAGTTCCTTCTTTGTGAAGGGGGCTAGAAGGAAGTGTCCCATCTCCTCTATGACGAGGGACAGGATGTGATCCCAGACCTGCTGCCTACATCGCTATCCTCTAGCTGAAGCTGTCTCCTACTGGAAGTCGATGGCAATCTCCATCACCTTGTCTGGGCTAGAACGAGTCCTCCCATATTGATCTCGAAGGCTGCGTATCTGCTCTCCTGAGGTGCCAGGCTGGTGGACCTGGAAAAACTCCTTGCACATCATATCCCCCTTTCGCGCCCAGAAAGCTGCACAGGTGCGGAAAGTGAACTCCGAGCACCTGTTGAAAGTAAACTCCGAGCACCTGTTGCGCGCGCCTCCTATGTGTGGAGGATGGGGTCCCATGGTGCCTCCTATAATAGTCTTTGCGTGGCTGCGAGGTCTCGCCGCAGTGCTCTCTCCTCCTCCCAGCTCTACTACCTCGCCTATATGGTTGCCTCTTGGCAGAAACTGCTCGACTCGGCTAGGACCTCTGCAACCTCCTCTGCAATCCGGTCCCTCGTGGCCCACTCCCTACTCCAAATCTGCTCTATCTGTCTCGTCACCTCCTCCCTCCTATAGATCGAGTCAGGATTAGGATAGGATCGTGTACCTGGGGTAGATGCTGGGGGATCAAGTGTCAAGAGAACCGGGCAATGGTCAGACAATGTGGTATCCGCCAACTGCCTCTGGCTTCCACGAGAGCCACCCCACTCTCCCACATAAAACCTATCCAACTGCTACAGCAGGACTCCACCTAGCCACCTGTATCCCCAAGAGAAGTCCAGCGACCTCTCCCTCCTATGGAAGGCAAGGTCTCTCTAGGCATCCCGTGCTCCTACTGCTAGTAGAAAGACCTCCCATGCCTCTTGCTCCTCCCCAGCCATGCCCTGGTAGTTTTTGCCTCTGCCCTGCTAGTCCTCCAAAGCCTCCAAGTTGTTGAAGTCTCCTCCAACAATCCAAGAGTCCACCTCTGGGAGTCCCTCTGTGATTTCCACCCAGAACCTGCTGCATGCCCTAACCTCCGTAGGGGCATAGACATTGAGGACTCCAAGGCACGAGTCCCCAATATCCAGTCTGATCCATAGAACCCTCCTTGCCACTCTCGTCGCGTGGTCTCGTACACAGGCGGTGAAACTCGGGTCGATAGAGGTGCATATGCCTCCACTCCTGCCATAGGCACCTATGGCATGCTCCCAATAAGTGCACAAGCTGCCCGGAGTACCTTTCCTACCCGCTGGGCCTAGGTGGGCGTGAGCTTGTGCTCCTGTAGAAGTAGGATGTCGATCTGTCCGGCAAGGGCAGGCTGCAGCTCCTGCCGAACAATCAACTTTCTAGAACCACGTGCCCTACTGTAGTGGAGACTGTTCACATTCCAGGATGCAAGGTGTAACCTCATGGGGAAACCTGTGACTGACTGAACACGTGTCTATTCGGTGTGGAAGCTGCTGATGAGGAGAAGAAACTATGGGGCATGCAAGTGCACTTTGCCGAAGGTCTGGATGGTGAACTCCGATCCTAGATGGTGGCCCTCGGCCGGGACCATAGGGGTGATAGATGCTCCAAGTGGTACTATCAATGCATCTATTAGCCATGCTGAGAGTCGTGACTCTGAACACTAGTAGAAACGGGCCGCTTGTGCCACGGGCCACTCGATTACATCCTGCGGAACTCTCCACTATGGAGGGGCTCAAAAGATGATGCTCAAGTGTGGAACCTCGGCACTAGCCCACCAATTAATGTGCATTATGCAACAAGGCCACTGTTGTATGCATACAATGCTAGTCCTTCATCTCCCATCCACTGGGAGATGTGGTCCTCCACCTGACTCTTCAACTCCTCTATCTGTGTCGTTGTCCAATCCCCTGAGTGAGAGGACCGAAAGAAAATAGCGTAGTTTGGTCCATCCGGTGGTGCTAGTAGATGGACCTTGCCCCTCCTTGACTTATGACCCATGAAGATCCCCACCTCTAGAGGTAGTGGAAACTCTCAAGTAGGACCATGGGCCACTGTGGAAGAACTGTGGCAACAACTATGCCTGTCTCGGGAAAGTGTGACGGGCGGCAGGGGCAAATGAGCTGGTGGCTGTGTGGGAGGGGGAGAACTACTGGTGCGAGGAGGATGTAGGCGTGTGTAGCTCATTGCGTCCTGTGGGAGAAGGGGGGGGGTGGGTCTGGGGGGGATCAACTCAACCGGGGGCGGATCAAGGGGGTGCTCAGCAGGAGAGGTGGTGGGGAGGAAAAAGATCGAGGGATGGTGGGATGGTTGGAGGTACATGGCAGGTGTGGAGGGGGGGGGGGGCATGGGCTTGGGTTAGTGGGGGGGCATGGGAGGTGGGGGGGTGGGTGTGGGATCTCACGTGAGGTAGTCTGTGGCGCAAGTGGTGGATGTGGGGGCTGCGGTCCTGCTAGGTGGGGCGGACAGGGGGGGCCTACGGAGTGCTATGCCAAGGGGGCGTCACTCGCCCTCCTGCTCCTTGCTGTCGAGGCTGTGTCTGTGGAGCTGGCTGCGGCCCCCCTGCAGTCTCCCTATCTGTCGTCTCTGCACCCGTGTGAAGCCGTCAGCGTCCACCTGTGGGTTTGTGGACGGAGCTGCCTTGGCTCGGAAGCGCGTACAGTCTACTACCTGATGCCCAAAGTCATGGCAATGTAGGCACTGCCCTAGTTGCCCGACAGTGACCTGCTGCCTAGAGGAGTAACCTCCTACCTCTATCTCCAAGAACTTGGGTATACTCTTTGTGTCTTTCACGGCCACTCGTACCTTGGAGATTCCTATAGCTGTCACAGCATCTGCGAAGGAGGCAGGAAGAACTTTGCCGAAGAGCCGACCAAAGTCCTCCAGTAACTGGCGGTACTCTACCACCAGTCCAAGGAAAAGTAAAGTGACTGGGTGTCTGAGAAATCTGTTGTGGAGCTCAAATGACTCCACTGTGAAACTGCTATACCAGAGAACCATGTGAATGACCCCCTTCGTGGAGGCATAGGGCGAGCTCTCCACTAACTCACGAGCTGCGTCCACAGAGGTGAGACGAACCATGAAGATCCCATGGCCCATGAGGACTGCCTCCACGATCTGCATTGTGCCAATGCGCAGTGTGGAGTGGAGCCAATCCCAAAGCTCGGCCCTGGCTAGAGAGTGTCCTATTACCTGACCGAAAATCGTTGTTTCTTTAAGCTCCAGCTCTGTGGCGCGGACGGCCAGGAGCTGTTTCTCAAAGAGGACAACGCGCAAGGTGTTTGACTGCGGGGCACTCGCAGAATGCACTGACGTCTGACCAGAGGTTTTCATTGTGCTTCCCTACTAAGAACCTACCAAACACACTACTGTACTGCCGGAGGGGGGAGTGTTGCTGCAAATGGAGGGAGCAATGGGAGGGGGGGGGGGATTCTCTTTTCTGATACCGATAGAGGCGCCTGGTGCCACGGATGACGGTGTGGGAGGCCTATAGGCAAGTGGCCGCAAGGTGGAGGAGATGGGAGAGAACGTGGGTGAGGTACCAGGGCAGGGGGGGGAAGGGGGACCAAGCGTGGGGCAAGTACCAGGGCATGAGGGGTGACCAGGGTAGGGGGGAGGTGCCAGAGCGGGGTGGGACGCAGCATGATGGCGGGAGCCACAAGGCGGGGGGGTGCACAAAGGGGGGGTAGCGTGATGGCGAGGAGGGAAGGGTGCAATGTGATGGCAAGGAGGGGAAGGCGCAGCTTGATGATGAGAAGGGGGGGCGGCGCAATGGTGAGGAGGCAAGCGAGAGGGACGGAGGAGGTGCGATGGCCAGTCAGCAAGGGCGCAATTCGACGGGGGTACGGGGGCTTTTGGTAGAAGCTTTTTGCAGCCGTGAAGTCCGGATGAACTGGGCTACGATAGTGAAGGGCCCGAATCTCTAGTGGTCTAGCTTGGTGGAGGGCCTTGTTGTTTGGAGATTATGCCTGAGTAACCAAACTTTATCACCGACTTTGTATGCTCGATGTTGGAGATGATGTTGGTCCGTATAGTGCTTGTACTGATTCTGAGCCTTTTGGGATTTGTTGCTTAAGTTCTTGGTGTATATCTGCTTGCTGTTGAGCAAACTATTATTATAAGCAAACTTTGCAAAGGGCAAGAGCTCAAACCAATTATTTTAATGGTAGTTAATGGTGCAATGGAGATATTGTTCCAAGACTTGATTTACCCATTCTGTTTGACCATTAGTCGATGATATCGTCTGGGAATCAATGTAATCTGAAAATGCATTTGAGGAAAAGTCTAGCGGTAGCTGCACCTGTGATGGTCTTGGTGGCAGAGATGAAATGTGCCATTTTTGTGAACCTATCTACCACAACAAGAATAGAGTCATATTTGTCTAATTTTGGAAGATTTGTTGTAAAATCCATGGATAGAGAATACCAGGGTTGCAAGAGGCCATGTCGTTTATGAAGAGGTTCCTCGACCATATTGCAAGTATATCATGATTTTATATATTCTTTAACTTCTTTCCATATCTGGGGCCACTAAAAATCTCTTCAAATACGCTCTAAGGTCTTATTAACTCCAAAGTGTCTCCTGCTGCGATATCATGGCGTCGTTGGAGTATCTGGGGCCTCGGCTTTCTTGGAGGGATGTAAAGTAAATCCTTATAGTATAACAATCCATTAGTTTCCTAAAACTCAAAAACTTCATTTCCTTTTCCCTCTTGATTTTTTCTCTTGGCATTGTTGGCCAAATCATCATGTGGCAAGGCTTCATGGATGGGTCGTCTTGACAACTGGAGATGGTTGCGAGCTTGAAGTGCTCTGGCTTGAGTAGTATTGCTCGTTGTTGATCAAAAGCTTCTTCTCCCTTCTTAGGTTTCAAGTAGGATCTTCTTGATAAAGCATTTGATTGGCATTGTTGGCGTCCTAGGGCGATAGGTGATGACAAAGTCAAAGCTAGATAAGGAGTTACTCCAGTGGGATTGTCTTCAATTGAGGATGCGGGTTGTCATAAAGTATTCTAGATTTTTGTGATATGTATAGATGATAACTTTATGGGCTGCACCCTCTAGATGATGACGCCAAGTATCAAAGGCATCTACAATGGCAAGGAGTTCTTTGTTATGGATCTCATACTTTATCTCTAGAGGGGAGAACTTCTTTGAGTGGAATGCCACTGGATGCATATGACCATCATCTCCATACTCGGACAAGATGGCTCTTAAGGCATCGGTCCCCAAGAAAAAGGACTTGGTACGATCTAGGTGGACTAGGATTGGCACAGTGGTGAAAGCAGCTTCAAGGTCTGGAAGGCCTTCTCGACTTCTGGGGTCCACGAGAACTTTGAGTTTCCTATGAGTCTAGTGAGTAGTGTGACTAACTTTTGAGTAATCCTTGATAAATATCCTATAGAGGTTGGCAAAGCCAAGGAAACTTTGGAAATCGTGGACACATGTGGATGTCTGCCAGTCAAGATAGTCTCGATCTTCTTGGGGTCCATGAAGATTTCTCTCTAGGAGACATTGTATCCCAAGAACTCCACTTCTGTCTGATAGAAAAAAACACTTCTCAAGTTTTGCATTTAGTCCTTTTTCTCTGAGCTTTTCCAAAACTAATTTTACATGGTGCTCATGCTCCTTTGGATCTTTTGAGAATATCAATATATCATCTAGGTATATAACTACAAAATCATCCAGATGCTCTCAGAAGATATCATTTTATCATATGTTGAAACACTCCAGGAGAATTGGTGAGATAGAATGGCATGGCAACATACTCAAAGTGACTATACCTTGTGCGAAAGGTTGTCTTTCATTTGTCTCGTTCTTTGATCCGTACAAGATTGTAAGCCCCTCGTAGATCAATCTTTATGAAGATCTTGGCATCTCCAAGGCGTTCCAAGAGCTCTGGTATCAATGGCAAAGGGCATAGATTCTTGATTGTTCTCTTGTTGAGTCCTTGATAATCCACACACATTCGAAGTGATCCGTCTTTTTTCTTTACGAACAAAATTGGGTCTCCGACAGGAGACTTCAAGAACCTAATGGACCCCTTGGCTAAGTTCTTATCAATGTTCTTGCGTAGTTTAGCTAGTTTATTAGGGGATAGCTTGTAGATGGGTCCAAAAGGTGGTTGAGCCCTCTCATGGAGTTCTATAGCACAATCATATGGTCTATGCTCAGGCAAGAGATTTGCATTCTTTTTTTCAAAGACATCTTGGAATTCTTGATACTGGCTTGGTAGCTTAACTGACTCATCCTTACTAGATTCTTGAGCTAGTATATGATATATCATGTAGGTCCGCTCCTGCTTTGCTGTGTGTATAAAGGCTTTGGCTCCTAGATATACCAACTTTCCTTGATTTTAACAACGCGTAATCTTTTGCTTAACCCAATCAATTTATGGGTTATGTTTCTTTAGACAAGGCATCCCAAGGATGATTGGATTTGTGGGATTGGATATGACATTAAATCATACACGAGATTTATGATCACCAAGAGTTACCATCAGAGGTCGGGCTTCCTTGGTAATATCTCCAAATGCTAGAGGTTTTCTATCCACGACTTCAGCTGGTGCAGGATTGGTCTTTTGGAGTATTGGAATCTAGTATCTATTCAAAAAGCCATCGTCAATGAGACATACGGAGGCCCTTGAGTCGACCAGGGCTTCGAGGAAAAGGGTTTTTCTCGACAGGATCATCTGGATTGTGACAAGGAAAGTTTCCATGGGGGTGGTTAGGATCAAGAGACCCTTTCTTATATCAAGTTCCGATTGTACGGTCTCATTCACAACCGGACATCCTCTTTTCCTGCTCAAAGGTGGTTACAGCAACTCTTGGGGTTCTTGCCTCTTATTTGGGCAGTTTAGGGAAATGTGTCCAGGGTTTCCATGGTTCGGGCTTGGTTTCTTCTTTGACTAGGCTAGGTCTTTGATTAGGACTAGGTTCCATTGGCGAGGCCTTAATTCTTCTCGCTTTTCTTGCTTCCTCTCAAACAATCTATTATCACACTAGATGGCTTGCATGATATAATCGTTGAGCATTTTTGTCTTAGCATAGTGAGCATGAGGTCCTTGATGTCATCTCGAAAACCCCATCTGAATTGACATATAAAATACTCCTCATGCCAAGTGAGGTCACAGATTAATTGCCTAAATTCAAATGCATAAGCAGAGGCATGGCAGCTGCATAATCATAGGTTCCGAACTTTTGTTTCTACTACTCGACCAGTGTTTGCATCTCCAAATATGAAAGTGAGCTCGCAAAGAAATGCCTCATAGTTATGAAGTAGTGGCATATTCTTTTCCAAAATTGGGGCAAACCATGATAAAGCTTGACCACAAAGCGAAATTCCGATGAATCCCACCTTGGAAACATCATTTGGATACCTATCCACTTGCATGCGGATATAGAGCCTTACTTGTTGTAAGAATCCCCTAAACTTCGAACGGTCACCATTGAACTTCTCTAGCATGCTGATCTTGGGTTCTCTTGGTGGGGATTGATAAACACATGGAATCATCTTATCACTTCCTCCGTTGTTCTGCAAGCCTCGAATCTAGTCTTGTATCTCTTGAAGCGTAGGCCACGATTTGGAGTTGATCACTTCCTCTGGTGTTCTATCTTAAGTTACACTTGTCGTTCATTCAAGTCTCGAATTTGTTGTTGGAGGTTTTGAAGGGAGGCCACGATTTTTTCAAGGGTCACCTCCATGGTGCTCAGAAAGGGGTAGAAAGTAGTCTTGCCAAACTGCTATGGGAGCACTAGACTGCTCAAGAGACAAGACTAGATACAAGATTTGTTACAAAATTTCTGCTTTCAAGATAATCTGTAACCAGCCTTCCTTCCGTGGATGGGTGGTAAATCCTTGATTACAACTTAATTACAGCAGCAAACAGTTAATGCAAATCTGAAAATACAAATTTACCTACTGATCTTCGACAATACACACCCGATTGGCCCCAAAATTGGTGCCCCTTTTGGTATTTCTTTAGCTTTATTGAAGAAAAAGTTGATTTACAATGGGATTCTCCCGATCCCCTTCACAATCCAAACTCCCCTTGCTGTCCAAAGTGACTAACAAGTCTTCAATCTGATTTGCCCCTTGATTCGGACAATCAATTGGCCTTCACCCGCTTTGATCAAGATGGAAAATGACCCAAATTCAATTATTTGTTGGTCCCTCCACTTGAATAGGCTAAAAAACAGCTTCAGCCCTGTTGAATCCAAGTCTTGGAGCTTCCAATTTCTGGCATGCTTCCCAAGGCTGCTGCTAAATCCTAATTTCTTCTATAAATTAGGGTTTATAGCATAGAAATTTGCAATTTCTCAGCCTCCAAGGGTCCAAATGCTGAGATCTTTGGAGCAAGGCCATGAAATGGCTGGGAGATGAGAGAGAAATCTGTAGAGAGAGAAAATTCAGAGTTTTGTCGCGAAGAATGACTAAAAGTCAATCAATTGCAGTTGCTGCCCTACCACAACAGCATGTGGATGCAAAGAACTGAAGAAATTCAGTCATTTACTGCTGCTGCCCTATCTCAACAGCCTGTAGATGTTGTCACCTGTTGTTGATGGGTGTTCTTCTAACCCTGGCTGCCTCAAAGGGCCCTCCAATGGCTGCAAATCAGACCAGCAGCCTCTCCTCCCTCTCTCTTGTAGGCTGAATAATAAAAATGCCTCTCCAACCTCTAAAGGAGTTTTTCAGTCTTGCATGGGCAATTTTGACAAGTGGCAGTCTTCCCAAATGGTTTTTCCAGTATTTTTCATAATTAAATATTAATTTTCAGTCTTTAAATACTGAAAATTAATCTAGTAAATATTTCGGTACCCTGAAAAATAATCTAACTGGCCAATAATTAAATTGGCTAGGCAACATCCATTGTGAGTGTCTCTGCGCTATCTTTGACCATTAGATTGGCATTAGGTACTGTTAAACGCCACTTCTCTAGTGTCACCAACCGACACTTATGGCCAAATCAATGGCCTAGGCCAATAATTGACACTAGATACCACCAAGTACCTGTGCAACATAACTTATAGCAACTTTTTCCTTTGACATCCTGTGATTTCCTGGAGTCCCGGGCTCGTAAATTTACATTAACCCCAATTGCACCTCACATGTGTAACATTTACTTAATCATGTGATTAAAAATTAATCCACATATTAAGTGAGGTTTCACAAATACATATCCTCATAACATAATCCCACATAGGGACACAAGGTACAATGATAACTTAAATAGATATGGAAAATTTCACAACCCAGGTACGTAGGTATGAACATAAGACTCAATAAGATATGAAGGATCCTACAACCCGAGACTATAGGTATGGATACAAGATATTAGAATTACAAGATCTCCTTGGACGGAGATGTAAGATACAAGATAGTACTAGATAAGCTCTCATACTACAAGATTACAAGGTGACAAGACAACAGGAGTATAATGGAAGACAAGGCAAGACTAGATACCATGACTAGACAAGAGTTAGAATTGGAACTTGAAGTTACTTGGAGGTCTCAACTCCTTGAGCTCCCAAGACTGCCATTTGCAAGACTGAGGAGCTCTATAGCGAGCCCCTCCTTTTATAGGTGTTGGAGGGCGGCTAAAGATCTTCTAGAATGTTCCATGATGACATCATCGATGATGTAGGCGATGACATGGAATATCTTCTAGAAGGTTTTATAATGACATGGCAAGGGTGGGTTCCTATGTTTGGCTTGAGGATGTCCTATTAAGGATGCGTTCACATAGGGTATGGATTCATATGGCATGAGCAAGAATTAATCCGTACACTTGATCATGGCATGTCCGCGACACACATGAACTTAATATGGGCCTAGCTTAATCAAGGCATTGGATTGCTACTCATTTTTCTCTAGGTATATTCTCCCCTAGCTGAGAATTGTACATCCTTGCCAACTAGTTGCTCTTACTAAGATACAACTTCTAAAGGCATTTTGAATTACGATATTGAAACCCCAAGACGAAGAAATATGCTAAGAATCCATAGTTGTGCCACTCCCTTAGAGCCTTTATGGATGGGAAAACTAAATGGGAAGGTAATGCATCTAATGGAGATTGAATCAATGGAGTTAGTCAAGGCATCAAATGTTACCTCAAAAGCTGAAATGCACATTGAACCTATCTGTGATACCATGTGAGAATCTAACACCATATATCAAAACAAGAGTGCTAATAGAGACATTGTCATAACGACATGTATTTTTGAAACCTCACTTAACATGTGGATTAATTTTTAATCACATGGTTAAGTAAATGTTGCACATGTGAGGTGCAACTAGGATTAGAGTAAATTTATGAGCTCGAGACCCGAGGAAATCACTAGATGTGAAAGGCAAAAGTTGCTATAGGTTATGCCACCACAGGTACTTGGTGGTATCTAGTGCCATTATTTAACCTAGGTCATTCATTTGGCCATAAGTGTCAATTGTGGTGACACTAAAGAAGTGGAGTTTAATGGTACCTAACACCAATTTGAAGGTCAAAGATGGCACAAAGACACTCGGAAATCGAAGTTGCCTAGCCAATTTAATTATTGGCGAGTCAAATTATTTTTCAAGGCACCGAAATAATTATTAGATTAATTTTCAATATTTAAAGACTGAAAAGTAATATTTAATTATGGATAATGCTGAAAAAACTATTTGGGAAGACTGCTACTTGTGAAAAATGCCCATGCAAGACTGAAAAACATCTTTAGAGGTTGGAGAGAGGCATTTTTAGTGTATTCAACTTGCAAGAGAGAGGGAGGAGATGCCGCTGGTCTGATTTGCAGCATTGGAGGATCTTCTGAGGCAACCAGGGGTAGAAGAAGACCAATCAACAGTTGGTGACAACATCCACAGGCTGTTGAGACAGAGCAGCAGTAGTAAATGACTGATTTTCTTCAGTTCTTTGCATCTACAAGCTGTTGAGACAGGGCAGCACCATTAAAGGAAAGCGGGTGAAGGCCAATTGATTGCTCGAGTCAAAGGGCAAATCAGATTGAAGACTTGCTGGTCATTTTGGACAGCAAGGGGAGTTGGAATACCGAAAGGGATTGGGAAAATCCCATTGTACATCAACTTTTTCTTCAATTAAGTTAAATAAATACCGAAAGGGGCACCAATTTTGGGACCAATAGGATGTCCAATGTCTAAGTTTATATGGTAAAGTGTGCATTTCAATTTTGTGAATCTCTTAATTGTTGTAAATGCAAGTAAAATGCGGCTGATTATATTGCTCAAAAAAACAAACTACAACGGAGTGCTCCTGCTCAATAGACTAGCTAGAGCTTATGAAAGTCACAAATACATCATGTATACAAGCCTCTCAAGGCGGTCTAAGGGGGATGGGGGCAAGAAGCCATGGAGGGGGGGTGCATCGCCATCTGGGACTGCCTACCTGCATTACGAAAAACAGGTCCTGGTCGCCCCAAGTGCGCATGAAGTGCCATCGGAGCTCCTGACAAGCCCTGGACTTGCTCTGCACCTAATCCCATCAGCCGCGGAGGGAGTGGATGATGGAGGTCCAAAGCTCTGCTAAGGTCGCATGTATTGAAAGTCTCTCTCCGCCGAAAGCCTCCTGATACCGCACCTTCTAGATATCCCAATTAGTAAGGCTCCCTATGCTCTCTCATACCTCAGAGCAGTCTACTATGGGCTTCAATACCTGGCAGATGGGTAGAGCCTCTAAATCGACCACTGCGCACGAATCTACCTCGATGATGGATATTGTGTCCTGCATTCGGGCCTCATACAGAAGGTGACGGCCCTGCTAACCGCTTGCCAGCAGAAAGCTCCCCATGAGATACATCCAAGACTGGGTGCTATATAGAGAAGGATGCGGCATACTCCTCTCCACATGAGTTGCGCCGCCTCATACAACCAGAGGCAGTGCTTTGGGGCTTCCAGAGGCTGCTATGTGCAATGCCTACAACCTCCCTCCTGCATCTGGGCAAGCTAGCTTCCCACCACCAAGCCTCCATATGCCACCAGCCATAAAAAATACGATACCCTCCTCGGCCTCCAGCCATCCCATAAGCCGCGCTAGAATGTCCGTCGGAAAGGCTTCGTGATGCCGTGCTCCGCCCAGTGCCTGCTACATCACGGCACCCAATCCATATCCTCCTGCATCAATACGTGTCTGCCAATCCTGGCAATGTACTGCAGGAACCTCGGTGGCTTCTTGGAGACCGTAGTGGCCGACCATAGCCACTCTCCCGAATCCCACTCTAGCTCATCAAGTGGCCTGCTTTACTAGATCCAAAGGCGCCACTCCCTGAGCTCCTGCCAAAAGACAAAAAGGTCCAGCCGCCATGTCTTCCCCTGAAGGCCAATCACCCGGAGCCTCTTCCATGAAAGGACAGCTATCCCCTCATCCTGTTGTCCTCTGCCAAGAGCCAGATGTCCCCCCTCCTATACAATGAAGAAGGTCCCAGGTGGAGCGCCGCCCACTCTACCTGCCACTTGTAGGGGGATGCCTACTGGTGAAAACTTAGCCGCCCATACCTCCCCGGGCTCTATCAGCTCTCGTATCAAGGGAGCAAGGCACTCTTGAGGTATTGCTGGGTCTATCTCCCTTGTCCTAAACTCCACTTCTCTCTGGCACCCTGATACTCGCTACAGCACCTCCTCATCCACCATCCTATATACCTCCCACCATGTCCTGATGGTACGAACCGGGCCAACCTCCCAACCAGCCCACTGGATGTGGGGGCCCTCGCCAATCTGTGCGCCTTCCCGATCCCTTACTTGGGGGTTCCAGATCATTGGCTGACGGTCTATCTCCTCATGGCAGCCTGGGGGGGGTCTCGATTAGGGCCTTACGGAGGCCTTGCCACACACAGAGCAAGCTGCATAGGAAAGGTGATCTGGGGGGGTAGTCTAGGCTGATGTGAAGATCCATCTCAGAGACGGCCTCCACTCCACGCCAAGCCTCGGTCTACAATCCTAAAAACGCTTCTACAATAGGACCTTCCAAGTCTGCCCTCCCGGTGTGAGGCCGCGGATAACTAGCTTGCCCAAGAGGGCCATACTCTGATACTCTGGGTCTATGATCCCAAGCCCTCCCTCTAACCGATGCTATATGATGGTCGCCCACGCCACCTTGGCCCTGGAATCCCTAGAACCGTCTAACCCGGACCAAAGGAAGTTCCGCACTAGGCAGCGAAGCTGCACTATGTACGATGAGGAAAAGCACCAACACGAGGCGATGTACCAAACCGTCGCTAGGAGGACTTGGTTAACCACCAGGGCTCGGCCGCCGCCTAGTGAGAGGCGAGCCGTGCTCGAGTAGGTCAGCTTCCTCCGAATAGAATCGAGGACTGGAAGAAACTATTGGGTGGGAGTGATATCGAGTCCCACCTCGAACCCTAGGTATAGGATTGTCTGCCCTCTGCTCACCCATCTAAATCCTAGGCGGACGCCTCACTCCGTGCTAGAGTTTGGATCTGTGAGCAAACCAACCGACTTTCGCCAGTTGATTTTTACTCCCACTGCAAGACAGAACACCTCGAGAGCCAGCCTCACTCTCTCCAACATCAGCTCATCGTCCTCTATGTAGAGTGATGTATCATCTGTATATACTCTAGGTCTAACAACTCAGTCTCCTCTCTCACAGGAAGTCGGAGGCCACGTAATCTGCTCACATGTATCCTGAGGAAGTGGGACATCGCCTCTGCAAAGAGTAGGAATAGGTACGGGGCCTGGGGACTGTGAGAGTGCGCAACGGAAGAAGAACACGAACACAGAGGAGAGGAGAGAGAAAGCAGAGAATGAAGGAAGAAAGTCTGCACTGACTGAGATGAATGCTGAATACACTGGAATGGACAGAACAGTCCCTGCACGCAGCCCGGAGCGTCAGTGAGGGAACCAGGACAGACTGGAAGCAGTGGCAGCACCAATGCCGGAGACGGAGACGGAGGGAGCAGTGCTGTACCTGCAGAGAGCAATGCTGGACTGACTGGGGGGGCTGATATAAATAGCCCCCAGGCCAGCAAACTGGCCGACCAGCCAAACTGGCCGACCTGGCCAGATTTGGCCGACCAGCCAGATCTGGCCGACTATGGCCAGATCTGGCCGACTGCCCAAAAAAATGGGCAGTCAGCACAAAAACAGCCCAGTTTGGGCTGGAACAAACCCAGGGCTGCATGCTGACTAGAGCAGCCACAAAAATGTCCTGACAGAGCTCCTCTGACTCCTGTCAGACTCTGACAGGAGCTCACAACCAGGAGATGACAGACTGAGACTGAAGAAGAGCAGGCTAACACCCCCTCTCAACTCCTGGGAGTGTCTGAAGACCCAAGAACCGCATGTGATGAAGCAAAGAAGCCTGAGGCAAGGGCTTCGTAAAGAGATCAGCTGCATTGGCCGCCGTAGGACAATAGACCACCACCAGCTCCGAATCCACGATCCGCTCTCGAACATAGTGATACTGAACCTCAATGTGCTTCGTACGAGCATGGAACACCGGGTTCTTAGCCAGAGCAAGAGCACTCTGGTTATCCACGCGCAGCTTCGTAGGTCCGGTCTGGGAAAAGCCAATCTCCGCGAGTAAGCGACGGAGCCAAACTGCCTCCATAGCGGTCGAACATAGGGCCCGATACTCAGCCTCTGTAGAAGAAAGTGCCACAGTAGGCTGCTTCTTGCTGCTCCAAGAGACGGCACCAGATCCAAGGGTGAAAGCATAACCGGTAGTGGATCGTCTCGAATCCACATCACCTGCCCAATCAGAATCACTCCATCCAGAAAGGGTAATCCCATCTCCATACAGGATCCCAAAGGATCGAGTCCCCTGCAAATAGCGAAGAACCCGCAAGGCCGCTTGCCAGTGATCCTGGGTAGGAGTCTGCATAAAAGAAGACAATAAAGCCACCACAAAAGAGATATCCGGCCGAGTGTGAAGCAGCCAGATAAGAGAGCCGACAAGGCACCTGTAATGGGTGGGATCGGTAAGAGGAACTCCAGCTGTCAAAAGCTTGAACTCAGGGTCCATGGGGCATGAGATAGGCCGACACTCAGCCATATCAAACTCCGAAAGAAGCTCGGAGATGTACCTGTGCTGCGAGATAAAAATGCCCTGTGCCATCTGATAGATCTCCAGACCTAGAAAGAAGTGAAGGATCCCGAGATCCGTCATGTCAAACTCCTGCTGAAGAATGGACCGTGTATGCTCCACCTGCTGAGTGTCGCTCCCTGTAATGATAAGATCATCCACATACAAGATGAGGAACACCGAAAGAGAATCCACAACCCGTAAGTAGAGGTTGGGATCATAAGCGGAGCGTGCAAAGCCACTCTGTAGAAAGAAGCGGTCAATCTGCTGGTACCAAGCACGAGGAGCCTGCTTTAGGCCATAAAGAGCCTTCCGCAGCCTGTAGACATGATCCTCCTTCCCCTGCACAAGAAAACCAGGAGGTTGTGAAACATAAATCTCCTCCTCAAGAACGCCATTCAGAAAAGCAGACTTGACGTCCATCTGATAGACAGGCCAACGGTGGTGAGCAGCAAGAGCCAAAAGAACTCGGATGGTGGACATCCTAGCTGTAGGAGCAAAAGTCTCAAAGTAATCCAACCCTGCACGCTGGGCAAAACCCTTGGCAACAAGCCTAGCTTTATGCTTGTCCAAGGAGCCATCTACAAGATATTTGGTCTTAAAGACCCATTTCACACCAATCACCTTCCGTTTCGCGGGACGCGGTACAAGCTCCCACGTATGGTTTCGCTCGATGGAGTCGAGCTCGGCCTGCATAGCCTGTCTCCAAATATCCTGTGCAAGAGCCTCCTCCACAGTGGAAGGCTCGGAATCCTGAAGAATTTGTGACATAAGAGCATAGTTCACACATTGTGAACTGTCCCGCTGGGCCTGTAAACGGGCTGATCGATGTGGACCTGTAGAAGAAGCAGGAAAGTGAGTAACACCTGAATCCTGCATGAGCCGTCGATACCATAAAGGAATCCTGAGAGACTCCGGCGACTGTGAGGGAGACCGGGGGGCCTCCGGAACCTGTAAAGCACCCAAATCGGAGAGGGACTCCCCCTCACCGAGTGAAGGTAGATCCTCCGCATCTGAAGAAGGCTGTACATCCCGTGAAGATCCCGAAGTGGCGGTAGAAGAGCTCGTAGAAGACGAAGGCACATCCACCAAAGGGGAAAGGGAAGCCGAAGGAGGAGAAATAGGGGGGGGTGCTAAGGGGGATCCTGGAAGGAAGTGAAGGGAGAGAAGGTGAGGGGGGGTCCGTCGATGATGAAGAAACATCTGTAATAGAACCATCAATCGGATCCTCAGAGGCCGAAGCCTCATCAAAGATCACATCCCTGCTCACCTCAACCGTCCGCGTTGTCGGGTCATAGAGCCGATATCCCTTCGTGGTCGTGCTATAACCAACGAAGATAAGCTTTCTCGACTTAGAGTCGAACTTCGTCTTCCTCTTCTTGGACAAAAGCATCGCACCCAAAGATGCGAAAATGGGACACGGAAGGCTTCTTCCCAAAGAAAGCCTCATACAGAGTCATGTCCTGTAATGCCGAAGTCGGAGAGCGGTTGCGTATATGCACCGCTGTAGCCACCGCCTCACCCCAAAGGAAATGAGGAAGACTCCTATGCTCCAGCATAGATCGGGCCATCTCAATCATGGTCCGATTCGCACGCTCCACCACACCATTCTCTGATGGTGTGTTCGGATGGGAATACTCCACCCGAATACCATGATCCCTGCAAAACTGAGAGAAAAGATGAGAAGTAAACTCTCCACCGTGATCAGCTCGAACACCACGACGGTATTTCCTCTGTGCTCTCAATCAGGCGATGATACCATGTGAGAGTGCGCAACGGAAGAAGAACACGAACACAGAGGAGAGGAGAGAGAAAGCAGAGAATGAAGGAAGAAAGTCTGCACTGACTGAGATGAATGCTGAATACACTGGAATGGACAGAACAGTCCCTGCACGCAGCCTGGAGCGTCAGTGAGGGAACCAGGACAGACTGGAAGCAGTGGCAGCACCAATGCCGGAGACGGAGACGGAGGGAGCAGTGCTGTACCTGCAGAGAGCAATGCTGGACTGACTGGGGGGGCTGATATAAATAGCCCCCAGGCCAGCAAACTGGCCGACCGGCCAAACTGGCCGACCTGGCCAGATTTGGCCGACCAGCCAGATCTGGCCGACTATGGCCAGATCTGGTCGACTGCCCAAAAAAATGGGCAGTCAGCACAAAAACAGCCCAGTTTGGGCTGGAACAAACCCAGGGCTGCATGCTGACTAGAGCAGCCACAAAAATGTCCTGACAGAGCTCCTCTGTCTCCTGTCAGACTCTGACAGTCTGACAGGAGCTCACAACCAGGAGATGACAGACTGAGACTGAAGAAGAGCAGGCTAACAGGGACAGCCCTGCTGTACCGATCTCTCCAGCTGAAACTCCTCCCCACGCCTACCACCTATGAGAACCCTGCTCGTGGCCGATCCGTAAAGTGTAGAGACCCCGCAAATCCAAGCCCGAGGGAAGCCCAACCTTACCAGGGTGTACCAAAGATGATGTATTGCATGATGTGGTTGTATCTTTAAGCTTAAATTTATGTGTAAAACCATTGAAAGACCTTTAATCAACTATTTGCTTTGACTCTTCCTCCATGTTTTATGTGCCTAAAGTAATTTGTTCTTGCTTGATAATGTGATTTTTCCATGCCTTAGGCTGATCCGAGATATGCTTCTATATTGTTTGATGAAATATGGAACATAATTATATACAATGTGTAGCACATTTAAAAAATAAAGAGAGTTAATTAAAAATATTATGAGTTAGATAAAGGAAAAACATAACAAATTCTTATCTATAGTGAGTGAAGTGTTGATTATCCCAAGCTTCTATCATTGCCTTTTTAAAACTATTGAGGTGCGGAGAGAGAACTCTGAGTGCCTGTCCTCTAGACCAACAATGGTTGCTCGCATGTGCACCTCCTGTACGTGGAGGGTGCGATCCCCTGGCGCCTCCTATAATAATCTCTGCGTGGCTGCAAGGTCCTACCGTAGAGCTTTCTCCTCCTCCTAGCTCTGCTGCCTGGCCTTTATGGCTGCCTCTTGCCAGATTCTGCTCGACTCGGCTAGGACCTCTCCAACCTCCTCTGTGATCTGGTCCCTTCTTCCCCCACTCCTTGGTCCAAACCTGCTCTATCTGTCTGGTCACCTCCTCCCTCCTATAGATCGAGTCAGGGATCAGACAGGATCATGTGTCTAGGGCAGATGCTGGGGGATTTAGTGTCAGGAGAACTAGGCAATGATCAGAAAATGTGGTGCCGGCCCAATCTGGCCTCCACGAGTGCCTCCCCACTCTCCCACATAAAACCTGTCCAAGCGCTCCAGCAAGACTCCACCTAGCTGCCTATATCCCCAAGAGAAGTCCAGCGACCTCTCCCTCCTGTGCAAGGCAGGGTCTCTCCAAGCATCGCATGCTCCTACTGCCAGCAAAAAGACCTCCCATGCTTCCTGCTCCTCCCCAGTCATGCCTTGGTAGTTTCTGCTTCTGCCCTGTTGGTCCTCCAAAGCTTCCAGGTTGTTGAAGTCTCCTCCAACAATCCAAGAGTCCACCTCTCCGCAATCTCCATCTAGAACCTGCTGCGTGCCCTAACCTCCATAGGGGCATAGACATTCAAGACTCCAAGGCACGAGTCCCCAATATCCAATTTGATCCATAGAACCCTCCGTGCCACTATCGTCCCGTGGTCTCGTACACAGGCGGTTAAACTCGGGCCAATAGAGGTGCATACGCCTCCACTCCTGGCGTGGGCACCTATGGCGTGCTCCCAGTAGGTGTGCAAGTTGCCCGAGAGTACCTTCCCTAACCGCTGGGCCTGGGTGGGGGTAAGCTTGTGCTCCTGTGGAAGTAAGATGTCGATTCGTCCGGCAAGGGCAAGCTGCAGCTCCTGCTGAACAATCAACTTCCTAGAACCACGTGTCCCAATGTAGTGGAGACTATTCGCATTCCATGATGCAAGGTGTAAGCTCATGATGAAACCTGCGACTAATCGAAAAGGCATTTGTTCGGTGTGGAGTCTGCTGATAAGGAGGAAAAACTATGGGGCATGCAAGTACGCTTTGCCACAAGTCTGGATGGCAAACTCCAGCCCCCCATGGTGGCCCTAGGCCGACCATAAGGGTGATAGATGCTTCAGGTGGTGCTATCAATGCATCTATCAGTCATGCTGAGAGTCGTGACTCTGTACATTGACAGAAATGGGCCGCTTGTGCCAGAGGCCACTCGATCACATCCCTCGAAGCTCTCCATTGTGGGGGGCTCGAAAGATAATGCTCAAATGTGGAACCTCGGCACCAGCCCACCAATTAATGTCCATCATGCAACCAGGCCACTATTGTACAAACAGTGCTAGTCCTTCTCCCATCCACTGGGAGATGTGGTCCGCCACCTGACTCTTCAACTCCTGCTCAATCTGTGTCGTCGTCTAATTCCCTGAGTGAGAGGACTGAAGGAAAAAAGCGTAGTTTGGTCCATCCGGTGGTGCTAGTAGATGGGCCTTGCCGCTCCTTGACTTACAAACCACGAAGATCCCTACCTCTAGAGGTAGTGGGAACTCTCCACGCTCTGCAACTCTCAAATAGGACCATGGTCACTACGGAAGAACTCTTGTGGCAACAACTGTACCTGTCTCAGGAAGGTGTAACGGGCGGCAAGGGCAGATGAACTGGTGGTTGTGGGAGGGGGAACACTGTTGGTGTGAGGAGGATGTGGGCGTGTGTGGCTCATCACCTCCTGTGGGAGGCGGGGGGTGGGTCTGGGGGGATCACTTGAAACGGGTGCGGATCAAGGGGGATGCTAAGTAGGGGGGCTGGTGGGGGGGAAGAGGATCGAGGGATGGTGGGATGGTCAGAGGTATGTGGCAAGTGTGGGGGGGGGCTAGTGGCCCTGGAAGGGGGGGGCTGTGGGCCAGGGTCAGTGGAGGGAGCTTGAGAGGTGGGGGGGTGGGTGTGGGGGCTGTGGGATCTCAAGTGGGATAGTCTATGGCGCAGGTGGTGGCTGTAGGGGACTGCAGTCCTAACGGGTGGTGCGGGCAGGGGGGGCTACGGAGTGCTCTGCTGAGGGGGCGTCGCTCACCCTCCTGCGCCCTGTTGTCGGGGCTGCATCTCAAAAGCTGGCTGCGGGCCCCCCTTCCGTCTCCCTCTCTGTCATCTTTGGACCTGTGTGAAGCCATTAGCATCCACCTGCGGGCCTGTCGGCGAACTGCCTTGGCACCGAAATGCATACAATTTGCTGCCTGATGCCCAAAGTTATGGCACCATAGGCATTGCCCTAGTTGCCCAGTCACAATGACCTGCTGCCTAAAGGAGTGACCTCCTCCCTCGATCTCCAAGAACTTCGGTACACTCTTTGTGTCTTTCACGACCACTCATACCTTTGGGACTCCTGCAGTTGTCATTGCATCCGTGAAGGAGGCAGGGAGAATTGTGTTGAAGAGTCATCCAAAGTCCTCCATTAAGTGGCAGTACTCTACCGCCAGTCCGAGGAAAAGTAAAGTGACTGGATGTCTGAGAAATCTATTGTGGAGCACAAATGACTCCATAGTGAAGCCGCTATACGAGGGAACCATGTAGATGACCCCCTTCGTGGAGACATAGGGCAAGCTCTCCACTAACACATGAGCTGCATCCACAGAGGTGAGTCAAACCATGAAGATCCCTCGGCCTATGAGGATTGTCTCCACAATCTGCGTTGTGCTAATGCGTAGCGTGGAGTGGAGCCAATCCCACAGCTGGGCCCTCGATGGGGAGTGTCCAACGACCTAACCAAAGATCGTTGTTTCTTTCAACTCCAACTCTGTGGCACGGACGGCTAAGAGTTGTTCCTCAAAGAGGACGATGCACAAGGTGTTTGACTGGGGGGAACTCGCAAAATGTGCCAGCGTCTAACCATAGGTTTCCATTGTGCATCCTTGCTAGGAGCCTATCTATCATCTTGTTGTGCTACCTGGGGGGGAGGGAAGCAACTAGAGGTGTGGGGGGCGACAGGGTGGGGCCACAAGGTAGGCCTGGCGAGAGGGCGGGGTCATAGGGTAGACCTGGCGAGAGGGTGGAGCCATAGGGTAGGCCTAGGGAGAGGCCTTGGGGGGAGCGCGGGGCAGGCTGCCAAAGGGTAGGCCTGGCGGGGGGGGGGGGGGGGGGTGGGGGGCGCAGGCAGGCAGCCACAAGGTAGGCCTGGCAGGAGGGCGTAGGGCAAGGGGAAGAGGACTGGCACGTAGGCGCGGGGGGGGGGGGGGGGGGGGGGGGGGTGTGACTGGCGCACAGGCGGGGGGAACTGGCATAGTCGACAGTCGAGACCAGGGGGGCAGCGTTGCGTCGTGATGGCGGGAGTATTTTTTCACTATGTACTCACATTGTTAATTGCTGTAAATAGTGCTTAATTAGGTTATTTACCACCCTACCCAAGGAGGAAGGCTGGTTACAGACATAGAGAACAGGAGCACGACTAACAACTGTATGCTTACAAGTATGAAATGAGATAATAGGATACATGTACAAGTGAGCCATAAGGAATGGATGCTCAAAGAGTGAAGGTTACATGTACAAGTAAGCAGAGGGAGACAATTGCAATGTAGCCTAATCAGAAGCCAAAGATAAAAGCAGAGATAGAAGAAGCTACAAAGGCATCTGTGACTCAAGGTCAAGGGCTGTGGAGTGCTGAAGGAGTCAATGACGCCATCAATTAGTAGGATGGAGTGTGTCATCACTCACGTGGATCTTAGCAAGCAGCCATACCTAGAAACTTCATGAAAAACTGTGTTTTGGGTACTGTGATCAAATACACAACAGTGGAGGATTGCAAAAATGCAGCAATCTGGCATGGAATGATGACATTAGCAGTGCTTGACTTTGACAACAAGAACAGCAGCATGACCTCCCAGACAGCAAAACACAGCAGTTAGGACCATTTGGAAGGCAGCACAGGCTGTATTTGATAGTGGGGCGGGTCCAACAGCAGCATCAGATGACATGGTAGCAGGCATGGCAGTTGTGGAAAGTTGTTGGGATAGTAAGGGCTGTGAAAATGTAGAAGAGAACAGCATTCTGGACCAAGGTGGCTTGTGTCCGCAGGCTGATATTGGCGAATAAGGATCCGGCGATAAAGTTTGCAGGATGAAAGTGGCCCTCTATGTTAGTCCTCTTTTGTAGAATTTTTTAGACAATTGTCTTAACAAAACTCTTGGTTTTCTTTTTAATTTTCTTTTAATGGAATCGCCTTTTTGGGGTTGCATGAGAGCTAAATGAATTGGTAACTAATCAAGGATTAAAATTTGCATGCCTTTTGATAGTTTAACAATATATGCCATCCTTATGAAGACAGTCATTTGTATATAGTCCCATTTCTCATGCAAATTGCTTCATTTGTCAAATATAAGGTTCAAGTTAGAAGTAGTCCTTCAACTTGATCTACAGACATTGGAAGTTTGTGCCATACCAAGTTTGAGGCTAGCAGATATTCTCAAAAAACAATCATTGTGGCTCCCAAGAGCTTAACATGGCCTTAAATGGGCTTATATATAGCATCCTTACGATGATTACCGTTAAGCAACACTAAACAATCCACTCATCCCTACTCAAATGACATATGAGATTGATTCGAGTAGGAATAAGCATACATGATTGCAGTAGGGATAAGCAGAGTTTCTTATGTCAAGAAACATTGAAAACTCTACTTATCCCTACTCAAATCACGTGTCTTGCTTCTTGGATGAGTGATTACAAGCATGCCAGGAATGATAGACAAGCTTCTAAGATTGGAGTACTTTCCCTACTTGCTGGGCCTGGGCGGGAGTGAGCTTGTGCTCCTGTAACAGTAAGATGTCGATCCATCTGGCAAGGGCAGGCTGCAGCTCCTGCCGAACAATCAACTTCCTAGAACCACGTGCTCCACTATAGTGGAGGCTGTTCACATTCTAGGATGCGAGATGTAAGCTCATAGGGAAACCTGTGACTAACAGAACAAGCATCTGTTCGGTGTGGAAGCTGTTGATGACGAAGAGGAGCTGTAAGGCATGCGGATACGCTTCGCTGCCGGCCTGGATGGTGAACTCCATTCCCCCATGGTAGCCCTTGGGCGGACCATGGGGGTGATAGATGCGCCTAGTGGTACCACCAGAGCATCTATCAGCCAAGCCGAGAGGCAGGACTCTATGCACTGGTAGAAACGGGCCGCCTGTGCCAGAGGACACTGGATCACATCCATTAGAGCTCTCCACTGCGGGGGGGGCTCAAAAGATAATGCTCAGATGTGGGACCTCAGCCCCAGCCCACCAGTTAATGTCCATTATGCAACCTGGCCACTGCTGGGAGAAAAGTGTTAGTCCTCCTTCTCCGATCCACTGAGAGATGTGGTCAGCCACCTGGCTCTTCACCTCCTCCTCTATCTGAGTCATCGTCCAATCTCCTGTGTGAGAGGTCAGAAGGAAGAAAGCGTAGTTTGGTCCATCCAATGGTGCTAGTAGATGGACCTTGCCACTCCTTAACTTGCGTACCACAAAGATTCCCACTTCCAAGGGTAGTGGAAACTCTCCGCACTCTGCAACTCTCAGGCAAGACAACGGCCCACTGCGAAAGAACTCCTGTGGTAGCAACTGCGCCTGTCTCGAGAAAGTGTGACAGGTGGCATGGGCGGATGAATTGGTGGCTGTGTGGGGGGGGGGGGGATGGGTAGGAGGGGGTCACCTGTACTAGGTGGGGATCAGGGGGGCTTGGTCGGGGGGGGTTGATGGTGGGGAGGGGAAGGATGGAGGGATGGAGGGGTGCTCGGATGCACAAGGCGGGTGTGGGGGGGGGCCAGTAGCTCTGGAGGGGGGGGGAACAACAAGGGGGGGATTGGGTAAGGAACAGGCGGGGCGGGGGCGGGCGGCTAGGGGCAAGGGAATGCGGAGCGGAGGCGGGCCGGACAGGCGGAGCAGCCGGGGCGGGCAGGAACAGGTAGGTTGGGCACAGGCGGAGCAGGCAGGGCAGGTGCAGGCGGAGCAGACAGGGCGGGTGCAGGCGGGGGCAGCAGTCGCGACGCTATGGGCAGGGAGCATGCAGCATATCAACCAATCTGGGCCCAAGGTGGACTACATGCAGCTGACAATGAAAGAAAGTGCCAAAATCCCAAATCCTAAGAAAAGCATCTCTCCTCCTTTAATCTCATAGTCTCTGAACTGCCTATATCCTCTCCTATCTCCCACAAAGAATATGGAAAAATTCTAGAGAGTCTCCACATTGGATATGTCCAATAAATCTATAGCATGGCTGCATCTGGTGGCACATATATCCAAGCAATAATGCTAGCTATTAGCTCCCATTTGTGACAATGCGCCTAAGTCCACACTATCTATGAGAAATCTGGCATTGCAATCCTACTCACAAGCTACCCCAAGACAAGGTAAGCAATGACACTCCTACACATCCTCATATCCACAGGCTGGGCCTCTAACCGTGACCCAAGAAACAATCCCCCATGTAACAATCACAAAGTTTGCAGTGACCTGAAACCCCTTCTTAAGGGCTCTTCTCCAAACCACTTGAACCCTCCAACTGCTTAACAGTTGTGTGCTAGCAATCACATAAAGGCTGGAATCTTTCTTGGTCAAAAGTTATCCTCCAATCTCCTCCAGAAGTCAAAAAGAAAAGGCAGTGATATATCGTCTGTAGTCCATATTAAGCCGCTGCTGGCTCGATCCAACTCATCCATGTCCTCCTCTCCAATGTAGTGCACCCCAAACAGGGGATATCCCTAGGTGTCTTTGCAAATGGATCTCTCCATACCCACTCCCTATGTTGCCAGTCTAGTCTTTAAAAAGGCCTTCTCTTATATGACAAATACCTCCAACCATCTATCATGCATGTTTGAGGCTCTGGGTCTCTAGGTACCAGAGTCCTATCACGATGAGCCACAACCCTAATTCTCTGCCAAGGGCATCCTGTGAGCTTTGGCTGATCCAAATCCTCTCTCCTGAGTCTACTATCCTCCTGCACTGAGAAAGCAAGAACTTTCTCTCCACTAGTAGCCATCACTAAGAGAAGGATATCTCCTCTGGTGAAGAGCCAATCCCAAATCTGAGAGGTGTCTGTTTCAATTCTCCACTCTGGGGGGTACGACATCCTGATGCTCTCCATCATGTCTCTAGACTTGCTAATGCTGTTAAGCCTCTGTCTCTCTGTCTAAGCCGGAAATCAAGAGAAACAAATTACTCCCCCACTTTGGAAGCTATCTAGGAAGAACCTCCACCAACATAAGTGAGTGTGGCCTTTCTTTATCCTGAGTGGCTGGTTGAAAAGAAGTGGTTGCCTCATCTTCTCTTCACAGTCTGATGAAGTCCTGTAGATATTGATCTTCAAGCCCATATAATAGGTGCAGTAAATTTGACCTGGAAACCATTCCCAAGCTTTCTAGTGCAGATGTGCTTAAAAATCCAGTAGTTGTAAGCAGCCATGGTCCTCCATCAGCAACAACATGTCTCAAATCTCCATAGCAGTAACTTATTCCACAGCTCCTTGCCCAAAATAAGGCCCTCATTATAAGCTTCACCATCCATGCTCTACTTTAATTGTCTGGGTCCTTATTTTCCTCCTTCCTATAATTAAATGAAATAAATGTCAAAAGAAATATGAATCGCTAGAATCATCATTGTACACAGAAAAATACATATTTCTCAACCAAGATTTGGCCCTCTCATTGCTTTGTCTCAGACGTCATGATCCGTCAAAAATCTCAGGAGAAGTGACTAAAATATGAAGCTCACCCACATATTGGTGGGTGTCCCTCTCAAGATTTTCAATCATGAGTACTGTGCACATCTTGCACACTGACAAAAGAACCCTTCCAAAATTGTCAGGTTGCTCTGCGGACTAAGAAAAACTTCATTAGAAACTTCTTTCCTTTCTTGATGATGGATTGACTTCTTCCGTAGATTGTGCTTTTGTCTTTGAATTGTTGAAGATGCTCATGAAATCACTGAGGGCTTGTCTTATGCTTTCCAGTTCCTGTGGACAAATACTCCGTTTTCTCGCATAGGGAACATGAGTAATTTATACATATCCATATCAGTATGCTTCACTTCAAATGGTGCATAAAAAGAATGCAGAGTAGAATATTGAAAAAAATAGTGACCCTAAAATTAAATCATTAGAAATATAGGGGTGAAGGATTGAGCAAAAGCTTAAATATCACATTAAGCACCTGCGTAACAATTAAAAATCATCTTTACCCTTGCCCACAATGCCAAAGGGCTTTCTCAATAAGAGAAAACGAATCTGCATTGATGGCTGTTTAAAAAAATTTCCCCTCCTAATGATATTTGTGAAAGGATGCTGGCATGCTCTAATCTTTCATTGCAGCTCTTTTTTGCACAGACAAATCTTCTGTTTAGCACTAGAAGATGCGAAAACCCAAGTTCATAGATATTCATAAGATTTACCATGCATTTCTGTTACAAGCTTTGCTTTAGCTGCCCTTATATAGTGTTTCCGTACAGATTTTCCTTTGTATTTTGCATTTGGAAGCTTGAAATCTGTTCTTGGGAAAAACAAGATCATTTGTGTTAATATGCTTTCATCAATCAACAATACCAATAGAGCTCAGAACATACATCCTTCAATTTGGTCAATTTGGCTAAAGACGTGAAGAAATCAATGGGACAATAACATAACTAAAATGCCAGTGATTAAAGATCTATAAGCTCAGCCCTGAAGATAGACCTTGAAAGACAGACCTTGGGCATACATAATGCATTGTGCACATAGAGTATATACAGATTTCTCAATGCTTATAGAGGGACTAGGAGACCTGGGATACACTCCATGCGGGTCATAGTTCAGGGAAACTTTGGAACAAGAACAGAAACGGGAACAGGGACAGAAACAAGGACAGCAATTTTCAAAGGGCGCGAAACAAGAAGGGGAATGCTGCATCATCAAGGGAAGACGAGGGTTACATAATATCCTAGTTAATAAGGTTTAAAGACTTATACTTTAAAAAGTTAAATTTATCAATATGCAAGAACTTATAAGTTGGCAAATGTTAATCAAGCTATAAGATGGAAGAAGTTGTAAGTTAGAGAGAAAGAGAGAGAGAGGGAGATTAGATTCTCTATTGGTCATAATTGATGGTCATAAGGATTGGTCTTGATTGATAGACTATAGTTGGGACCAAATCATGGCCACGATCTTTATTTTAGTTGTTCACTTTTAATATTCACATGTGGAAGAATCACAATGTTTCTTTTTATGAAAGGTCATGATTGAAAGGGTGGATCCCTTTATGCTTGTAAAGGTTATGATTGATATGCCTGATCTGATTTCACTTGATCAACACTCAAACGGCACATTTGTGGCCTAAAATAGAATATGCTTTCTTAAAAGGGCACAAACTTCCAATTTTTGACCATAAACATTGCATCCTTTTGCCCCTTCCTAAAGTTTACGCAAGCAATATACTTGCCTTGTTCTACAGGTTATGTATATAGGTTTGGCATATGGGATGCTGACAAGCCCACAACTCTCTGAATTTTTGGGCTGACAGATCCAGGTATCAATGTCTTATCCATATCAACATCTTCCAAATCAACCACAATTCAGAGAGTTGGGGGCTTCTCAGCATCCCATATGCAAAACCTGTATACATAACCTGTAGAACAAGGCAAGTGTATCACTTGTGCAAAATTTTCATTAAATGTATTCAAGAAACTGATCACTTCAGCTCAAAGAACATGCATGCCATAAGAACTACTAATATTTGGGGACCAGAGAGAATATATGTGTCATTTCCTCGCCAAAGAAAACAAGGGAAACCTCAAACGCCTTCTTGCGCCTATACTGAGATTTACAGATGCGCTGCATTAGAAAACCTTGCTGCAAAACACAATTCGGTCCCCTACTACAAATCCTCCAATTAGAAGAACCTTTATCTACTCACATCGCTTGCTAAACTGCAATCAGAGAAAGTTTTCTGATTGGCCTGAACCTAGAAGGAAGTCTGATCCATAATTTATAGCAGACAGTCACTCATTATGAAGCAATCTGCTCTATTCAAAGTCTTGATGTTATACACCATCAACATATTGAGCATGTGACTTGAATGGGTGTGCTACAACATGGATGAGGAGTCAGACATCAGATGCCCAGTCAAATAGTGATCCATAGGGCCTAAATAGTTGCTCATTCAAGGGCAGCTCCCCGGATGGGCAAAACAAAGCACTACAGATGTCATAGTTTCAAGCTAGGCAAGTAGTGAGTACCACACAGGCAGTTTGGCAACATAAAAACTAGACAAGTCAGACCTGTCAGGACCTGGACTTCAACTTGTCAAGCCCTAAAGGACACTTTTCCTAGGTGTCAGAGGTGCAGAGAAGTGCAGATTGGTATAACTTTGAGGTTTATCCCATATAGATTTTCGCAATAGTTCATAGCATATCTGGCTAGACCTGCCCAACAAATGAGCTGAGTTTTGGTATTGATCTAGAGGACAGAGGATGGGGGATGATCTGTTTTTGAGGGAGAAAACACAAAGCAATTGGTCAAACCAGCCATAGGTCTTTTCAATGAGTTTGTGTTGCCATTTCCATTTCACTCGTTTCCTATTGTTTGGCCCAAGTATCATCAAAGGCTTCTTTCATCTACTACTTGTTTGTTCATTTTCTCACTACCTTTGGAAATTGTGAAGTGTGCTTCTCAAAGTTCTCCCTTTCAAAAAGAGAAAGGTAGACAGATTTAACAATTTCTAGTCATCTCGTAGCCGTCATTTTCTGGCCAATCCCATTTTCTAGTCTTTAGCCATTGCCATAGCAGCAAAGTTCCCCATTGTCATTGCCATTTTCATCCCAAGAAAGAAAACTCTACCGAAACAACAAGCCTGAAAGTCCCAGGTACAAAAAGACATTAAGAGGAACTCAGATTTTTTTAAAAAAAATCATGCAATAGGATGATCTCTCAAGCCGGGCTGGTCGCTCTCAAGGAGAAAGCCTTGTGCAATAGGCTCAATAAAGATCCAATCCAAAGGAGCATTGTCAAGACACATAAGACATGAATGGAAGATATCTATTTAAACCAGCCTTCCTCCTTAGATAGGGTGGTACATAACCTGATTTAACACTAATTATAGAAAGCATAAAATTCACATAAACTGAAAATGCAAATGTTACCACTTAATCTTGGACAATGGATAGGCTATCGGACCTAAAATTGGCATCCATTGCAGTATTTCTTTAGCTTTTATTGCAAATAGATAGAGTACAACTGAGATCCTCTGATCTCCAATGCTAATCCAAATGCCTCTTGTTGTCAAAACTGGCCCACAACCCTTCAAACCCATTTGCCCCTTCATTTGCTTGGGGATTGGCCTTTATCCTACCCCAATCTGATATTGGTTGGCTGGCCTCTTGAATCTCCTTGAAATGCTTTAATTTCAGCTACTAGAATTCAAGTCTTAGGCTCCCAATTCTAAGCAAGCATCTCGAGGTGACTGTCCAACCCTAATTTCTACTGTAAATTAGGGTTTACAAAAGAGATTTTCCAATATCTCCACCTCTAATGATCAAATGGCTGGATTTTGCTGAGATAACTTGAGAGATGGCTGTAGGATGAGAGAGAATGCTATAGAGAGAGAAATTTTAGTGTCTCCTCATGAGAAAAGCTAAAAAACTATTGTTGCCTTGCTCAAACAACGATGGAAGCTATCATCTATAGCTAAGGAGGTTGTTGTTCCCTTCTGTATGCTGTCACCTACACCGAAATGACCTTAAGCTGCTGTCACGTGAACCTAGAGGGCTCCAAAGTACTCTCATCTGTTGTAGGACTAGTGCCTAGTGGCTACAAAATACATCAATAGCATCTCCTTACTTTCTAATAGCCTCCTTCTCTCTCACAATGGCCAGAATAGACTTCCATCAACCCCCAAAAAAATTTTATCCACTTGTATGGGGAAGTTTTGCCAAGTGGCAATCATGTAATCCTATTTTCCAACATTATCTAGCTTATTAAATTAATTTTAAAAATATTATAATTATTCTTGTGCCTAGAAAAATAATTCCACCACCCAATAATCAAATTAGCTAGGCCAATTTGTTTTCCAAGTGACCCTAAGCACTTATTGACCCTTAGACCGGCATTACTTAATTAATTAATTAATGCCTAATTTCCAATGTGAGTAGTGACAAATAAATTAGACTAGGCCCAAATCTAACACCAAGTACCACCTGGTACCTGTCAAGCATATTTTATTACAACTTTTACCTTTGGCACCAACTAATATCTCTAGATCCTATAAAACTAGCCTTCCTTCCATAGATGGGTGGTAAATCCCTTATTAGAACTTAATTACAACAAGAAACAATAAATGAAAATCTGAAGATACAAATTTACCTACTGATCTTGGACAATGCACATCCGATTGGTCCCAAAATTGGCGCCCCTTTCAGTATTTCTTTAGCTTTATTGAAGAAGAAGTTGATTTACAATGGGATTCTCCTGATCCCCTTTGCAATGCAAACTCCCCTTGCTATCCAAAGTGACCAGCAAGTCTTCAATCTATTTGGCCCCTTGATTCGGATTCTTAATTGGTCTTCACCCACTTCATAGACAATGGATATGCCTCAAATTCAATGGTTGGCTAGTCCTCAACCTGAATTTAGCTGATATTCGCCTTCAAACCCTGAAAAATCCAAGACTTGGAGCTTTTAATATCTGCCACGCTTCCCGAGGCTGCTGTTAAACCCTAATTTATGCTGTAAATTAGGATTTACATTAGAGAAATTTGCAATTTCCTAGTCTCCAAGGGTCCAAATGCTAAGATCTTCGAAGCAAGACAGTGAAATGGCTGGGAGATGAGAGAGAAAACTCAAAGTTTTGTCGCAAAGAATGACTGAAATCAATCAAATGCAGCTCTGCTGCCCTGCCACGATAGCATTAAATGTTGTCACCTACTATAGCTGAGACATCTAAATCACTTGTCACCTTGTACCTGGATATAATCGCCTATCTATGGAGGGTCCGAATCTGCAAACGCCTCTTCAAAATTCACTCACGGCTGGTTGCAATGGTTGAAAATAGGCTAGCCATGGTTGCTCACAGCTCTCTCACCTTTACTACAGCAAGAATGATCTCGTTTTTGCTCTTCTTCAGCCTTTTACTAGCTTGTATGGGCAAGTTTGCCAAGTGGCAACCTTCCCAAATGGTTTTTCCAACATTATCCATCATTAACTATTAATTTTCAGCCTTTAATTACTGAAAATTAATCTAATAATTATTTTGGTGCCTAGAAAAATAATCTAGCTAGCCAATAATTAAATTGGCTAGGCATCTTCCACTCCCGAGTCTCTCTGTGCCATCTTTGACCATTAGATCGGCATTAGGTACCATTAAACGCCACATCTCTAGTATCACCAACTGACACTTATGGCCAAATGAATTACCTAGGCCTACAATTGACACCAAATACCTGTGCAACATAACTTATAGCAAACTTTTTCTTTGACATCCCGTGATTTTCTCGGGTCTCGGGCTCGTAAAATTACTCTATCTCTAATTGCACTCACATGTGCAATATTTACTTAATCATGTGATTAAAAATTAATCCACATGTTAAGTGAGGTTTCAAAACTACATGTCCTCATGACAACCCTCCACCTTGAAATCCTTGCAATCGTCCTCAATTGCACTACCAAATGCATCAAAAGTAAAGTACTATACTAGAATTTCCATAGGGCATCATAGTCAACACAACATTCCGTACTGCTATTCAACCATTCCATATGCCCTACATATGCTAAAAATCACTAGCCAAGATAACATAACATAAGACACACAAAGAATCTCAAAAACATTGCCAAATTATCATGTGACATGTCCATTTCTCATGAGCTCAACTCATCTGGCAAAACCAAACTCTAGTATAAACCATGGCTGAAACATCAATGGCATCATAAGACATGTTGCTGTCCACGAAACCAGCTATATACTACTGAATATTAATGATCATACACTGAAAACCAACATTCGATAATCAGCCCTTGATGATCATTAACAAATGCTACACCAAGCATAACCAATGCCATACCAAGCATAACTGATTACACACCAAACCTAACGGATGCAAATGTACAGTTGCAGAGCTGCAATGAAAACCATACCAATCTGCATACCAAACATAGTGACTAGTACACTGAATAGTGATCTCCTAGCAAACATATTGTTCAGCTACAGTACCCTGAATGTATGCTGAATACATTCAAGATCCATTACTTCTAGAGCTGTCCATTACTAAGAAGCGGAGGTGCTAGCTCCCTCACAAGCATCAAGTAATACTTTGGACTTCTGCTCTGTTGAACCTGATTGAGCCCAAACTAAAGTCAACTATAACTGGAAAGCATCAAGGTAAAGCCCCAACAACTGAGGATGGTCTACCAAGTCATCCTCCTCTATCCATTTGGCACCCATTGGTAAATAATTTTGAAACTTTACCAAGTGCCTTCTGGAGCCCTTACCCCCGATCTTCCTCTCTTTGTGTGCCAAAATCTGCTTTGATACCAGTATTTCATCGATCTTTTCAACCTCCGGCTGAATTTCAGCAGATACATCCTCTAGCACATCTCCATGAAAAGTTCTAAGAAAGCTCACATGAAAAGCATTGTGTATTTGCCACCAGTGTGGAGGCAATTTCAATCTATAGCATGCATCGCTGATCCTCTCCAACACCTGAAATGGCCCATAGTATCTCAGAGATTGCTTTGGAAACAATCGCTCTTTGCCCTTCATCTTTTTCAGCCATGCCTTTTCAAATCACAGCAATACATAATCGCCCTTTGCAAAGTGGAAAGCGCGCCTATGACAATCAGCCGCTCTCTTTTACTTATCCTTAGTGAAAACTAAGGTGAAAGATAATTTTTCATTACTTTGGAAATAGCAGAAGCAGATACAACAGGAACAGATTCGCCTTTCAATTTTACATCCAAAGTATGAATTTTTCCTCTGTGGAAGAGGGTCACAATCTTATGCTGAGTATCAATCACTGCATGCACACAATGACACCAAGGTATACCAAGCAAGACATCACATTCTTCCAATGGAGCAATAAAGAACTTTTCGCTATCCACATAACTTTGAATGTGCAAACGAAGCTTTCCAATGATAGGAGTGACCAGCTCTGCATGTCCCTTACATGCCATACTGTTGGGGGTAAAGGCGCCTCCACCGTGCCGCCCCGTGTATTACTACACTGACAGTACCCGCCACTGCACATTGCAGGTGGCGGGCGCCCGTCACGTCACTTTATTCTTTATTTTTTTAGTGACAGTTTGAATAAAGGAAGGCCCGGTCACACATTGTGACTGTTGGAGTTCCCATTTCTTGTCTCTCTCTTTCTTGCTCTTGCTCTCCCGCCATAGCTCGCGTGCAAGCTTCGATCCTTCTCACCTTTCAACTGGTATCAGAGCTTGGCATTCTCTTGCTCGAGCTCGACTCGGTGCTTCCCAACCTTCGCATCGACTCGCTTCACGCATTGGGTCTCCATCCCGGCAGCCATAGCCGACCTCTTGAGCTCCCGACTCTCCCCGGCTTCCCGAGCTCCATCCCGGCCTTCTTGAGCTTCATCAGGGCCTTGCCCTTGAGGTATTGCTTCAGCATTTGCAGGCATTTGAGTGTATTCTCAGTTTGAAACAGGGCAGGAACAAAGGGCAGCCACTCTTCTTGAGCTCCATAGCTCATATCTTCCCTCCCCTTTGCATTGGGCCTTCATGGCTTGGTATGTGCCTACCTTAGGCCATCATTGAGCCCCCCCACACTCAACATTCAGCCACGTGATTAACGCAGCACTCCAGACCTCAACACGCTGAATATGCCGCCCGTTTTCAGACTTTGACCTCCACGTTTTACAGCTGAATGCTTTGTTGCTCATGGAGCACTCATCATTGGCCTATTTGGAGGGCATTTGAGCCTTTTTTGGATGTCATTTTGATGCTTTGGCTTGACACTGAGGTTGGGAGCTGATCATTCTCAGTTTTGAAACTGTCATTCACTGCATAACAGTGCTGGAAACAGGGCAGCACCCCTGACACTGACATTTGTTGCTTATGCCTCATTCCATTGGAGCTATTTGATGCCCGTATGCGGTCTACTTTCTACCCGGACATTTGGGGACGACTTGGAGCGATTTTGGCTTGAATACGGGGCTGAAATCTACTGTTTAGAACAGTAAATACATGCTGGAATAACAGTGGGCTGAAGGTACTTTACATGCTTTGGCACTTACCTACTGATACCGGATGTATGCTTTGAGCTTTGGCATGATGTCTCTGACATTTGGGGACGACTTGGAGCGATTTTGGCTTGAATACGGGGCTGAAATCTACTGTTTAGAACAATAAATACATGTTGGAATAACAGTGGGCTGAAGGTACTTTACATGCTTTGGCACTTACCTACCGATACCGGATGTATGCTTTGAGCTTTGGCATGATGTCTCTGACATTTGGGGACGACTTGGAGCATATGTATGAGATTATGGGATGCTTTTGAGCTTTGCATTAGCTCCGTCTTCACTGGCATTTGGACCGACTTGGCATGCTCGTGGACCGCCTATGCCTCATGTCTCTGCTTGACAGTTAGGCTTTTGCATTACATGCTTTGGTTCGTGACATATGCTATTTGGTTCGTGTATGCCATACCGACATTTGGAGCTTGGATTTTGGATGTATTTGAACATTCCCGGCTTACTTGATCACTGATCTTGGTTGTTATTTGGATGTCATTGAGTTGACCGAGAGCTTATTTGGGCTTATGTATTGCTTCATGGTTAATACGACTGGTGCTTCATGTATGTCATGCTCTCTTGGATGCACTTGATGCATTGACAGGGTCACTTATCACTGGTGCTTTCTCTTGGGTTGTTTGAGCTTCTGAGCTCGCTTTGTAAGCCTTTTGTGCCAGTGGGAGCATTTTACATGCTTGCTTGACCTTTAACAATTGCATGCTATTGGAGCACTTACATGTATTTGGAGCAGTTTATGTCTTGAGCAGCTACATACACATTGAGACTTTGGGATCATACTCCGATCTTTATGGATATGCATTGATGTACTCTTGGTTCACAGGATGCTTATGAGCTGAGTCTCATATTTGGATCTTTCTCTTTGAGCAGACACCTATTTGTGTCAGGTTTTGGCAGTTACAGGAACACTTTGCCTAGAGTGTCTGGGGGTGTGCCTTTCACTGGCAGATGTTATTTTGACATGCTTCGGTGTTGAGCTCATGTTCTTTTCACTGTCATTGGCCTTGCTTATGTCCGTTTCATGCCGGCTTTGGACCTAGCATTGTTTGCTTGACATTGGATCCTATTTTGGGACAGTTTGCTCTCTAGACTGCATACCTGCAATTTATTACAGCAAGCAGTTATTGGTGGACTGAGGTGTACTTTTCATGCTGAAATATCCTGATTTGGTGTACCGCACCTAGTACTAAGTGGGAAGCAACTTTTGGCACACTTTGCTCGCCCTTTGGACCCCGTTTTGGTCATTTTTGGGCAGTTTCTGCAGTAAAACAGCAAGCAGTTTTGGACTGTTTGGGCATTTCCAGCCTGCATAATGGCGTCATCTTCGCATGATAGTGCCATCTTTAACATTACAAAGTTGGATGGTACCAACTACTCTTATTGGAAGAGTCAAATTTGGCAGGTCTTGGTGCAGAAATCTCAGATTAAGCCACTTCGGTTGAGTGGAGGGCAGCCTGAAACTATGGACAATGACGACTGGCTTGAACTTGATGAGCTATGCAAGTCCACAATTGTATTGTCTCTCACTGAACAGGTACATTATAATGTATTTGAGGAAGCACAGAGTGCATGGGATCTATGGAATAAGATCAAGAATCTTTATGATAAGAAAAGTCCGGCGAGTCAGATGTACTGGTTGAAGCAGCTTATGGATCTGCGCATAAAGGATAATGCGACTATGTCTGCTCACTTGAGCCAGTTCCATGCTATACTGAAGAACCTGACTTCGCAGGATTTCACCTTTGGAGAGGAAGTAACTCCTCTTTTCTTGCTTGGGACTCTGAATGAGTCATGGGATGTATTCCGCACTGCACTTTGTGCCTCTAGTGCTACTCTAAAATTGGCAGATGTTGAGAGTGCTCTTCTTCAGGAAGAGGTGAATCGCAAAAACTTGGATGCCTCTCATGGTAGTCATGCTTTGACAGTTAGAGGCAGGAATGACAGGAATGATCGTGGTAATAACCGTGGCCGTGACTCGCAGAAGGGTCGGTCTAAATCTCGTGGCAAGTCGCGTAGGAAGTCGCGTGGGCGCAATGCAAATGTCACTTGTCATCATTGTGGGAAAAAGGGCCATATTAGACCACAGTGTCATGAGTTGCGCAATGAGAAGCGCAAGGATAAGGGGAAAGATAAAGTGCAGGAGAAGTCCTCTAATCGCAGCATAGTACCTGCGAAGTCCAACGTCAAGATTTAGGAAATTAATGTCACGCAGACTGAGGAGTCCGATGGTGGTGATGAGTTTATACTTGCAGCTAGTTTTTCTGATGCTTCACACTTGACTGAGACATCTAGTATGTATGCACAGTGCTGGTTATTGGATTCAGGAGCCTCATATGTGCAACATTTACTTAATCATATGATTAAAAATTAATCCACATGTTAAGTAAGGTTTCAAAAATACATGTCCTCATGACATCCTAGGTCCCATATTGTGAAATAATTGACGTGGACCTTACATGTGCAAGTCACATTTCCACATTTGATTGACTTTTAATCCAATGCTAAGCAAAGTAATAAAATTTCACGTCCTTACTCATAACCGATCACTCCCTTGAAATCCCTACAATTGTCCTCAATTACATTGCAATGTGCCAAAGTAAAACATACTAGATGGAAATTTCTTAAAAGGCATCATAGTAGAAACAACATTGGTCACTATTACTTCACCATGCTAACACCAAACGCTTGCTGAACATTTCTAGCGACTCAAACAAGTTACAATCCATACACATGATTATAATCACTGACAGAACCATAACCGATACATCCACATGCCAAAATCCAACACTATTCTGACCACTAAGGCATTGTAATGCATAACTTGAGCATAAACAACACCTCATAGCAATGATGTACCATATGTAGAGCATACATCAACTGCAGACAGTAAACCACATGTAACTTATGCATTTCTTTTGCATGACTTACAAATGTACATTGCATACCATCCATGTATTCCATACATACCTTGCAAATATTTGTACATCACATCAAAATGTACATTCCATGTATTCCATACACATCAATAACCTTGCAAATGTATAGTACACTAAACGATCCCAATGGCAAAAATACTATCAGCATACAATACCCTAGATGCAAATCAATTACACCTGGGATCCACTACATATCTAAGTTGTCCATCACTAGGGGAGTGGAGATACAACCTCTCCATTGATTATCAAGCAATACTCTGCTGACGAAAGAGCCCAATTCAAAATTGGCTCTAATTGAAATACATCAAGGTAAAGTGCATCATTGAGGACAATTGCCAAATCACGCTCCTCCATCCAGTTGCATTCTTTCATACGTAAAACGATACTAAAGCTTCATGAAGAAGTACATGGAAACTTTACCTCTAGCTTTACTTGTCTCAAAATCTCTACTAGGTTCGAGGCCTTTTTCCCTCTTGAGCATTACAATGCTTTACTTTCACATTGTTGCAATTCCAAGTTAACTGATATGTAACATTGTATCTAGTTGACGAGCCCCTTGTGTGTACTTGATATGCTAGGAGCACCAAATCCATTAGGAAACATTCTTATTTGCATACCTTAGACCATTGGAAATTGACTGTGCATGGGAATTTGCATACTACTAGCCATACCAAGAAGATACAATTTTGCATACATTGCATGCATTCATTGTTGCATTTCCCTCATGACCAGTACTATATGGAGCATTTGCAAGACCAACATTAATACTATGAGTCCTAGACAGAGTTGTCAAGTACGAAAGGTACTATACAATACGATATGATAAAATATGGTACTAATTGGTACCTTAAGATTTTATAAGGTACGATACAGTATTAGTACCAAATAAAAAAATTGCCTTAGCTATTTTGGCCTACAAGTGATAGAGTATATGTTTAGAGCTAAAATAGCAATGGCACTTAAGTTAATAAGAAGAATACACAAGGGTAACAAGACAAAACTTGATGCACAATATGCATCACATGCTACACGTACATAGATGGGACTGTATACATGATATATCATACATCATACAAAAAAGTAAAGTGTAGGGTGTGAAGGGGCGAAAGAGAAAAAACTCAAGTGTAGTGTGCGCGTCAATCGAGGTGTATTCAGCAGTACAATGTAGAGAGTGGAGAGTCGAGAGATGGGTATGTACCAGTGTGGTACACACAAAGAATAAAAGAATGTATTTATACTTAGGGAACGGTACACTTACACCCACAAGGGTGTGTTCACATGTGTAAATAAATATATACACAGGAGTAGCGTAAGGGCCTTTACACCAAATAACCTCCCACTTAAAGGTCCTAACTGAACCTTTAACCAACTCCCACTATCCGAATGCAATGCTCATGTTGAGCCTTTGCAAGACTTTTAGTGAGAACATCTCCAGGGTTATCTTGTGTTTTGATCTTAGTCAATGTGACTAGACCATAATCCAAAACCTATCTGATGAAGTGATACCGCACATCAATATATTTGGTACATGAATAAAACATGGAATTCTTAGCCACACATACAGCACTGTGGCTATCACATCCAAGTATAGGTGTTTTGGTGGACAGCCCAAAATTGACCAAATGACCAAGCCAAACAGCTTCTTTCGAAGATTCAGTTTGGTTGAAATATATTCAGCCTCAGTGGTAGAAAGTGCTACTATAGTTGTCAAGTACGAAAGGTATGATATGGTACGGTACGATAAAATACGGTACTAAATGGTACCTTAAGATTTTATAAGGTACAATACGATATTAGTATGAAAAAAAGTAACTTGATTATTTTGGACTAAAGATAATAGAGTAGATATTTCAAGTCTAAATAGCAATGCTATTAGAGTATATAAGATGAGTACTAACATGCCAAAACCTAATGCTCCAGAACCCTCTAGGATCGACCTAAAATTTGGGCTCCTAGTGGCCAAGGTCTCTTATCAGCATTCTAGCGTCGAATCCTAGACATCCTACTTTACACAGAGATACCCAAGCCTAAGCAAACCATGCCACATTTGGTTCAAAGAGAATGGAAAACGAGAGGGATGCATCGCTCAACCTCTCTGCCCATAGGGTATAGTCCCATTTCGGTCCCCTAAAATGACATAAATCGGGTTCTAACCTAACAATACCTAAAGGTCGAACGAAGGTAAAATCTTGTGAGAAGCCTCCTAGTTCTCTGGGATCACCCTGTCGTAGGACGGACTTGTCGGGGGTTCCGCCCACCTGCTTCCCTTGCGCTACTGCTACCTACAACTCATAAGTACATAGATGTGAGTGGATACATCATACATGCATGATCATACAAATAAGAGAAGTGTGGGCTTGAGAGAGAGAAGGTTGAGAGAAATTGTTCGAATCTCAAATAACCTAATCTCATAGGAGAATCATATTAATATAAGGAGCATTTAGCTCGTCCCAAAGTGTAGTTCGAATGGGAAAGATGTATCCATTGAGTTGGTATCTTATGGTACTAATATGTAAGGTATGATACCTAAAGTATGGTATAGTATGAAACCTTTCGTACATGGTACTAGTGCAACTATGGTTGAGAAAGAGAAAGAGGCCAGAGAGAGAGAGAGAGAGGCTTGAGAGAAAAAGAGGGTGTGAGAAGCTTGAGAGAGAGAGAGAGGCTTGGGGGAGAGAAATCGTACGGATACGTACCGTACGAATTAGTTCGTATCATGTACGAAGACAACCCTGAGTGCTACTATCTTCTGCAATCCACAACACCGAGAAACTACACCACTAGTCAAGGTAAATATGTACCCGCTAGAAGACTTGCGAGTATCCAAGTTACCTACCATGTCTGCATCACAATACCCCTCCAGATCTAGTGTATCCTTTCCATAGCAAATACATTTTCTTTATATGCCCTTAAGGTACCGGAAGATGCATTTTACTGCCTCCCAATGTGCTTTGTCAAGATTTAACATAAACCTACTCACAACTCCCACTGCATGAGCAATGTCAGGTCTAGTGGCAACCATAGCATACATGAGTGACCCACAAATTGAAGCATAAGGAACACCCTTCATAAAGCTATCTGCCTTATCATCTTTAGGACAATCTCCTTTGCTAAGCTTAAGGTATGTTGGTAAAGGAACACCAAGTAGCTTAGCATCTGCCATAGAAAAACGATTAAGTACTTTGCTAATGTACTTTTCTTATGAGAGAAATAAGGTTTTTTACTCTCTATCTCTTGTTACACGAATGCCCAGCTGCACCCAAGTGCTTCATGGAAAAGACTGAATTCAACTATCTTTTCAAGGCATTAACCTAGCTTTTATGCTTACCAGTAATAAGCATATCATCCACATAAATCACAAGTATTATAAGGCTTCCATCATCAGCCTTCTTTATATATAAGCAGTGATCTACATTGCTTCTTTTAAACCCATGTGACAGCATGAAGGCATAAAACTTATTATACCACTGTCTAGGAGCTCCTTTCAAACCATACAACCTTCTCTTAAGCCTACACACCAAGTGCTCCTTTTCTAGCATAACAAAGCCTTCTCGTTGTTTCATGTACAGCTCTCCTTCTAAATCACCATGTAGGAATGTAGTTCTAACATCCATCTAATTAAGTTCAAGATCCATAGATGCTACGATAGCAAACAATACCCAAAGAGTTGTCATTTTGACAACAGGTGAAAAGACTTGTTGAAAATCAATCCCATCTTTTCGTGTATAGCCCTTAGCCACAAGCTTGGCTTTGTATTTGGGATTGCCATCTACACACTTGATTTTATAGACCCATTTGTTAGAAATAGCTTTTCTATCTTTGGGCAATGGAACCAAAACCCCATTGTCTCTAGTTTGAGAAGTGTTATGAGATCAGGAATTGAAGCGCTCGGAACCCGTCACGTTGCATGCTCCCCCCCGCTCCATCGAATTGCGCCCAAACCCCAGATCGTTCATGCCCCCCAGCTCCGGCTGATCGCTCCCTCCCGCCCCCTCTGATCGCGCCCTCCAATTTTGTTGGCCGTCTCCCCTGTCTGTCCATCCGCCTAACCGCTTCCCCCCCGCCTGGCCGTTTTCTACCTTGCCTACCCGCCTAGTCGTGAATGCCCCGCCCCACCTGGCTTCTTCCCCTCCGCCTGGCCGCTCCCCCCTGCCTGTCCGCCCAGGCGAGACAGCCCCCCCCCCCCCCCCCCCCCCCCCCGGCCGTTTCCCCCCCACCTGCCTGCCCTGGAGAGACTGTCCCCCCCGCCCTGATAGCCCACTACCCCCCCCACCCCGGCACGTTGCCTCCGTCTGCAACCTCCAATCCATCTGCGATGTGTCAAAACAGAAGCGGTCTCCCCCCCTCACCATTGATCCCTCACTCTCCAAGTTGCTCCCTCGATCTGCAGCAACTTCCCCCCCTCACGTAGCACCGCGACGTGATTGGTAGTCCTCGTAGAAGGGACGCGCAATGAAAACCTCTGGTCAGACGCCGGTGTACTCAGCGAGTGCCCCCCAATCAAACACCTTGCGCGTCGTCCTCTCTAAGGAGCAGCTCTTAGACGTCCCGGCTAAGGAGCTGGAGCTAAACGAAACAGCGATTTATGGTTAGGTAGTAGGACATTCCCCAGCCAGGGCCCAACTTCGGGACTTGCTTCACTCCACGCTGCACATCGGCACAACGCAGATCATGAAGGCGGTCCTAATGGGCCAAGGGATCTTCCGGCTCAGTTCGGTGGACGCAGCTCGCAAGTTACTCACCAGTTCACCATATGCGTCCACGAAGGGGGTCATATACATGGTCCCTTGGTACAATGGCTTTACTATGGAGGCGTTTGCGCTCCACAACAGGTTTCTCCGGCACCCGGTCACCCTTCTTTTCCACGGCCTGGCGATAGAGTATCGCCAGTTGGTCCAAGACTTTGGTCGGCTTTTCGACACTGTCCTTCCCACATCTTTCGCGGATGCAGTGACAGCGGCAGGAGTCCCCAAGGTACGAGTGGTTGTGAAAGAGATCAAGAATATCCCACAATTCCTAGAGATTGGGGCAAAAAGGCACTCCTTCAGGCAGCAGGTCATTGTGATTGGGCAACCAGGGCAGTGCTTGCGTTGCCACGATTTTGGGCATCAGGCAGCAATTTGTACGTATTTTGGAGCCAAGGCGGCTCCGCCGTTAGGCCCGCAGGTGAATGCTAACGGTTTCAAAAAGGTCTAGAGACGATAGAGAGAGCGACGGCAGGGGGGCAAAACCAGCTCCTCAGACCCAGCCTCGTCAACAGGGAGCAGGGGGGGGAGCCACACCCCCTCAACAGAGCACTCCACAGCCCCCCTACTTGCATGCCTCACAGTGTCTCCTCCTCATCTGCAGCCTCCACACCGAACGGATGCCTGTTCGGTCAGTCACACAGGTTCCCCCATGAGCTTACACCTAGCATCCTGGAATGTGAATAGCCTCCACTACAGTGGGACACGTGGTTCCAAGAAGTTGATTGTTCGATAGGAACTGCAACCTACCCTAGCCAGACAGATCAGCATCTTACTTCTACAAGAGCACAAGCTCACCCCCACCCAGGCCCAACGGGTAGGGAGGTGCTTCCAAGCAGCTTGCACACTTACAGGGAGCACGCCATAGGTGCCCACGGCAGGAGTGGAGGCGTTTGCACCTCTATTGGCCCGAGTCTCTCACCGCCTGTGTACGAGACCACGGGACGATAGTGGCAGGGAGGGTTCTATGGGTCATACTAGATATTGGGGACTCCTGCCTTGAAGTCCTCAATGTCTATGCCCCTATGGAGGTTAGGGCATGCAGCACGTTCTCCGTGGAGATCACGGATGGAGTCCCAGAGGTGGACTCCTGGATCGTTGGAGGAGACTTCAACAATCTGGAGGCTCTAGAGAACCAGCAAGGCAAAGGCAAAAACTACCAGGGCATGGCTGGGAAGGAGCACGAGGCATGGGAGGTCTTCTTGCTAGCAGTCGAAGCACGCAATGCCTGGAGAGACCCTGCCTTTCACAGGAGGGAGAGATCGTTGGACTTCACCTGGGGATATAGGCGGCTAGGTAGAGCCTTGCTGGAGAGGTTGGACAGGTTTTGTGGGAGAGTGGGGAGGCTCTCGTGGAGGCCAAATTGAGCAGTTTGCAAGCACCACATTGTCCGATCATTGCCCGGTTCTCCTAACACTTGACCCCCCAACATCCGCCCTAGATCCACGATCATGTCGGATCCCTGACTCAATCTATAGGAGGGGGGAGGTGACGAGACAGATTGAGCAGATTTGGACTAGAGAGTGGGGCAGGAGGGACCGGATTGCAGTGGAGGTTGTAGAGGTCCTAGCAGAGTCGAGCAGAATCTGCCAAGAGGCAACCATACAAGACAAGCAGCAGAGCTAGAAGGAGGAGAGAGCACTCTGGTGAGACCTTGCAGCCACGCAGAAATCATCACAGGAGGCACTAGGGGACCCCACCCTCCAGGCACAAGAGGTGCACGCGCGTGCAGCCATTGCTGGCCTAGAGGACAGGGGCTCAGAGTTTTCTTTCCGAACCTCAGCAGCCTTCTGAACGCGAAAGGGGGATACGATGTGCCGGGAGTCTTCCAAGTGCACCAACCTCGCACTGCAGGAGAGCAGATACGCAGCCTTCGGGATCAATGTAGGAGGACTCGTTCTAGCCCAGACGAGGTGATGGAGATTGCCACCGACTATTACACGCACCTCTTCCAGCAAGAGAGTTTCAGCCACCGACTATTACGCGGCCTCTGGCTTCCAATGAGAGAGGAGACTGAGTTGTTAGACTCAGAGTACGTAGATGATACAGCCCTCTACATAGAGAACGATGAGTTGATACTGGAGAGAGTGAGGCTAGCTCTTGATGTGTTCTGTTCTGCAGCGGGAGCGAAAATCAACTGGCGAAAGTCGGTTGGTTTTCTCACAGACCCGGACTCTAGCATAGAGTGGGGCATCCACCTGGGATTTAGATGGGTGAGTAGAGGGCAGACCGTCCGGTACCTAGGGTTCCAGATGGGACTCAACATCACGCCTACCCAGCAGTTTCTTCCAGTCCTTGATTCTATTCGGAGCAAACTAACCTACTAGAGCACGACTCGCCTCTCACTAGCCAGACGAGCCCTAGTGGTCAACCAGGTCCTCCTAGCGACGGCCTGGTACATCGCCTCGTGTTGGTGCTTCTCCTCATCGTACGTAGTGCAGCTTCGCCGCCTGGTGCAGAATTTCCTTTGGTCAGGGTCCGATGGTTGCAAGAATTTCAGGGCCAAGGTGGCGTGGACATCCATCATACGACATAGGTCAGAGGGAGGGCTTGGGATCATAGACTCAGAGTATCAGAGTATGGCCCTCTTGGGCAAGCGAGTTGTCTGCGGTCTCACACAAGGAGGGCAGACCTGGAAGGTCTTATTGCAGGAGGGCCTTCAGGACTGTAGACCAAGGCTTGGCGGCAAGTGGAGGCCGTCCTTGAGATGAATCTTCACGTCAGCCCAAATCACCCCCTCCCCCCAAATCACCTTTCCTTCGCAGCTTACTCCGCGTGTGGCAAGGTCTCCGCAAGGCCCTAATCCAGAGCCCCCCAAGCTGCCAGGAGGAGATCGACTATCAGACGGTGATCTAGAACCCCCAGGTCAAAGATCGGGAAGGGGCAAAGATAGGTGAGCGTTCCCACATCTAGTGGGCTTGATGGAAGGCCGGCCTGGCTCGTACCGTCAGGACATGGCGGGAGATATACAAGATGGCGGACGAGAAGGTGTTGCAACGAGTATCAGGCTGCCACAGAAGAGTGGAGTTGAGGAGAAGGGAGATAGACGCAGCAATACCTCTGGAGTGGCTTGCTCCTCCAATACGAGAGCCGATAGAGCCCGGAGAGGTATGGGCAGCTAGGTTTTCACTAGCAGGCATCCCCCTTCAGGTGATAGGTAGAGTGGACGGCGCCCCGCAGGGGACTTTCTTCGCCGTTCAGGAGGAGGGACGTCTAACCCTTGATAGAGGGCAGCAGGATGAGGGGGTTGCGCCCTTTTGTGGAGGAGGATTCAGGTGGTGGGCCTTCATGGGAAGACTTGGCGACTGGACCCCTACGTTTTTTGGAAGGAGCTCAGGGAGTGGTGCCTTTGGATCTAGGAGGGCAGCACCACTTGATGAGCTAGAGTGGGACCCAGGAGAGTGGCTATGGCTGGCCTCTGCGATCGCCAAGAAGCCACCCAGGTTCCTAGAGTACACTGTTAGGATTGGCAAACATGTACTGATGCAGGAGGATATGGACTGGGCCCCGTCATGTAGCAGGCACTAGGCGGAGCATAGCATCACGGAGCCCTTTCGACGGACTTTCTGGCGCCGCCTATGGGATAGCTGGAGACCGAGGAGGATGTCGTATTTCCTATGGCTAGTGGCACATGGAGGCTTGGCGGTGGGAAGTTGGCTTGCCCAGATGCAGGAGGAGGGAGGTTTTAAGCGTTGCACACAGCAGTCTCTGGAAACCCCAAAGCACTGCCTTTGGTCATGTGAGGAGGCGCAGCTCGTGTGGAGAGGAGCATGCCGCATCCTTCGCCGTATAGCACCCAGCCTTGGATGTCTCTCATGGGGAGCTTTCTGTTGGCAGGCAATCAGCCAAGGCCGTCACCCTTTGTATGAGGCCGGGATGCAGGACACGATATTCATTATCGAGGCAGGGCCGTATGCAGTGGTTGGTTTGGAGGCTCTACCCATCCGTCAGGTACTGGAGCCCACCATAGACCGCTCGGAGATATGGAAGATCATAGGGAGTCTTACTGGATGGCATGTCTGGAAGGCGCGATACCGGGAGGCTTTCGGCGGAGAGAGACTTTCAGCACATGCGACCTTAATAGAGCTCTAGACCTCCATCATCCACTCCCTCCGCAGCTGATGTGATCAGGTGCAGGGTCAGTCCAGGGCCCGTCAGGAGCTCCGAGGTCACTTCATGCCCACCTGGGGCGGCCAGGATCTGTTTTTCATGATGCAGGCAAGCAGCTCCAATTGGCGATACACCCCCCCCCCCCATGGCTTCTTGCCCCCATCCCCCCCAGACCGCCCTGAGAGGCATGTGTACATGATGTATTGGTGACTTTGTATCAGCTTCAGCTAGTCTGTTGAGCATGAGCACCCCGTTGTAATCAGTTTTTCTTAGTAATATAATCAGCCACATTTTACTTGCAAAAAAAAAGGAACCAAATCCCTAGTATCATTCTGATACAATGACTTTATTTCTTCCTGCATAGCTAGCTCCCACTTTTTCTCTAACTCACATGATAATGCCTCTTTATATGTGAGAGGCTCACCCTCATCTGTGAGTAAAATGCAGTCCAAAGAGGGATCAAATCTCTGTATCTCCTGACACGTGTAGACCTCCTCACCCAATGATCTGTGTTATCAGGCACTGGATCCACATCACTTTCAAGCTGCTGTAATTCATTCTCAGGTTACTGTAATACATGTTCAGGCTGCTCTAATTCATTTTCAGCAACCTGAACTGCATGTTCAGGCTGCTTAAAATCACTTTCAGCATGTTGATTTTGTTGCCCAAGCTGATTTTCAGGATCCCTTACTTGCCCATTTTCATATGGCTCAATGATGATATGCTGATTATTAAAACCAGCATCAAATGAAGCTGAATTTTTAGTGGCTCATGGTTTTTCAAGTGGCTGATCATGCTGAAATTTCACTTTCTTTTTGTCCAAATCACTAGATGTGGCATTTTTCAGCAGCTTTGACTCATTAAATACCACATCTCGACTGCATAGCACATTTTTCATGCTTGGAACCTAGACTCTCTAGCCCATTTCACCGTCATCTCCATAACACATAAAGTAATTCTAATATCTTGTATCCATATCTACGGTCCCAGGTTATGGCATCCTTCATATCTTATTGATTCCTATTGTCTATAGCTACGATCCCAGGTTGTGATTTTCTATATCTTGTTAAGTTATCATTGTACCTTTTGTGCCCCTATGTGGGATTATCTTGTAATCAGAATTCTTGTAACAAATCTTGCATCTAGTCTAGTCTCTCGAGCATAGTCTAGTGCTCCCATAACAGTTTCCTTGCAACTTTCTAACTCCAAGGGGAGCACTATGGGTCTCATCTATTAGTTCATAGACAAAGTTGGCGGTGCCTTTGATACATGTATACTTATCTTGCTTCCTAGGTAGAAATCTTATTCTCAAGCTCTTGGTCCATTCTATATTTGAATTTTAAAGTATCCATCATTCAAATTTCAATGGACCTTGTTGACAACTTATTACTTGGAACTAATCTTTCTATCCACTTGCAATATGGATGAAAGAAAGGAGATATGACAAGATAGATGGGATTGGTTTCATCACCCCATCTATGATGTTGCTCACATCTTGCATCCTTATTGGAGGAATGAGGGGCAAAAGCATGATACCAAGCTTGCTCAAGATGGACTTCTTATCTTTGCAAAGTGAAGCAAAATCCAATATTGCAAGACATAATTGAGGGACAGCTTCTAGCATATAGAGATCCTCTTGACTCTCACTTTGGGAGTTCATGGGCTAGCATTCAAGATTCACAACTCAAGCTGGTTACTTGGTGGGAGAAGTATGGTAACTCATGCCCCCAGCTTCAACATATTGCCTTGAGGGTTCTCTCACAAGAGTCTTAATCAAGAGCTTGTGAGAGAAATTGGAGTTTATTTTCGGCCATACACACAAAGACAACAAATCATTTAACTCCTAAGCAACTCAAGTATCTAGTTTATGTGAATTAAAATTTAAAGCTTCTCTGCAAGAGGCAGAATTGCAAGGGACCAAATGAGATCAACCCCAACTCCTTCAAGGTGGGAATTCACTTAGAAAAATTGGTGCATTCTACACATGAGGACAATGAGGTGTGGACCTTGCACGTAGTGGAGAGAGCACAACTTTGACATCAGACAAGATCTTGGATCAAGGGTGCTAATGCCTCAATTCTAGTAGGATGGTAGCAGTTAGTACTCAAACTAGTGTCATAAATGACATAGAGAATGATTGCACTGTGAGTAAGGAGGATGAGTATGAGATATGAGGGTTCATGATTTTGGATTAGAGTCTTACCTTTTTGGGATTTTGTCATTGTAGACAACGTAGTGTCCATGGACCATTATTGTTTGGACAGTTGATTATATGACTCTAGTTTCATTTATGAGCTATCTATGACGCATCATGATTCATTTTGGAGTTTGATATTTTGTCATTTTGTTTTGAAGTGAAAAACATAATATTGCCACTTCACACATTTTACATTGCTATTTGCACAAGGGCTTTGTAAAATGTCTATTCTAATTTTCTTTATGTGATATTATATGAATCAATGATCATGATGTTTAAGGTTTGATTATAGTATAGCTTATTCAAAGAGTAATCTTTGACAATAGTCAACAATGGATTATGGATCATTGATGTGTAACGTGTTATTCTGAATTGACTATAGTGTGTCATGTTTTATCACTTCTGCTCAATTCACTTATTTTTGTTTAAGAGAGTTCCATGGATGTTTAAGACCTCTTTCCCTCGTTTAAAACTATTAAAAACCCCTTTATAAAAAACATCGTATTTCTTATTTTACCCCCTCTTGAAAGAAACTTACAAAACACATTTCTAACGTTTCGGTTCTAAACGTTTCTGACGTTTCTACTTCCACATTCATAATGGGTTGTTTTTTGTGACAGAGCAGCCTTTGCTCCTAGTTTGAGCTCAAATGAGAGGACACTTTGATGGTCTAACCAAAGGCAAGAAATCCATGGCCACAAATGCTTCACCAAGGCATCAATGCGACAAACATCGAGATCTAGCTATTTCTAATTTCTATGGTCATGGATGGGTACAATTGACACTAACAACCCTGTCTTTCCAAAGCACCTTGTTGGTGGCTTGATCACTCATTGCTTGGGTATCCATGGTCCTAACTGACAGGTATTGTCATATGTACCATGATGAGTCATTATCATTGTACATTTGTTCATAATAATCGCTCTTGATCTCAGAGAGGGTGTTTGAGTACATCTCTTGGGTGTTAGAGTCTATGCATTAGGGTGCATTTCACTTTTTATGCCATTGACTTTATGGCTGGCCAACATATATTTTGGTGCCAAATTTTGTTGGCTTACTGATATTTCCTTGGGTCATTATTTCAGCCTATTTATAGGTCGCCCCTTCCCACTGTCATTCAACTATCAAATACACATCCTATAACACGACTACTTCGAGGTGGAGAGAGTGGGACTAGTACACACTACTAGTGACTCACTGCCCATGCCATTGTATCGTCCTTAAGTATTAGTATATGGATTCCATTTTCCAGTCTATTCTCTTTGAGTTCTTGCATTATTGTTGTTCTCTTTTTTGTTCTTTGCGTTCATTGCAGTTTTTTTCAACAATGTCAATTTGCTTCCATTGTTTCACATTTTTTGGCCAGGACAAAACCTCATGGAGGGGATCTTCAAAAAGCATTGGTTGGAGGGTCAATTGATTCTCTTATATGACACGAGCACCACCTCTAGAAGAGCAAATTTTCCAATGCAATGGAAAGTTGTTGCCATGGATGAGTTTCACTTACTATGTCATGAGGATACATATTTTTGCAAGCCTCACTTAACATGTGGATTAATTTTTAATCACATGTTTGAGTAAATGTTGCACATGTGAGATGCAACTAAGATTAGTGTAAATTAATGAGCCCAGGTCCCAAGGGAATCAGTTGATGTAAAAGATTAAGCCATTTACTTGGCCATAAGTGTTAGTTGGTGACAGTAGAGATGTGTTTAATGGTACTTAACACCAATCTGAAGGTCAAAAATGGGACACGAATGCTTGGGAGGTGAAGTGGATGAGGCAATTAAATTATTGTCTCATTAGATTATTTTTCTAGACATAGAAATAATTATTAAATTAATTTTCAGAATTTATATTCAAGAAGTTAATTTAATGGGTTGGATAACGCTAGAAATTCAGTTTAGAAGGTTGCCGCTTGGCAAAACTTGCCCGTGAAGTTTGTGAAAACTGAATTGGGGCTGAAGGGAGAAGGAAATCTTGTTTTTGCATTTTGGATTTTTTCGGAAGAGAGGTTGAGCTGCTGCTGCCTAACCTTCCATTTCTCAGCCATTGGAGACCATTTTGGTGAAGGTGGTTGCATATTCCTGACCTGGGGAAGTTGATAATCGTGGATGATGCAATTTCTCCTGAAGATTACAGCCTTTGATTCTCCCTTTGCTATTGGTGAATCCATTTGGAGCTGGAAACTACGTCAATAGCTCAATTTCACTAAATTCTTGCAACAAATCTCTGAATTTTCTCTCTACAGCATTCTCTCTTTTTCTCCAACCATTTCCTAGCTTTGCTACAAGTTTAATAGCAATCCAACCATTGGAAGTGGGGATTTTGGGTGAATCTCTGCTGTAAACCCTAATTTACAACAAAAATTAGGGTTTAGTAGCTTCCTCAAGAAGCATGCTGCACATTGAAGACTCCAAGACCTGAATCATTCAAGGCTGAAGGTGATTGGCCTCGAAGTACCATTTTAACCATATAATTTGTATGAGAAAGAGCCCCTGACTCTCAACAAAACATCTAATGATCTTTAATGAAATCGGTTGGAGAACTAGCCATCCATCAAATTTGGGGAATTTCCACTCTTCTCGAAGTGGGTGAAGGCCAATTGATTGCTCGAATCAAAGGGCAAATCAGATTGAAGACTTGCTAGTTACTTTGAATAGCAAGGGGAATTTGGATTGCAAAGGGAATTGGGAGAATCCATTGTAAATCAACTTCTACTTCAGTAAAGCTTAGGAAATACCGAAAGGAGCACTAGTTTTGGAGCCAATTGGGTGTCCATCCTCCAAAGATGAGTAGGTAAATTTGCACTTTCAGTTTTGCAATAAATACTTAGTGCTGTAATTAAGTTGTAATCAAGGAATTACTACCCATCCACTAAAGGAAGGCTAGTTTCATAGTTTCATTGCTAGGATGCTATCGAATCCTTTGAATTGGTGGGCCCATGGCACTTGATTGCAACTTGGGATCATTGTTGCAAAACTTGCTGAAATTGCTCTCAGCAGTGAATCACAACAAGCATGTCTTCACACGGTGATATGGGATCAAGTGGAGAGGATACATCACTCCTTGGTCATTCACGTAGTTAGACCTGGAAAAAGCCTTTGACCATTTGTAATGGTCCTTCTTAGGTCAGCTAATCCAAGGCGTGGGATTCGATCCAAGAATGTATGGACTTATTAATTCTATTAATATGGATTCCTCTTCAAGAGTTTTGCTCAATGGTGGTGTCATGGGACCCTTTCCCCTCTATCAATCTATTAGGTAGGGTTGTCTACTGAGTCCTTTGCTCTTTGCCCTAGATCCCATTCTGATGATGATGTCTCACCTCGCAGCTAATGGTGAGGTGGTTGGACTCTCTCTCCCTTAATAGGAACAGTTGGTTGGGCAAGCTTTGGTGGATGACACACTCATGTTTCTCAAGGCTGATCCTAATAATATAAGAAGAGCGATGGCCTCTATCAGAAGTGGATGCAACAATGGAAGCATAGAAGGATGCTAAACACAAGACAAAAGAGAGAGGAGGAGAAAAAACAAGGGCACTACAAAAGAGAACTCAAAAATGTGCTTGGGAAATAAATCCATAGAACAAATATGAGACAATTACACACAACAATGAGTCACTAGCTACATAGGCATTGGCACCGGCTCCCTCTCTCCAACAAGACCCTGCATTAGAATCTGCAACTATGGAGGAGGAGCCCAAATATATGGCACAAAATAATGCCATAAATGTGACCAGATTGGCCAACATTAAATACTAGCCGACCAACAACAAATGCTGGAATCGTCACAATAATGGCTCATAAAAAACCCCAGATGGCACATACAAAATGTCACATGCCCAACCCACATTGCTAGGTGATCAGGTTGGCCAGCATTAAATGCCAGCCGACAAGCAATAAACGTTGAAAAAATCCCAAATGGCACATAAAAAATGCAAGACGCCCAACCCACATGCCTAGCCAACCAATCTCACACATGAGCTAACCAAACTACTAACCACCTCCGAACTCCACATTAATGCATCTAAGTCGGTCCTTATCAATTGCACTAAAAGTGATCCTCAGGCCTTGGGTTGGCAAGGTGAGGTTGTGCTTAAAAGCTCTATTTCAAGCATCAGGGCTATCCTCTAGGGGTGCAAATTTCGCCTAAAGTGCTAATGGATTGGATCTCCTCGGGTATTATATATACGTTTGTATATTGAAAATCACAAGCTTGGCCTTTCCATGTAAGATTGAAAATTGCTCAAACAATCATGGTACCAATGGTTTCATATTGCCTTCCCTTGCTCCCTTGGTTGAAGTCTAATTTACGAGAAATTACTCAACCCATGTGGTTCTTGCTTTGGAAAAAAGGCTCTATACGGATGGGTACATCCCGGATCTCTTGGCACCATGTTTGCCCTCCCTAAAGAATGGGCGGTGGGGCTGTTCTAGACTTGAACAAATGATTGCTCTCCATTGGTCACTGTTCCAGGCTTTGTGAGAGGGTAGGCAACCCTAGTCCTTGATTTCTAGGTTCTTCCTTGAGACTCAAGGTATTAAATATGGGAACACCAGTATTTCTTCCTCATGGTGGCACGTGGTTAATGCTGAATAGCCTTTTCATCTTAAGTCTTCCATGATTTTGAATCATCTGGCCCACACGTGCAAATTGGTCCTAGTTAAAACTTTTTGGCTGTTTGAGGCTTCTCACCTAGTAAGGCAAATAGAAACAAAGGCCGATGTTGAATAGGATGGCATGCCTAGGACTAGTCACTGTTGTTGATGCTCTTCTACCTACAAGTGGGACTGTCATATCTTTCAATTCAATTCGATACCACTTTTATCTTCCCCGAGGCTATGCTAACTTGTGGGATGCCCTCTCGACCTCTTTATAGGCCATGCAAACCCTCCCCTCTTTGGACCAAGAGGCTCCTTGGCAAGATTAGATTATTAATGGTTGGCTGCATTGGGCCGTGCTTCAGCTAATCAGATATACCATTTGCTTATGCGCAATAAGGACTGGCTTGGCCAAAAGGTCAACACCACCTAGGGTCTGCAACAAGGTCAAGCGTGGTGGAAATCGATGGTAATCACAAACCAGCTTAACAAAACGCCTTTCCGATCCAAGGTCTTCATTTGGAGAATGTTGATTGGTGATCTTCCTCTTGCCTCTACACTCTCCAAGCGGCAGATTTCCAATGGTTGTTGCTTCTTTTGCCAAACATCTATAGAAACCCCTCACCATTGGTTTCTTACTTGCTAGGGGTAGCTCTTTAATAGCCTCCAATGGCTGGGCTAATTATCAATGGCTGAAAATTTGCAACAACATCTCTCTCTCCTCCTCTCCTAACCTCCACAATGCTAGAATGAGGCTCCACCAACCTCTAATAGTCTTTTACTCACTTGTATGAGCAAGCTTTGCCCATTTAAATTAATGTTCAGAATATTAATTCTAAAAATTAATTTAATTAATTCTTGCTCTAAAATTAACTATACCAATCAACAATTAAATTCACTAGGCCAATTTTCCATCCAAGTATTCCTGAGCATTTATTTGCCCCCTGAACTTGCATTAATTAATTAATTAATGCCTAGTTCCTAATGTCACCATTGACATTAATGGCTATTATTATATTCTGAGCCAAAATTTGTTACCAGGCACCACCTAGTACCTAACTAACATAACTTGTTACAACTTTTTCCTTTGATACCCACTAACTTCTTAGGGTCCTTGGCCCATCATTGTGAAATAACTAACTTGCACATCACATGTGCACCTCACATTTGCACATTCAATTGACACTTAAATCAAATGCTAAACAAAGTATCTAAATTTCACATCCCCATTACACGTTCCATCCGTAGACAGAATGCAACTATGTTCAAGACTAGGACATCCTAGTCTTAGGGAAGGCCCTATGGATGTCTATGAGAGTAAATGAGACACTTATTGAACTTTTAGTCATTTATGCCCCTAACGGCCAACGAGGGGAGACAATTTTGGACCACCTCACTCGGCCTCTACCCCAAGTTCATCGCTGAGTGGACTTCAATACAATGGAGGCTTTCAAGTATAGAAGGGATAGATGCATTTGTACTATTAGAGGAGGATGCATGTTGCATGGGAGGAATTCGTCTTCTAGATCAAGGGATGGGACCCCTAGTTTATGCGAAGTTTAATAAATCAATTGGATCATTTCACTTGTCTTATAGAGAGAGAGAGAGAGAGAGAGAGAGAGAGAGAGAGAGAGAGAGAGATGGATGGCGGGAACTGTCGGGATGCAGCGCGACCTGTCCTCCGTTGTCGGGTTCGCCTCCGTCACCTGATTCCACCTGATTCACCCCGCTGTCGTTTGCGGGCTCTACGCCTGTTCGCGCCCGTGCGCCCTGGTTCGCGGCTATCCTGTCTCGTCCCGTCCCGTCCCGTCCCGTCACTATCGTCTGCGGCCTCTGCGCCCGTCTGTCCTGGTGCGCGCCCGTTTGCGGGCACGCTTCCCTGCCCTGTGTGCAGCCTCAGGCCTTCCCTCCAGGCTGCGCAGGTTCGCCTCGGCTCTGTGTGCAGGAAAAACAAGAGAAAGAGAGAGCCTCGCCCTGTCGTGCCCTGACTTCTGCCCAATCGCGCTGCCCAAACGCCCTGTCTTCTGCCCATTCGTCCTGCTGGTCCTTCTCTGCTGAGGCGCTCAGCTGCGGTAAAACCCTAAGCCAGACAGTTGGCAGAGAGGCAGCATCTAGGCCGGAGTACCCACTGATCTGTACAAAGACAGAGAGCGAGAGAGCGAGAGAGAGCGAGAGAGTGTGAGCGCCAGTGAGAGAGCAAGAGAGTGAGAAACAGAGAAAGAGGACAGAAGTATGGCTGGGCTGGATCTGGCTTTTATCGACCAGACGGTGGCAGCCCTTGGTCCGGATTCTGATACAGAGGAGACGGACGAGATGGTTCCTTGCACGGAGGAAATACCTTCTGGTTCTGACCTGCCGCCTGCGGGCAAACGCTCCAAGCATACCTCCGACGAGACAATGGGTCCTCAGGAACGTTCCTATGCGCAGGTTGCCTCTGATTCTGTGGATTCGCAGGAGATTGACTGGGAGCATTTGCTGGATTTTGCAAATACTCTGCTTGGCGATTATGTTCAACATAATCATGAAGCTTTTTTTGACTCGGGAACTAATGAAGTGCTGGAAGCCACGGTGGACCCGAAAACAGTTTTGCGATCTTTTTCGGTGTTTTATGACCGTGCGGTCATACTCTTCTTCACTGGTAGGATCCCAGTGCTTTCCCATATTCGTCAGTGGCTGCACCATGTATTACAAGGGGAGTGTGTTGAGGAGATCTTTCTTGGACCCCGTGGATTTTATGAGGTGCTGCTGAAATCAGAGAAGCATCGAGCTGAGCTCCTATCCAAATTGCCATTATTCTTTGATCGCCGCTTGGTCCATGTGGTGCCATGGCGCCCTACGGCAGACTTTCAGCGCCTGCTTCAACGTGAATGCCCGGTGTGGGTTGAAGTGGAAAATTGTCCGGTGGTCTATTGGCCATTGTTAAAGGATGCAATGGCAGTTGTGGGAACGGTGCTGGTTTCCCCAAGCCTAAGGGCCATGAATCGAAATCGTTTATGTATGTTATGGGACACGGCCAGGAAAAGGCCTGCGTGGCTTCGCCTCAACTGCTCGAGCATGCATCCTTTGCACTTTCGCTTGAAATGGGGCAACTTTGCATGCCACTGCTTCTCCTGTGGCAAATTGGGGCATTTTATGGCTGAATGCCCAGAGCGGCAACCATCTTCAGATGATGCGCATGTTGTGATGCCTATGGATGACATGGTGCTTGATGCTTCGGCACAGGAGGCCCCCTAGCCACCTAATGTTTTGGATAAAGGTAAACAACAGGTCGGGAGTTTGGATTCCCGTACCAATGTCTGGCAAGAGGCACGTCCTAAAAAAGGGAAAAAGTTGGATGCAGGCCTGGCGGATTCTAGGCCTACAGTTTCGCAGGATCCCGTACGCACGTATATGCGCAGGAAAGAAATGTTCTCTTCACAGCATGCTGCGCATACTATGGTTCCTTCTGCCCCCCGTAATCAGTCTACAAGGAAAGTATATACAGAAGGTCCAAAGGGCCCACCTGCTAAGCTAGCCTTTGATACTAGAGGTAATGTGATTACACCCTGGGATCGTCGTTATCCCCGTTCCACTTCCAAGGCAATGGATATTCCCTCTACCTCTAAAGCGGGCCGCCAGAATTCTTTTGCAGTGTTAGCTGATTTTCTGGATGAAGGTGTCCTGGACATTCTCGCGGAAAAGATGAAATCGAGGCAACAGGTGCCTCGTTCCTGATTCTCTTTTTTGAAGATATATGAAGATAGCCACGTGGAATGTGCGAGACATTTGTTCTCGTCATAAGCAACATGCCATGTGGACTGTCTTGCATGAGAACCAGTGGGATGTCTTGTGTGCGGTTGAGCACAAGAGTCACGGTGAAGCAGGAAAAGTTGTGGATTGCCATGGGTTTCGCCTGTTTTATGCAGGGACACATGCTATGCACTACACTAGCGTGCTTATGATTGTTCATGAGAAATACCAGCCTGTTCTTATAAAAAATGATGTACAGGGCCGCTTTGTGGTAATCGAAGTTTTATTTAAAGGAGAGATCTTATGGTTGCTGGGCCTCTATGCTCCGAATGACCCTGTATCTCGACGGGATCTTTGGAAGACTTTGCAGAGCTCCATGTCACTTGGCAGAAGGGGTTTTTGATTGGGGATTTCAATATGTGTGTTGACTCTTCTCAGTCCACTTCAGGGCATTCAGTGATGGATGTTCCGGAAAGTCGGGTGTGGAATGATTTGGCTCTTCAGGTACTTAAGCAAGATCTTTGGTCTTGGCTCCACCCTTCTTCTTCAGGGTTTACTTTTCATTCCGCTCAATATGCAACTACCTAGTCACGGTTGGACCGAATGTATATCATGCAGGGGGATGATTTTCTTCCTGAGATGCTGGAAATGAAAGTCTTGCAGCAATATGCCTTGTCGAACCATTTCCCTCTCTAGTTTGAGATGCTTACGCAACCTATTGCACCTTTTATGCAGTTGCTGGAAAGACTCCCTTTACGCTTAAACTCGTCCTATTTGAAGCATCCAATCGTTCAATTAATTGAGAGATTTATATTGGACTTCACCTCTGAGGGCTTGGCTTCTTTTGCACGGCTGCTCTCTAATGTGCAGCGGGTTGCTCGGCAGTATGGGATCCATCATGCCTCTATTTGTCGGCGGTGTCGACACGCAGCAGAGGACTTACTGGCGTTGGTTCGTTCGCTGCTGGTGGACACCCCAGATGATGAATTTCTGCTGTCATTGGCCATGCGTTTGGCTGATCTTATTCAAGTGTTTCAGTTAAAATCTTATCACCAGGCCAAACTACACAACTTGACCGACACATTGCAAGACAGTGCTTGTCAGACTCATAAGTTCTTTCGCGCATTGCATGCTTCTCCTACTCGAGAAAATATGACTAGACTCCAGGATTCAGAAGGTCGCATGGTCACTGATCCGCAGACCATTGTCAATATGTGCAGGAATTACTTTCTGGATCTTCTTGATTCTTCTCCGTCGCCTTCTAACCAGGTTACACATGCACGTTCAGTCTTCTATGATCTGGTCCGCCAGTAGGTTCCACTTGATATGAAAGCAACTTTGGAGGCAGATATTTGTGAGGAGAAGGTTATGGATATTTTGTTACACTTGCCTAAGGATAAAAGCCCTGGGTGGGATGGTCTCACCAATGAATTCTTTGAGAACTCGGCCACCCAACTAGTGAAGCCACTGGCGGCTATGTTTCAGCAAGTTTGGGAAACAGGGGTTATGCCTTCCTCATGGAAAGAAGGCCTTATCAAACTGCTTCCAAAGGTTCCTTCGCCGTCAATGTTGCAACACTGGAGACCAATTTCTTTGATGGGTTCGATGTATAAAATCTTTTCCAAAGTGCTGGCGAATCGGCTTCATAAGCACCTTCCAGCTATTGTGCATCCTCTTTAATATGGTTTCATTAAGGGCCGCAACATTCTGCATAATATTTTGAATGTGCAAATGGCTATTGACTATGCGAGGCACTCCAATCAGGAAGTGGTATTGATTCAACTGGATCTGGAAAAGGCTTTTGACTATTTGGACTGGTCTTTCATTGCAGAACTTATGTCTACTATGGATTTTGGTCCTCGGATGTCCCGATTGATCTACACCATTAGTGTTGCGGCTTCTTCGCGTGTTATGCTCAATGGTGGGGTTACAAAGCCATTTGTCCTTGCACGCTCAGTGAGACAGGGTTGCCCTTTGAGTCCTCTCTTCTTTGCCCTGGCGACCCACCCGGTTCTTTCAATGTTATCTTCAATGGCAGCTTCTGCTCAACTGGCCGGATTGTCTCTTCCTTTGGGACAACATTAGCCAATCGCTGGCTGATGATAGCTTTATGATTTCGCGTGCGGACAAGGACAACATTCGCAAGGCATTAGATGTTTGGACGCTCTTTGGTCATGCTTCTGGTCTTCGCATCAATGCCTTCAAATCAGCCATTCTCAGTTGCACGGAGTCTGATTTACAATCATTGGGCTAGCAAGGTCAAGTTGTTCCCCGTGGCTCCATTGTCAGGCACCTTGGATACCCATTGGGGGTTGATGTTCGGCCAAAGGAACTGCTGGAGTGGATTTCACAGAAACTGGCAGCTAAGTTTATGTATTGGAAGTCGCAAGCGTGGCCATTTCATGTTCGCCTCAAAGTGGCGCAGACAATTATGCTGCCGATGCTCACATATTTCTTGCCATTGCTGCCATGGACTCCTACTACTTTGAAGGCTCTCACTCGCCCCATTCGTTTCATGTTATGGAAGAAGGATTCATTACATGCAGGTATTTCGTGGATTTCATGGTCACATACATGTACCCCCAAACGCCTGGGTGGTGGGGCTATTTTGGACGCTGAAACTCATATGCTGGCTCTTCGTTGGTCTCTTTTTCGCGCTCTGTGTGTGGATCATCACCCGTGGACCATTATAGCCCGTTCTTTTCTTGAGGACAGCAGGCTCCGGCATGGTAATACATGACTTCGATGCTCCTGGTGGCATGTCCTTAATGCAGACTCTCGGTTTTCCAGTCCCTCCTCCTCTTTGTTACTGCATTTGGTCGGCTCCTGGAAAGTGGTGCTCCAAAAGGCGCGTTAGCATCCAATGGGGGATCGCTTGCGTGCTAACTCCTTTCAACTGGAATTGCTGGCAGTCTCCAAATTACTTTCTTGGGAAGACAAATATGAGCTCAGACCAAGATTTAGCTGCATGGCCCGTTTGGGTGTGACTTCAGTTGCGGATGCCACCCTTGCCAGTCGCAATGTCTTTGCATCGTTTCGTACTGCCAGGAGACTTTTCAGAATCCCGCGCGGATACCGTGATTTATGGGAAAAGATTCTGTCAGTGCTTCAAGGCAGGCAACCCTTTCCTGCCATGGCTGTGGATCGTCCTTGGCAGGACTGGGACCTTGTAGGCCGCTTGAGTCTGGAAAAGGCGGCTGCTAATCAGGTGTATCATCTTCTGATTAAAGATCACCAATGGCTGGGTGTGAAAGCTAATACTGTATGGGGATTGCAGAAATCTCAGTCATGGTGGAAGGCAACTGTGATGGAAGTCTGGTTGAATAAGACCCCTTTCAAATGTAAGGTCTTTCTTTGGCGGGTCATGATTGGTGGTCTCCCTCTTGCTTCGGCCCTTTTCAAGCGTCGAATCTCGAACGGCAATTGTTTCTTCTGTACCACTACTGCGGAATCAGTCCGACATCGATTTATTTCTTGCCCGCTCGCCAAGAATATCTGGTCGTTCTTGTCACAGGTTTGGCACGCAGTGGTGGGATCCTCACTAATCCCTTTCGATTGGGTTTTTGTGCGCCCAAAATACCCCACACCGCCACAATTGCATATGAAGATCTTATTCCACTTCTTCAGATACTGGGGATGCTGGCACATTTGGACCACTCGGAATGCCTTTCTTTTTGATTCGGCATGTAATGTACCGAGACACCTTGCCCGGCTTAAAGGTCTTTTGCATTGGCAGATAGATCTCATTCGGCACTTGGACTTGCTCCCTCAGGAGGACTTGCTTCCCTGGCATATGGCAATTTTCTCTGGGTCTTTGCCATGACTTGTGTAACTTTTTCGTGGCCTAGTATTGGGATTTTACACACGTTGGCTTAGGGCCCTCGTGTATCTTGTAATCATGTAAACTTGTACCTTTTTTTCGTAATTAATACAACTACCTTTTACGAAAAAGAGAGAGAGAGAGAGAGGGCAATTGGGAGCAAGACATTCTCTTGGATTGATAGGTTCTATGGACGACTGGCTCTGCGAGACGACAAAGGAGACCTAGTTGGGATTATTCCCGATATCACTATACTGGATCATGCAACCATGCAATTGGTTCTTCTACAACGGAGTTATGGGAGCCACTACCAATATCAAAGTTCTTGTTCACCTAAATTATGATGAGGACCTCCGAGAGGCCAATACCAAGATTTGAGGGGCTAGGCCTTTTTTTAGTTGGCAAGCAGCTAGGGATTTGAATGAGTGCCTACAAGAGATCGATTCTTCCTTCATTGAGAAGGCTAAGAGCAAGAGAGCAAGTCTCTTGGAAAGGGTCCCTTTTTTCTTTTTTGGCAGTGGTGGTGATGGGTTGGGGGGGTTGAGGGATTTGTTTAGAAGGGTACCATTTTGCATGATATCTTTACATTCTAGGAATCACAGTTCTTGCACAATCCAAGAGGCAAGACCTCCTTGTAACACTTCCCAATTTTGAGAAGGCCTATGGTAGTGTTAATTGGGATTTTTTGGAGGGCACTACATTCAGGATTGGTTTTCTTGAGCAATGGGTTAGGGTCTAGTGGCTCTCTACTCTTCATAACCAAGCTCTTGCTAATAGTTCCAAGGGTAGCATAATTAGCATATAGAGATCGGTGAGACATAGATACACCTTGCTCTTCTTCTCTTTTTGATTGTAGCAGAGGCCACAACCTCTTTTTAAAGGGATAGAGCTACAAGTATCAATGGCATCAAGCTGCCCATCCCAAAGTTTGAGCTATTGGATGAGGAGAAATTCAAGGCCTTCATTTTGCTAGTCTTTTGTAGACTCTCTAGTACTCTTATCACTAGGCACAAATGCTATGAATTTTGGGTTTGTAATACTCACCAACCATAGTGAAGGCCAAATGAGCATTTCACATGGATTCCTCATGGCACTTGCATGAGGTTCCTTGGTTGTCATGATGGTATTGATATCACCTTGGAGCAACCAATTGGCAATGCTACTTTTGAGAATAAGGCAAAAGTTTCCTTACTAGAACACAATGAGATTATCTCTAGCAAAGGAGGATGCTACTGGCTAACCACGTTCTACTTGCCACCATGTGTAACACTAATGCCAGGTGAATAATGATGACAACAGATGATGGAAGATGAGCCGGGCTGCAAAAACGAATGTCCCAACAGCCTCTGTGATAGACGAGTGACACCAGGTGATGGAGGAGAAGCCAGGCTGCAAAAACGCAGTCCCAACAGCCCCTGTGATAGATGAGTGATGAAATCACTGACACTCCATGATGTAGACTGTCGCCAGAGGCTAGTAGGATGCTGACGCCAAGCTAGAGATGATGAGGCCAGGCAAGAAGGCCTCCAACCTGAAAACACAGGTGAAGGTGGAGCCTGATGGAGAAGGGTGCTAACGCCAAGCACACCCTAGACAACTTATGCCTATAAATAGGTAGTCACTTCATTCATTCTTCACCACCCCACACCACTCTCTTTAGTCATTCTTCACCCCTATTCCTCCATCATCAGATACCCTTTCCTTCTCTCACCCACCCCTTCCACTGCCCCTCACACCCCTTCAAGAGGACATTGCGGTTCATGGCTCGTAGTTGCCTTCACCCTTCCTCTTCTGCTTCAAGCGCCCTATTCCAACATCAAGCCTTCCATTTGGAGCATCTTCCACCTAGAGGTAAAGGGCAGCCAATAGGCTTAGCATCCTGTAGATGAAACCACTCAAGGACCTTTTGGATATACTAGAGCAGTAAACAATTTGAAGTGTAGCACGTGTCAACAGCAGTATTATCTAGTCAATCTAGAGCAGTAAATAATTTGGAAAAGTGTAGCATACATACATTATTTAAATACACAGATATACACATGCAGACACAAATCACACACATTTTTTATTACACAAAAGACAAATACAACTATTTTCTACAATACGAAATGGAAACAATTACCATCATTGAGTTCTATGTCATATTTCTGACTGATCCATGTCAATAACATGTTGATCAAAAATGCCTTCAATTGCTTGTAACACATTGCATACAACTATTTTCTATAGTACAAAATGGAAATAATTACCATCATTGAGTTCTATGTCATATTTTTTACTGATCCATGTCAATGCCATGTTGATCAAAAATGCCTTCAATTGCTTGTGACACATTGCATGCCTCAAAACATCATCATTGAAAACAACATCATACACCTTACATGGGTTGCCTCCTGCAAATACACACACATTTCCATATATAATTGTTATAGCAAGCTTCTAACCAAACTAGTGATAAAGTTCAAATATAAGTTCAAGAGTAATTTGCATACTTCTTGCACATCTTATTTGCTGCTTTAATTAACAATTAAGATAGGTGTCTACTAGTTGTTTGTCTGATGACACCTAAACCAAGATAAGATCTTCAAGACAAAAACATAAAGAAACACTATAATTTCCATCAATTGTATGCACACAGCAATTACAAGAACCTCTTTATTAAAAGATATCAAAGAGATGCCTCACTCCAAGCAATCATTCAACAAGACCACCACAATTGAATCACCTTATTATAATATCCTTTTGCATCACTAATTCTCTTGTTTAGAAACATTGCATGTGCTTGTATGCAGACATTAAGAGTGTATATTCTCCCAATGCCTTTGTGGAGAAAATCATTACATATGACTTTGAAAGACAAGACTTAATTCCTAGTACAAATTGGGTGTGAGGAGCTCAAAAGGAATTCCTTCTTTAAAATGGAAACTTGAATACATTTTTCGAGGTCAATATGTGCAAATTACATTACACAAGCAAGAGAGCAAACATCAAGCAGTAAAGCAACAAGGATTGCTTATTGAAGAAGAAATCCTTCAACAGCAACAAAGCAATTATTTCTAACAAATTAATTGAAAAAATAAGTCACTTTTCAAGTTACAAGGATCTAGGCACTTAGTCCCATTATTTGGTTGACCCACTGACATGAGCATACACTGTACCTACATGCATACATGTCCCTTCAGACCACCATCAATCCATATATATAGACATCAATCAGTATATGAGCAAAGTAATAGCACGAATGGCATCGGTTCATCAACTGTTATTAAGATGTATGTACCACATGTCACATCGTATACACATTTCATATATCCCACATCACTCTTTTATCTTACATGGGATACAAGTGAGCCGTCATCGTGGGTCCCACATTAGAAAATGAAGGCCAGGTTCAAGATTTTGAATCACAATCCAGGTTTTTCAAGAAAATTTGTATAGCAAACCCTGAACCCATACACAAGAAATTGTCGCCACACATGAGCACTCTAATATCCTTGTGATTACACCTAAAAGCCACTTTTGTCCTTTTTTTGGTCAATGTCCTACTGTTTAAATCTAGCACGTGAAATTTGTGTAATTATCAAGGAATTCAAATGCTAGCCCATTCATTGTGATTTGGGGCAGCATTTGGCCAGTTGGTCATTCCATTTGTGCAAATCCTGAGTGAAAAACAAAGAGCGGCGGGCCAATCTGGCCGCCAAGGTGGAAGGTAAGGAGAGGGGCTCCGTGTCACACCCCACCCCCCCAATAATAACCCTCCTCCTCCCTATAACCCCCCCCCCCCCCCAATCAAGCTACGAAAAGAGAGAGAGAAAGAAAGAAAGAAAGATATATTAACGTCTACATAAGGCCAATGTGGCCTATGAGACAAAATCCAGAGTACATCCATGTCTAATGTCATCTCATCAGTAAGGTAAAGATAACATTACAAATAAGTAGGTGGCCTATGAAACAATACTGAAAATAACTATATGATGGGACTATACTAGGGTTGAACCATGTGTAGTGTTATTCCATCAATAGAAAAGAAAAGGAAAGGAAAGGAGAACCAGATCTAATAGAACCATGTACAAAAGTGTGGTGGGGACTATGGGCTGTAGCTGATCTCAAGATCTGCCCATGATCTCAGCTATGATGCGGTCCCTAGCTACTTCACTGATATGCCCGGTGGTGAGTCTGCGGTGTCTCGTGATAATGGCTCTAATCCGACTATGGTGTGGCCTACTCGGATGTGGTACTGGTAAACGGGGTCGTTGTGCTCGACAAAGGGAAGTGGCTCTATCAATGTGACACCACGGTGTGGCCTGTAAGGTGTCTGGCGGGGTGGCTCTGTCTCTGCTAGGTTGGTAGTATCAGTAGGGTCAGCTCTGTAGAAGAAGTCTATCACTGCTCTCTCTATGTGTCCCTCTGGGTGAGCTGACCTCCTGTCTCACAGTAGTGCACTTCAGCGCCTCTCGAGCTCCACGAGGAAAAGACCTAGGTATCTTTGGTCATACTCCATGACGCGATGAAGAGGTCCAAATCCATCACGGAAGAGGCAGTGGTACCGTCCTCGTATGTCATAGTATACTGTGCATCTGCATATGTAGTGCTCCTCCGTCTCAGGCTCTCGACCACAGAGCTGGCAAGTCCTATCCTCTGCTAGGGTATTCGTCCATCTTCCTATCTCCATCTGAAGCCTATGTGAGAAGGTGCGAATCTGTCCAATAGCAACCCGTATGCTATGGGAGAGATGGGTGTCCATATATGCTGGCCGAATAGTGAAACCATCATCAGAGAGACACGAGAAATGACTCCTATAGAACTCCATCCTCGATCCTAGAGGGAGTGGTGGATGGATCCATGTCCTTGCTGTCTCAATCCTCAAGATATCAGCTCTGATCACCTGGTTCAACTCTGATCGGCTGAGAGAAAGTATAGGGCAGTCAAGGCTATAATCCAAAGATGGAAGACAGTCAATATCCAAACCATGTAGGCTCATCCAAATAGTCATCTGTGAAAACCAACAGTTCTTCTCGCCTCCAGCTGCTAGTTGTCTAGATAAGGTTAGTGCCAATCTAGAGTATCTATGGTGTGGAAGTTCCCATAGTCTGTGCCAAAAGGTCACTGCCCTGAAGAGTGCCTCCGTAACTATAGGTGTTGCCCCTGGCTCTGCTCTGACAATGGGATGTGGGGTGAAGGGCTTAATTCTAATCATGTGTGCTATCATCATGATCAATGGCCTTTCCACGCTATCCCAACCATCATAATAATCCCTCTCTATTTCAATTTGATCAGTGAGTGGGCCAAGACGCCTGTGGTACAAGTTGCAACCCCATACCTCTGCTCCATATAGTAATGTAGGTGTGACTAGGGTGTCAAACAACCAGAGTTTGGTGCGGGGCTCTTGGAACTGTATGTGAGCACATTGACTCTTGAGTGCCCCTAGTGCTGCATATCCACATGCCAGACGTGCCTCTGATGCCCCTCTCAATGAAAAACGTGGGTCAAAGAAGGTGACTCCCAAATAGACATATTCCCTCACATGCTCCAGTATGTCTCCCCCAAATGTGAACTGGTACATAGATCTAGTCACCCATGCTACTGAAGTATTGAAAACCATGGTTTTGGTCTTCCCAAGGTTCACTGTGAGGTCTTTATCTCTACAAAAGATGTGCAAAGCATCTAGATGGCACTGCAATCCCTCCGGTGAATCTAAAATGAGAACAATATCATCTGCATAAAGTAATATCGGTATCAGCACCCCTGCCAGGCTGGCTCCAACTCCTCCTCCTTGGTCTATGTATTCAGACACTTCATCTATGTATAGACCAAACAACGTGGGTGAAAGTGGACATCCTTGTTTCACTCCTATGGTACTGTCAATCCTCTCTGATAGCCCCCCACGTGCTCGTACATGACCTCTCACTGCCTCATACAATGCATAGACACCCCATCGTATACCCTCTGGTACTCCAATGTCCTGCAATCTCTGCATGATGCGTGTACGAGGCACTGTATCAAAAGCTTTGCGAAAGTCTATAAAGCAACAATAAATCCTCTTGTCTCAAGTTCGACCCTCCTCAATAATGGCTCTAAGTGTGAGAATATGGTCCAGCGTGGTATATCCTTGTTTGAAACCTGCCTGTCCTTGTGCTCTCTTGCCTTGCATTTCAGCCCACTCACTGAGTTCATGCTCCAATATAGATCCATATATCTTGGCCAAAGTATGACAAATCATGATAGTCCTGTAGTTGCTAGGAATCAGGGGATCACCATTTTTAAATAGCGGGATTATAGTATTGTCTGACCAACTCATAGGGAAACCTTCACATACTGCTCTATTGAGCATATGTGCTAATATGGGTGCTAATATGTCACAAGCATGTGAGAAATGTTTTACTACTAGTCCATCTTCATCCTATGCCCTCCCATTTTGTAATCTATAAATTGCATCCCTAACCATTTTCCATGTGAAGAATGACCACTGTGTTGGCCTACAAGCTTGTGGGGGCTGCATAGGTGGCTGTCCTGGCAGGTTATACAGCTATCTCCCATAGTCAAGCCACGCATCTGGTGATGTAATCTGTATAGGGGGCTGTCTTTCATGGAACATCTTCCATGCGCTTTTGCTATCCCGCCCCAAAAATAGCTGATATATCTCTGCTTCTGCCTCTGCTTTCGCTAAGTAGTCTCGTTTCTTCTTCTGCACAAGGCGTTTGAAGAACACCTTTGCTTGGTGATGTGTCTGAGTGCCCAGCTCCACTCCCTCGTGTGACTCTATAATCATCATCATACCAGCTATTTTGGGGAGAAGAGAGAGAGAGAGAGAGAGAGAGAGAAAAGAAAGTAAAAGAATGCTTCTCTGATTTGCTACGCCCAAGTCTTGCATCTAATCTACCCAACAATGGTGTCAGAGCAGCTCAGCTTAGATCTAGGGTATCCAATCGCTTATCATCTTGCACGAAGGCGAGCTCTTTGGAGCAATCGGGCTCTATGGTCCCAAACCCACTGCATGGCTGGATTCATAGGGCTTCAAAACCCCAAACCCCTCAATTAAGTGCTTAATAAGGGAATTACCACCCTTTCTAAGAAGAAAGGCTGGTTTCAGAAAAAGCTATAGCTGATGAGTTTTGGGAGCTGTAGGAGGCCATTGGCAGCAAGCAAGAGCAATCTAGAGGTACTAGGGAGCAGGGGAGTGCAAGATTACACCCAAACCGCATGCATTTTATAGCTTGATGTCCCAACATTTGGCATCAAAGACATCAACCAAGTTGCCCTAAAACAAATGATCTATGACCGCGAGGCCTAGAAAGAGGAGAGTAATAGGGTGTTGAGAAAACTTATGGTACAACCCAAAGCAAGAGACTATGAAACCATTATACCATGGGACCATGTAAGTGACATCTTTCATGAGACCATAGATAAGCCATCAACAAAATCTTGTGCTGCCTCCGCAAAGGCGAGCTGAACCATAAAGTGTTGAGATTCAAGCTCTTAGTCTTTGGTCAGTTGTTTATCCTAGTTGAATAAGGAGGTTAAGTCACACTGACTTAACCATGGTTAGTACTAGGTCGCTTGGTTTTGTATATGTGTAGTACATAAAGTTGACTCTTGAGACTGTGTTGATGGAATGGAATGAACACAAGGGAGCATGTCTGCTACCCTTTGAGCCTGTGCCTTTGTCATGGTCCACCTCTCTCTCTCAGAATGTTAATATGGTATCAGAGCTTTGAAATACAATCCTGCCGATCCAGAAAGACAAAGAAGAGCTCAAGATCTTGGCTGCAAAGACACTCAGAACACCATGGAAGAAGCCAAAAAGGTACGCGGCCCCGGCCTCCATCACCACGGCATAAGGCAAGCAAAGAGATATGAGAAGGGCATGGAGACCGATATATAAAGGGATACTCCCCTTGCCAAGCCTCTCAGAAAGAACTCTGAGGTCTTCCATTAACGCCTGTTTGTCTCCTCTATACGCTTGGGAGAAGACGAAATATGCTGCTGCAGCTAAGGCGATAAGGAGCACTGAAGCAGAGCTGCCCCAACGATAAGGTGCCCTTGCATAGTGTAGTGGCGAGTTGAGTGCACCGAATGTAGAGTACTTGGCAAGCAGCAGATTGAATCCCAAGAGCACCCGCACTTCAACCAAATCACCATCACAGGCGACAGAGACAAGGCGCTCTCCAGACGCAGAACAGCCCAAGGAGTTGCCCATGAGAAGGAAATAACTGTGGAGATGCAGGTATGAGCATTGAACACACAAAACACACGCAACATGTGGCTATGCAAAATTGTATGAGACCGTTTGGAGCAGGCCTAGAAAACTATGGCCATGGATGCTTACCACAGAAAAGGTGCTAGTCAGGGCTAGAACTACACAGGAGAAGAAGCTATGGCTATGGTGCATCAGGACCTGCTGGGGTTGCTATACAATCCAATGGAAACTGGCCGCCCACGCGAGCAGGTGTAGTTAAATAAGGCTATTCCACCAGCAACTCCCTTGGTTTGAGGGCATCTGTAGAGAGGCCCTGAGCTGCATCACATGAGGTAGATGCAAATGCCATGGAGCTTGGAAGCAATGTGGCACCTGATGAGCTGCCTGAGTGACGTGGAGATGCAGCAGTAGAATAGTCCCCAGCTGTGAGCTCAATTGGATTGACTGTAAGAGGGGACAAGGCACATCTGATCTCAGCAAATATGGCTGATATGTATGCAGTTTACCATGGTTCAGCAGCAGATCAGTAGAGACCACTACTCTTGCACCGTTAGCATGGGCTGCTTTTACAGTTTCTGATAGATCTAAAATCTCCCCATCGATTGCAGGGTATTGTACCAGAATCCCACAAAAGAAGTATATTGCCTGCTGGCATTTTGAAAAATTGACTGGTTTTGCAAAGCTGAAGACCTTGAAAATGGCAAGCACAAGAGAGAAGGATACTATCACTCAGATAGTTGGTGAGAAGCTGGACTATAACAATTTCGTTCTATGGAAATTCAGGATGTCTAATTTTTTAATTGGAAGAGGCTATTGGGACCTAGTTACAGGTCTTAAAGATGAGCCCAAGCTACCGGAGGATAGAATTCCAACACAGGATCAATTAAAGGCACACAGAACATGGTTGGAAAAGGCCAGCAAGGTCTTGCATTGGTTGTCACTATGTGTGTCAGACACAAAGGCTATGCAAATTGCAAATTGTACTTCCCCAAAAGCTGCTTGGGACTTATTGATGAAGAATTATAGGCATGTCACTCATGCAAGAAAGACACAACTGAAGCAAAAATTCAATCACATATCCATGAATGGAAGGTCTATTGAAGACTACGTTAGTGAGATAAGATCTCTTGCAGAACAACTAGGCTCAATTAGAGCTGAAGTTGACGATGATGATATGGTGACTACCCTCCATGGACTTGGACACGAGTATAAGCAGTTTGATACTTCCATTTTAGTGCGTCAGGAGCAGCCTGACTTTGATGAACTTGTGGCACTTCTATTTTTTTTCCAGTAGAATGTGGCTGAATATATTACTCAAAAAAGCTGATTACAACAAAGTGCTCATGCTCAACAGAGTAAACTGAAGCTGATGCAAAGTCACCACTACATCATGTATACAAGCCTCTCAAGGCGGTCTAGGGGGGATGGGGGCAAGAAGCCATGGGGAAGGGATATATCGCCAAGCGGGACTGCCTGCCTGCATCACGAAAAATAGGCCCTGGCCACCCCAGGTACGCATGAAGTGACCACGGAGCTCCTGACGAGCCCTGGACTCGCCCTACACCTGATCCCATTGGCCGGGGAGGGAGTGAATGATGGATGTCCATAGCTCTGCTAAGGTCGCAGGTGCTGAGAGTCTCTCACCGCCGAAGGCCACCTGGCATCGTGCCTTCCAAATATGCCATCCATTAAGACTCCCTATGATCTCCCATATCTCTGATCGGTCTGCTGTGGGCTCCAGCACCTGTCGGATGGATAGAGCTTCCAGACCAACCACTGCGCATGACCCTGCCTCGATCATGAAAATCGTGTCATGCATCCCGGCCTCATATAGAAGGTGGCGGCCCTGGCTAACTACCTGCCAACAGAAAGCTCCCCATGAAATATACCCGAGGCTGGGGGCTATATGTCGAAGGATACGGCATGCTCCTCTCCACACTAGTTGCGCCTCCTCACAAGACCAAAGGCAGTGCTTTGGAGTTTCTAGAAACTACTGTGTGCAGCGCTTACAACCTCCCTCCTTCTGCATCTGGGCAAGCCAGCTTCCCACCGCCAATCCTCCATGTGCCACCAACCATAAAAAATACGACACCCTCCTCGGCCTCCAGCTATCCCATAGGCGGCGCCAGAAGGTCCGTCAGAAGGGCTCCATGATGCTGTGCTCCGCCCAGTGCCTGCTGCGTGACGGTGCCACTTGTGGCACTTCTATTGCATGAAGAAATGAAACTTGGACTCAATACAAGTTCCAGTGGGTCTAAAAATAGCAAGGACAGTGTCTTCTACTCCAATCAAAGGGATAGAGATGGAAGAGAAAGATCAAACTTTAGAGGAAGAGGTGCTGGAAATGCATATGCAGCCCATGGACAGCAAGCTACTGGATGGAAAAATAGGCAACTTCAAGCAAATAGAGGTGCCTCAAATGCTCGTGGAAAAGGGGGTTATTCACCTAGAGGAAGAGGCACTTGGCAGCAGCCTCAAATGAGTCATGGACAGCAATCAAATGCAAATAAGGATTGCCATTATTGTGGCAAATACGAGCATGTAGCTAAGGATTGCTACATGAAGCAAAATGATCAGAGAGCAAGAGGGAAGCAACATGGTAATTATGCTTCTTCTAGTAGTATGCAGGAGGATTACAAGTTGTTTGCTATGCAACATGTGAAGAAAGGGTTGCCTGCACAAGGCAAAGCAGATGATGTATGGTATATAGACTCAGGGGCATCTAACCACATGACTCCTCATGGAGAGTGGTTTGACACATTGGTAGAAGGTGCTCATGGATATGTTTGCACAGGGGATGATACGCAACATGACATTATGCATACAGGTACTGTTCCCTTGATGATGCATGGTGACAAGAAAAAGAGTCTCTATGATATGTTACATATACCCTCCATAACCAAAAACTTGCTTTCTGTGGGACAAATGGCTGAATAGAATTTACAAGTTAGATTCAATAGAGATGGATGCTACATTGAAGAGTATGGTCAAGGATGCAAACTCATTGCTAAAGGCAAAAGAAATGACAGGATGTTTACATTGGATACGAAAATTCCAGCATTGAATGCTGCTATATACTCACATGACAATGCTGCAATTAGGGACATTGAGATATGGCATAAAAGGATCGGTCATGTAAATATTCAAAAGCTGAAGAATATGCAGCATAAGCAAGTTGTACTTGGACTCCCTAAGTTCAAGCATGTGGAATTGGGACATGTATGATAATCATGTCAATTTGGGAAGCAATCAAGGCTTCCATTTATGAGGCATGTAAGCACTACTACTAGACCATTACAGCTTGTACATTCTGATGTATGGGGACCCTCACAGAATGCATCTCTTGGGGGATCACGTTACTATGTGTCATTTATAGACGACTATAGTGGGTACACATGGTTGTATGTGCTGAAGCACAAGAGTGATGTCATGGATGCTTTTCAGGATTTCAAGAGACATGTGGAGAAAGAATTGGCTTGCTACATTTCATGCTTGAGATCTGATAGTGGTGGATAATATGTTTCTAAAGACTTTGATCACTTCTTGGCAGCTCATGGGATTAAAGGCAATCGACATGCAGGTACACACCACAACAAAATGGTGTGGCAGAAAGGAAAAACACGGTGATCATGGAATCGGCTAGAGCCATGTTGAATGAGAAAAGTCTACCAAATGCATATTGGACAGAGGCTGTAATGACTACAGTGTATGTCATGAATCGTACACCAACAGCAGGTATACATGAGGTGACTCCTCATGAGAGGCTTTATGGAATAAAGCCGGACATTAGCCATCTTAAGGTGTTTAGATGCTTAGCATATGTACATGTTTCAGATGAAAAGAGGAAGAAGCTTGATCTAAAGGCAAAAAAGGCCATCTTTATCGGATATGCACAAGATAGGAAAGCGTACAAATGCTATAATCCTTCTACTCATGAGACATTGGTCTCAAGAGATGTGGTATTTGATGAACTGAAATCATGGCATGAGAAGAAGATCACTTTGCTGAATGATGATGATGTGTGTCAGGAGACTCATGTACATGCAGGTACAAATGAAAGTGCATAAATTTTTGGGCCTTCTAAGAGAAATGTGGATAAAGGCAAAGGCAAACTTCATGATGTTACAGGTCCACTCACTTGTGGTTATGATTCACCTGGCACTGACAACTTGGATAGTGAGTTTGGTATTCCATCAATTGTGACTCCTGGTGTGAGACATAGATACGTACCACCTCATGAGAGAGAAGAGTCTCATACTGCATCTCAGTTGAGGAGATCAGAAAGAGTCAAGAAGCCTCTGGATAGGCTTACATACAGTGGTTATAGAGTGAGGCACTATGCATATATGGAAAATGTCACTAGCTTCAAGGAACCCACAAAGTTTTCTGAAGCTATCTTGGATGATCATTGGTGCAAGGCAATGGATGAGGAATATTTAGCATTGGCTGAAAATGACACTTGGGATTTGGTTGATTTTTCTGAAGGCAAAATGTCTATTGGTTGCAAATGGGTATACAAAGTGAAGTGCAAATCAGATGGCACATTGGAAAGATACAAGGCAAGACTTGTGGCAAAAGGGTATGCACAACAATATGGTCTTGATTATGAGGAAACATTCATCCCTATTGCTAAAATAGCAACCCTGAGGACAGTGATTGCTTTGGCAGCATCTAAAGGATGGAGTATGTATCAAATGGATGTGAAAAATGCTTTTCTCAATGGTGAGTTGGTTGAGGAAGTATACATGGATCAGCCTGAGGGCTATGTACATCCAAATTTTCCTACACGTGTGTGTAGATTGAAGAAAGCATTATATGGGCTGAAGCAAGCACCTAGAGCTTGGAATGCTAAGATAAGTGCATGTCTACAGAAACTTGGTTTCACTATGGGCAAGGCTGATCATAGTCTATTCACAAAGAAGACAAGGGCTGGTTATGTGATATTAGTCATCTATGTGGATGACTTGATCATTACAGGTGATGATGTCATAGGAATTGGAGAGATCAAGGAAATGTTACATGCTAAATTTCAGGTCAAAGATTTGGGTAAACTGAAATATTTCCTTGGGATTGAGGTTATCTCTACACCTCACGGTACTTGGTTGTTGTAGAAGCAATATGCACAAGACATGTTAACCAAGTATGGTATGTTGGATTGCAAGGCTTTGAGCACTCCATTGGAGCAAAATGTTAAGCTACTTGCAGATGTTGAACATGAGATTGAGAATATCACTATGTATAGACAAATGGTGGGTAGCCTAATTTATCTTACCATTACTAGACCGGATCTTAGCTATTCAGTTGGACTGATTAGCCAGTTCATGCAGAAGCCTATGAAGCTGCACTTGGATGCAGTGAGGAGGATCTTGAGATATGTGAAGGCTACATCAAATTATGGTATATTTTATGAGCATGGTAAGCCTTTGGAGCTTACAGGATATACAGATGCTAACTGGGCAGGAAGTACCTATGATAGAAGATCTACTAGTAGGTATGCATTTTCCCTTGGTAGTAGTATAGTCAGCTGGAGCAGTAAGAAGCAACCTACAGTTGCACTTTCTAGTACTAAGGCAAAGTATAGAGGTGTTACATTAGCTGCATGTGAGATAGCATGGCTCATGAAGCTTCTTGATGATTTGGGCATGCAGGAAGTCAGGCCTATCACACTCTATTGTGACAACATGAGTAGTGTGCTCCTAGCCAATAATCTTGTCTATCATGCTAGGACTAAGCACATTGAGATACACTATCACTTTCTCAAAGAAAAAGTGATTGCAGGTGACATTGATTTGGTCCATGTGAGGACAGAAGACCAAGTTGCAGATATCTTTACCAAGTCATTGGGTAAAGATAAGTTTGTGCATTTCAGAGAACTACTTGGAGTGAAGTAACCCACTTGAGCTTGAGGGGGAGTGTTGAGATTCAAGCTCTTGGTCTTTGGTCAGTTGTTTATCCTAGTTGAATAAGGAGGTTAAGTCACACTGACTTAACCATGGTTAGTACTAGGTCACTTGGTTTTGTATGTGTGTAGTACATAAAGTTGACTCTTGAGACTGTGTTGATGGAATGGAATGAACACAAGGAAGCATGTTTGCTACCCTTTGAGCCTATGCCTTTGTCATGGTCCACCTCTCTCTCTCTCTCTCAGAATGTTAATATAAAGATACCTTGTCCCATTAGTATGCCCTCAGATGTGCAAAAGTGCCAATGCGAAGGGTAGAGTGAAGCTGACCAAAGAACTGCACTTAGCAAAGTGAGTGACCTACAACATGTCCATACAACATAGTCTCTTCCAACTTCTCTGTAGCCTGGACCATTTGGAGCTATTTCTCGGAAAGAATAGTGTGCAAAGTTGACAGACTCAAGTAACTGCAAGTTGCACTTGCCAAGCTGGGGTTGGTGGTGGGGCTGGGGGTGGGGGGTGGGTTTAAGAATTGCATAGCTTACTACTTGGATGACTTTCTTGAATGTTGATAAAGCAAACAAAAAACTGAAGTTTCATCACAAGAATTCCAAACTTTGAAGACATCATATTTCCTCATTGTTCACAAATACATGTTTGTCTCTTTATTTTGCTTCTGAAAAGAGCACTTGAATGTACTTTAACAAGACGATATCAAAACGTTTGTGTCAAGAAAAAGCCATTCATGATAAAACATGCATATTTTGAAAGGGGGAAAAAGGCCACAATTGATCAAAACCATCATACTATTATCCACAGAGGACACAGGATCAGAGCAGCTAAGAGAAAATCGCAAATTTTGAGAGCCCTGATCCACTTCAAAGTTCGCTAAAGAAAACGAATTCTCCAATTCAGAAGGAACACCATTCTGCCATTCTCCAGGCGCTGCTACCTACATGCATACTTTAAAGTTCAACTTTGTATAGTATCAATTTTAATTCAATTAAAGTTTATCCTTTATGAAGCAAAGGGCTAAATTCAGCTCATGCTATTAAATGAAACTTCAACAATCAAAGTCAAATCAATGAGTCAAGGGTTATTGATTATACCTTGCAACATCCACACATGTTGATAAAGACCTTTCTCCCATCTTGGTCACTTGATTTTACAACAAAAAATGGCTCTGGTATTATTTCTTGAGCTCTATCGTCTTCTTGTTGATTTTCCCCAGGAAGACGGAGATGTTCAACAGCACCATCCTCTAAACTCACGCTATTTAACAAATCCTGAATGGATCCAAAGAAACAGTAGATCCAAAATTGGACATGTAAAAAAGAGAACTTAGCTGACACTAAAACCAAAAGAAAAATTAGGGAACAGTAACCTTTCTCTGGGATTAAAAAAAGAGTATAACCACCTACAAAGAGAATCCGTTGGACTGACCATTTAGTCATGCACACACAAATTACCTGGCCTTATAATGTACAAAAGCACAGCAAACCACACATTTAGTAATATGCATAGAAGGGGTATACCTCTTCGCCTCCCTCCTCTCGAGCCTCAATAACAGGGGAGGCTTCTCCATCCCAACTAGAGCTATAGCCATCTCATATGCTCCTCCAAATTATCTATTTAAAACTCTGACCCCATGCCATACACATAGTTAAGGACATGATCAAGTATTTGACATGATCGACCTATTCTCCCCAATTCTTTAAGGGTCCCTCATTAAACATTTAGGAGCTTGGGAAATCCTAGATACATCTAGAAAGGACTTCAGATCTGGGAATAGAGGATCATGTATGTTAAAGGTCCCGTGAATCACAAACAAAACAAGAAAGCCACTATTACTATGCCAAGACACTGCAAAACATGAAAATAGTGTGAGAGATTTTTAGAATCATGTATGCCAATGATATAAGAAACCAAGCAACGTTTGGATAGAAGCAAGGGGGTTGCCTGTCAGAAGCAGGGGTGTTGCTCAAGCTGAGGGCCTGCTTTCTCACCAATCATGGTGCCATCTCACCTTCCCAGAGTTATCTGCTACAAGTAGGGTGTCAAGCCTACATGCAGAGAGTAGATTACCACTTGCTTGGTTGAACCCATGGCCTCTACCCCCCTATCCTAGCAGCACTCTTCCAAGCAATGGCTGCCCTTTCCTCATCACTCATTCCCTTCTCACAAGAGTTACCACAGGATCAGCAGAGTGTCAAAAATTCAGTATCACAAGATCTTACACTGTGGCCAAAAGGAGAAAACTTTATCCATGAGACAGTAGCCGGTCCATCATCCACCTTCGGTGACTCCAATGCAACCCCCATAGCTCCCACGGTGAAACCAGCCTTCCTTCTCGGAGAGGGTGGTAAACCTTGATCAAACACTTAATTACAACAACATAAACTGAAATGCACACTTTACCATAATAATCTTGGACATTGACACCTTGTTGGCCCGAAAACTGGTGCCCCTTGCGGTATTTCTTTAACTTGTATTGCTATTGGATGGAGTACAAATTAAGATATCTTCATCTCCTCAACTGATCCAAAATCCCCTTGCTATAACAACCGATCAGCAAGCAAATCAAGCAAATTTCCCCTTGATCTTCACCCACGATTTGTATAAATGGGATTACAAACTAGCCAATTGCTACCCCGAATCAAATCAGATGGACTGGCATCTGAAATCTCTAACAATTCCTTGAATTCTACTGCCAATTTCAATGTTTGATGCCTTCATTTGCTAGCATTGGTCCCAAGATGGCTGCTAAACCCTAATTTTTTGCAGACAATTAGGGCTTATAGCAAAAATCTCACTGTTGTCCACCAAATCTAACTAAGAACACCTTCAATTGACTGTGAATTGTTGAAATACTCAAAGAATGGACTGGAGAAGGTGAGAGATTTCTGAGAAGAGAGAGAAATCAGAGTTTTCTCAGTGAAAACCCATCCAATCTGCTTGCTCCCTGCTCCGACCTGCAATAAATGCTGTCCCTACTTCCTAGAGGATATTGAATGCAGCCGCCAGTCTCCTGTAGCTACTGCCAATGTCCTATAGCTTCCAAAACTAATCAACAGTAGCTTCCTCTCTCTCTCAGCCAGCACCCACTGAATGAGACTCTCTCAGCCCCCAAACATTCTTCTCCCCAATTGCATGGGCATTTTTGCCAAGTGGTAGCCTTCTAATCCCATTTTCCAGCAATTTTTGGCCGATAAATTTAATTCTAGAAATTAATTTCCGTCCTTCTGACCCTACCCAAATTTAAAAACGACCATTCACAAATAAATTTGCAAGGCCATTTGCAACCCCAAGTGGTCCCTTGAAAGCAGTCTTCCTTCTTATAAGTGGTAATTCCCTAATTAAGCACTAAATTACAGCAATCAGCAAATGAACATAACTTAAAGTGCATAAATTACCTTTATAATCTCGGACATTGGACACCCTGTTGGCCCCAAAACTGGGGGCCCGTTCGGTATTTCTTTAACTTGATTGCTAATGGAATGAGTATGAGCTAAGATTCAAAATCCCCTTTGCTGTTCCAAAAGCCCCTTTTGCTATAGAACAATCAGTAACAATCAATTTGGGCCAATTGCCCCTTGAGTTTTTACCCAAGTCTTGCATAAACGCAACTTCCAACTAGCCAAATGCTGCCCCAAATTACAATGAATGGGCTGGCATCTAAATTCCCTAACAATTATACAAATTTTAGGTATTGAATTCAATGTACAATGCCTTCACCAATTGGCATAGGTCTTGAGGTGGTTGTCAAACCCTAATTTCTACAAAAATTTAGGGTTTGCAGCCGCAAAAAGGGGCACCATCCTAGACTGACTATGCCTATTTATAGGCCACTCTTTCATTCATTCCTCACGGCCGATTCATTCAATCCGTCACCTCTTCTCTCCTGCCTCTTCACTACCCTCACACCCCTTCAGGAGGACATTGCGGTTCATGGTTCGTGGCTGTCTTCATCATCTTCCTTGTGCTACGGCACCCTTGTTCTCTTGTATCACATTCACTCCATAATTCAGAACTTCATCATTCCATTCATCAGAGTTTCTTCTCTCTTCTCTTCTCTTCTCCATGTTTGCCGAGTTCACTCCGTGTCCCTTCCCACTAACCCTACTATCTCACTGGTACGTCATCTTTTGACATGGTATCAGAGCTAGATCTGCTTAAACAACGGCAAAGATCCTCCACTCCAGTGAAGGCAAAGACCGGCGGCGGGTTCGGCATCTACTTCTCTTCTTCTTCCACTGCATCAAAATCTCGTATTTGTAAGTTTTAGGTGTTTTCAGCTTGCTGCCCACACCCCTTTCACGGAGGATATCGCAATCTCAGTTGTCCCTTGCTGTTATCTACAGTATGGCACCTATTTCCAAGCTTCCACCCGCAGTTTGCAACTGTTTGGAACGACTGTTGCTGATCACTCTCCATTCAAAAAACAATCTCGTTTTTGAAAATTTCGGGTATTTCAGCTTGCTGCCTATACCCGAACACGGAGGACATCGCGGTCCAAGCTGGCCATTGCTGTCTACAACAGTCTGGCGCCTGTTTCCAGCCTATCACACACTGTTCGGAGCTGATTTCAGCATATTGACTGCTGCTACTGTTTTTTTCCTACGTTTTTAGTCTTTCTCTCTCCTGCAAGCTGTCCTGCCTGCGTTTTTAGTCTCTCTCTCTCCTCACCTGCGTTTTTCGATTGGTTGCAACCTCTTACTACTGGTCACATCCTCCTTCCACTGGCAACTCACTTCCAGCCCTTCACACTGCCCTCACACCCCTTGAGGCGGACATTGCGGTTCATGGTTCATGGTGGCTGACCTCTTCCTTCTTCAGCAAGGCACACTAGTATCCATGGCTTCTTTACCAACAGATGACCAAACTGCTAGGTGCTCCTACTATGGCATCACCGGACACACCACCAATGCTTGCCGACTTCGACTCTTGCTCCCCACCCCCTGGAGTATATGCGTCTTCCACCAAGCACTCCTTGTGCCGCCTCTCCTTTCTAGGCCACAGAGATTGTTTAGCATCGGCTATCAGAGTACTATGCTCAAGGCAATAAGACGCATCCAATACGCACTAAGTCCTTTCAAGCACATGGAGGATCGATTGGTGCTACAACCTCCTGGAGATCGTCACAATGCCAGCGGCAGTCTTCTCCCACTTATTTTTGGGTACAGTGGCTACCATGGCCCGCGGTTCTGCAGTCCACTCCATCGAGAGATAGTGATTGTTTGATACCGTCTCCTCGTCAGTCCGCTTCTTCGAGAGACAGTGGCTACTCGACTCCTTCCTCTTCTTCAGCTACCCAGTCTGCTCCACTAAGAGACAGCAACTATTGCCCACCTCTTGCTCATTCTGAGCCCCACCCTTCCCCATCCTCGACTACTCAGGTTTGAGAGGCTACCTTTGGGAGCTCTTCAGCACCCCAGATACCTTCTTCGACATGACCGGTGGCACTTCCTTCATCATCAAACATTTCGGAGTCCGTGATCCATGAGTTTTTGGATTTCCTATCTACTTCAGAGGGGGATTCAGAGGGGGATGTTATTTCTTTGCCCTCAGAGGGGATATCTACTTCTTCTTTGACTTCAGCAGGGGCCCCTCCACCTCCCACCTCAGAGAGGGAACCTACTCCACATGAAGTTCTTCACCCATCCTCTACTTTCTTGGGGTGGCTGTCTTCGACCAGTCATCCCTTCTACTGATACCCAGAATCTTCAGGTACCACCTAGATCGGGACCTCGAAGATTCAGCCACAACTTGGTGACGAGGCCTTCGCATTCCTTCCAGCATGGATGCACGGAGCTAGTGGCTTCTCTCCCGAGGTTGTGTTTCGGATTCTCCAGCTCACTCTGTCTACTGGTCTTTACTGCAGGTCCTCTTTCCGGTGGAAATCTTGGATCTTAAGGATCCTCTACATCTTCTTTCTCCTCTTCTCTTCTTGCCTTGGTCACTTGGTTAGCATAGGGCCACCTCCCAAGATCGAGTATGGGCATATCCTTATGGTTCTCGGCACCACACAAAGTCTGACATTCCTCCTATGCATTGCATGCTTTCATCATCTTTGTACTGGGACGCTTGGGCAAGTGAACAATTTCTCCACGAGGGACACTGTCCAAGTGGCACCTGCTGCATGAGCATTCTTCAGCATGTAGCATTGCATCTCCACCTCTCTTCTCTTGTTCCCCTTTTTGGTCCTGAGAGAGGGTGTTGAGAAAACTTTCACCCTTCACCCGCACTTTGCGTTTTTGTGTTTCTGCATTTTGCTTTTACGGATTGCGTTTAGGGTTTGCAGTCCCAAAAAGGGGCACCATCCTAGACTGACTATGCCTATTTATAGGCCACTCTTTCATTCATTCCTCACGGCTGATTCATTCAGTCTGTCACCTCTTCTCTCCGGCCTCTACACTACCCTCATACCCCTTCAGGAGGACATTGCAGTTTGTGGTTCATGGCTGTCTTCATCATCTTCCTTGTGCTACGGCACCCTTGTTCCCTTGTATCGCATTCACTCCATGATTCAGAACTTCATCATTCCATTCATCAGATTTTCTTCTCTCTTCTCTTCTCTTCTCCATGTTTGCCGAGTTCACTCCGTGTTCCTCCCCGCCAACCCTACTGTCTCGCTGGTATGTCATCTTTTGACATGTAGATCAAACCAGCAGCATCTCCTTCCTCTCTCTTGCAAATTGAATGCATTGAATGTCTCTCTCCAATCTCCAAAGACGTTTTTCAATCTTGCATAGGCATTTTTGCCTAGTGACAGCCTTCTAAACCCATTTTTCAACATTATCTAACCATTTAATTAATTTTCAAAATTAAATAATTCTGAAAATTGAATTCAACCCTTCTGACCTTGCCCAAAATTAAATGTGCCCATCCATAATTTAATTGGCTAGGCCATTTACAACGTGAAGTGGTCCCAACCTCCATTGACCCTTGAACTAGCATTAATTAATGAATTAATGCTAGTCCCTAGTGTCACCACTAACACTTATTGGTCAAACCACTGTCCTGTTAGCAGTCATGTTTGTCATGCCTTGTCATCTCCTGCCTGTGAGCCTCAGTCTGAGTTAGACGAGGACATTAGGAGCTCTGACATGTCTGTCATGTGTTATGATGGGGGAGGCTAGTCACTCTTGGCTGGCTGTCTTAGGATGTGTATTTCTTTTTGGCCTCTTTTAGTGGGCAGCCACTGGCTGCCCGGCCACTTTTTTGGTCATTGATGTGGGGCGCCCATTTTAGGGCATTTTTAGGGTTTGCGTCCATTTTAGGGTTAGGGTTAGGGTTTGTTCTTTTGCCTATTTATAGGCAACCCCCCTCCCCACTTGATCACTTGTCTTCTTGCAGATTCCGACACTCCTTTTCCCCCGTGGTGGTGCTGCCATCATCATCAGCCTGATCTAGTGCCCTCACTGACGCTCTGGGCTGCGTGCAGGGATTGATCAGTCTCCTTCCGCCTTCCCGTTTGTATTCAGCATTCATTTCAGCCAGTGCAGATTTCTCTTCCCTATTTTCTGCTTTCTCTCTCTCTCTCTCCCTCCGTGTTCGTATTCCTTCTTCCGCAGCACACTCTCACATGGTATCAGAGCCGAAGGAGAGTACACGGAGCTGAGATTTATGCAGGAGAACACCCACAACTTTGCGTTTACTGCAGGCGCCCCCTCCAGAGGCTGCCACGTCATCAACCACCACTTCCTGCTTGCGTTTTCAGTTAGGGCGGCCACTCCTACAGCTGGGCGACATTCCTCCAGTCTGCGTTTTGCTAATCTAGCTGTCGTTCCATCTCCAGGTGGCTCCTCTCTTGCTGGCGACCTACTCCCAAGCTGCGTTTTGGTGCTGGCGGCTTCTGTCTTGGTGCTATTCATCAAACAACCTTGCGTTTTGCAGCTCCAGGTATTTGTAGGCCTCCCCCACCTGCGTTTTGGTGTTTGGTGACCATACTGCTGGTCATTATTCGGCATTGGCAAAGTTTTCTTTGGTGTTTGGTGTTTTGCAGATTGGAAGATGTCTTCTCATCAATTTACGGGCTTTGATGACTCAGATGACGAGCTTTTGTCTCGACACTCATCTGAACGGAGGCGTGATTTCTATCACGAGGACCGTCGTCCGGACTCTATTCCTCTTTCCCGTCCCCCTTCTATTCATGTATCTCGGCGAGCCCCTTCCAGTGGGCCGAAGATGCAGCCTTTGGTACCCCCTGTACAGGTACCCGTACTTCCTCAGCTGCCCAAAGAGAACCGGTTGGATGGCTCCAACTTTTCTCTATGGTCCTGCAAGGTGGAGTGTATCTTGGACTCCTTCGATCTTTGGGAGCTTGTTTCTGTTCCTATTCCCCGGCCTAAGGTGGATCCCGCAGATGGGACTTTTATGGATCGTGCAGCCTTATGGGATCGGCTCAATTCTAGAGCCAGATCTTTCCTCTTTCTAAGTTTGCAGGATTCTGTCCTTGTTCATGTTCACAGGTTGAAGACTGCAGCAGATGTGGAGAAAGCTCACGTCTCTCTATCAACAGAAGACGTTCGCCCACCGGATATCTCTCGAAAAGAAGTTGTGGATGCTCGCTATTGATGATAGTCCTTCCATGAAGGACCACATCAACAGATTACAGGATATGAGGGATGAGCTTGCATCCCTCGGTCGGACGATAGCTTCTGAAGACATGGCTATGATTCTCTTGACTCAGCTGCCATCGCCTCGGTTTGATGTCTTCTACACCAGCCTTCTTACTTCGAGGACCCGTGCCCAGCTTCTATGGAAGGAGCTATTCCCGCTTGTCTTGGAGCATGACGAGCGACTCAGAGAGGTCAGTGCTAGTGGATCCGACTCCACTAGAGCCTTTGTTGCAAGTTCGGGAGGACAGAAGAAGAAGAAGAAGTCAAAGGCTCAGAAGAAGGACAGTTCTTCACGCTCTGACTCAGATTCAGAGAGACTGAAGTGCCCACACTGTGGGAAAGGGACACATCCCGAGGAGAAATGCTGGAAAAAGTACCCTCACCTTCGTCCGGGAGCGAAGGGTGGATCTACATCGGAGCCTTCTTCTACCTCTACACCAGCTGTTACCCATGAGTCAGTGTTCCTTCATATCCATGCTTTGGAGGAGGATCCTTCTTCCGTACTGCAGTGTCTTCTGCGCAGCCTTGGTTAGTGGACAGTGGTGCTTCGAGTCATATGACTCCCCGAGGTGATTTGTTACAGGATCTCCGTCCATCAAAGGGTTCAGTCACTGTTGGTGACATTTTATCGGTGCCTATTAGTGGTGTTGGCACATTGCCTTTGTTTACCGACCGACCTTCGAGCTCCTTTTCACAGGCCCTACATGTTCCGGATTTGGGCCTTTCCCTCCTCTCAGTTTATGGCCTTACGAGGCTTGGCACACGAGTGATCTTCACCAAGCATGCCGTTGTTATTGAGGATTCTTTTACAGGAGCTGTCTTATCTACAGGTTGACAGGAGAGCGGGCTTTACAGGCTCCATTCCCCTTCTTTGATGCAGGGTCCTCCGCGGCAGTCTATTGCTACACCCGTTCCCGCTTGTGCACCTTCTATTCCACAGGTTCCTTCCCATCCCCCCACCTTCTCCTCCGGTGGTTCCCTCGTACCCCCCATCCCTTTCAGAGGGGGACGATCTTGGTGATGCGGCTGTGGATTCCCTGGCCCCTAGTATTTTAGAGGGGGATTCCCAGGATCGTGAGGAACTCCTTCAGCAGCAGTCTACATCGACGGACTTCATCGACATTGGCATTCCTCGCCACCCTAGGATCTATTTCTTCTTCGGCCTTCAGCCACATCCAGGATCTGAGAGGGGGTGTTAGCAATCATGTTTGTCATGCCTTGTCATCTCCTGCCTGTGAGCCTCAGTCTGAGTCAGACGAGGACATTAGGAGCTCTGACATGTCTGTCATGTGTTATGATGGGGGAGGCTAGTCACTCTTGACTGGTTGTCTTAGGATGTGTATTTCTTTTTGGCCTCTTTTAGTGGGCAGCCACTGGCTGCCCGGCCACTTTTTTGGTCACTGATGTGGGGCGCCCATTTTAGGGCATTTTTAGGGTTTGCGCCCATTTTAGGGTTAGGGTTAGGGTTTGTCCTTTTGCCTATTTATAGGCAGCCCCCCTCCCCACTCGATCACTTGTCTTCTTGTTGCAGATTCCGACACTCCTTCTCCCCTGTGGTGGTGCTTCCATCATCATCAGCCTGATCTGGTGCCCTCACTGACGCTGTGGGCTGCGTGCAGGGAGGACTGATCAGTCTCCTTCCGCCTTCCCGTTTGTATTCAGCATTCATTTCAGTCAGTGCAGATTTCTCTTCCCTATTTTCTGCTTTCTCTCTCTCTCTCCCTCTGTGTTCGTATTCCTTCTTCCGCAGCGCACTCTCACATGTCCTAGGGTCACATCCGATACCAGCTGACCACCAAACATAGAGACAGGGAACGCCCGTTCCGGCACATAGGAATGGATTAATGCAAACCGGGAGGTCCGAGCCCAGGAAACACTGGCGGAACGTTCAAGCCTGTTCCATGTCCCATTCCCTCCTGTTCCGGGCCATTCCAGGGCCGTTCCCTGTTTGGAACAGCTGTTCTTTTTTTTTTTTCCAAGTAAAATGTGGCTAATTATATTACTCAAAAAAACTAGTTACAACGAAGTATTCATGCTCTATAGACAAGCTGGACCTGATGAGGTCACAAATACATCATGTACACAAGCCTCTCCAGGGGGTTTGGGAGGGATGGGGGCAAGAGGCCATGCAAGGGGGGTGTATCGCCATCTAGGGCTGCCTCCCTGCATCACAAAAAACAGGTCCTAGCCGCCCCAAGTGCGCATGAAATGACATCAGAGCTCCTGACGAGCCTTGGACTCGCCCTGCACCTGATCCCATCGGCCGCAGAGGGAGTGGATAATGGAGGTGCGGAGCTCTGCTAAGGTCGCCTGTACTAAGAGTCTCTCTCCACCAAAGGCCTCCTGACACCGCGCCTTCCAGATATGCCAACCAGTAAGACTCCCTATGATTTCCCATACCTCAAAGCGATCTACTGTGGACTCCAGTACCTAGCGGATAGGTAAAGCCTCCAAACCGACCACTACACACGACCCTGCCTCGATCATGAATATCGTGTCCTACATTCTGGCCTCATACAGAAGGTGACGGCCCTGGCTGACCGCCTGCCAACAGAAAGCTCCCCTTGAGATACATCCAAGGCTGGGTGCTATACGGCGAAGGATGCAGCATGCTCCTCTCCACACGAGCTGCACCGCCTCACACGACCAAAGGCAGTGCTTTGGGGTTTCCAGAGGCTGCTGTATGCAGCGCATACAATCTCCCTCCTGCATCTGGGCAAGCCAGCTTCCCACCGCCAAGCCTCCATGTGCCACGAGCCATAAAAAGTACGATACCCTACTCGGCCTCCAACTATCCCATAGGCGGTGCCAGAAGGTCCGTCAGAAAGGCTCCGCGATGCTGTACTCCACCCAGTGCCTACTACGTGACGGAGCCCACTCCAGATCCTCCTGCATCAGTCTGTGTCTGCCAATCCTGGCAGTGTACTCCAGGAACCTCAGTGGCTTCTTGGCGACCACGGTGGCCGGCCATAGCCACTCTCCCGGATCCCACTCCAACTCATCAAGTGGCCTGCCCTCCCAGATCCAAAGGCCCCACTCCCTGAGCTCCTGCCAAAAGACAAAAGGATCCAGCTGCCATGTCTTCCCTTGAAGACCGATTACCCGGATCCTCTTCCATGAAAGGACAACTATCCCCTCATCCTATTGCCCTCTGTCAAGAGCCAGACGCTCCCCCCCCCCCCCCCCCCGTACGATGAAGAAAGTCCCAAGTGGAGCGCCGCTCACTTTACCTGCCACCTATAGGGGGATCCCTACTGGTGAAAACCTAGTGGCCCATACCTCGTCGAGCTCCATTGGCTCTCGTATCAAGGGAGCAAGCCACTCCTGAGGTACTGCTGCGTCTATCTCCCTTCTCCTCAACTCCACTCCTCTCCGGGATCCTAATACTCGCTGCAACACCTCCTCGTCCACCATCCTGTACACCTCCTGCCATGTCCTGATGGTACGAGCCGGGCCAGCCTCCCAACCAACCCACAAGATGTGGGGGCGCTCGCCAATCTGTGCCCGTTTCCCTCTAACCTAGGGGTTCCAAATCACCAGTTGACGGTCTATCTCCTCCTGGCAGCCTAGGGGGTTCTGGATTAGGGCCTTGCAGAGGCCCTACCACACGCGGAGCAAGCTGCGTAGGAACGGCGATCTGGGAGGGGTGATCAAGGCTGACGTGAAGATCCATCTCAGGGACGGCCTCCAATCACCGCCAAGCCTCGGTCTACAATCCTGAAAACCCTCCTACAGTAGGACCTTCCAGGTCTGCGCTCCTGGTGTGAGGCCGCAGACAACTAGCTTGCCCAAGAGGGCCATACTCTGATACTCTGGGTCTATGATCCCCAGCCCTTCCTCTGACTAATGCCGTATGATGGTCGCCCACACCACCTTGGCCCTGCAATCCCTGGAGCCGTCTAATCCGAACCAAAGGAAATTCTGCACTAGGCGGCGAAGCTGCACTATGTAGGATGAGGAGAAGCACCAACACGAGGTGATGTACCAAGCCGTCACTAGGAGGACCTGGTTAACCACCAGGGCTCAGCCGGCTAGTGAGAGGCAGCCGTGCTCCAATAGGTCAGCTCCTCCGAATAAAGTCGAGAACTAGAAGAAACTGCTAGGCGGGAGTGATGTCAAGTCCCACCTAGAACCCTAGATATCGGACAATCTGCTCACCCATCTAAATTCCAAGTGAACGCCCCACTCCGTGCTAGAATCTGTAAAGTGCGGAGACCCTACGAATCCAAGCCTAGGGAAAACCCAACCTCACCATGGTCCCCTCTAAGAAATCCCAGTCCACCCTGTCACAAGCTTTCTCAAAATCCAAGAGTAGTACAGCTAGTCTCTGCCCACTATGCTGAGCCTACTATGTCGCCTCAAAGAAGGTGAATACATTGTCTAGGATGCTCCTATCCCGGACAAAGCTTGTCTGTGTGTCATGAATGATGTCTGGAAGCACGGGGCGTAGTTGCCTACCAATCATCTTTGCCAGTGCCTTATAGGCCACTGACAATAAGGTGATCGGCCTCCACTGGAAAAGCTCCAACCGGTCTTCCCCTTTGGGGAGACAACTGATATGGCCTTCCGAAAGATTCCTTGGCATTTGTCTTGAAGTAAAGATCTCCTGGAAAGCCATCAATAGGGAGTCCTTCACCACTTTCCAGTAGGTAGTGAAGAAGGCCTTAGAAAGGCCATCCTCTCTCGGGCATTTCTGCCCGTCCTATGTATGGAAAGCCTCCTCTAGTTCCTTCTCTGTGAAGGGCGCTAGGAGGGAGCATCCCATCTCCTCTGTGACGAGGGAGGGGATGCGATCCCAAACCTGCTGTCTACAACGTTGTTTCCTAGCTGAGGCTGTCTCCTGCTGGAAGAGGCACCTATAGTAGTCGGTGGCAATCTCCATCACCTCATCTGGGTTAAAATGAGTCCTCCCATACTGATCCCAAAGGCTGCGTATCTACTCTCCTGCAGTGCGAGGCTAGTGCACCTGGAAGAAAGGGGGTTATGGGATGTGGGGAGGGATGGGTGTGGGGGCTGTGGGATCTCAGGTGAGGTATTCTGTGGCGCAGGCAGTGGATGTGGGGGTTTGCGGTGCTGCCGAGTGGGACGGGCAGGGGGGGCTGTGGAGTGCTTTGCCGAGGGGGTGTCGCTCGCCCCCCTAGTCCCTACTAATGAGGCTGGGTCTGAGGGGCTGGCTGTGTTCCCCCCTGCCGTCTCCCTCTCTGTCGTCTTTAGACTCGTGTGGAGCCGTCAGCGTCCACCTACAGGCCTGTCGACGGAGCCTCCTTGGCTCCAAAATGCGTGCAAACAGTTGCCTAATGCCCAAAGTCATGGCAGTATAGGCACTCCCCTAGTTACCCAATCACAATGACCTGCTGTCTAAAGGAGTGTCCGCTCGCCTCAATCTCTAGGAGCTATGGGATATTCTTGACCTCTTTCACTGCCACCCGTACCTTTGGGACTCCTAGTGCTATCACTACATCCACGAAAGACGCGCGAAGGACAGTGCCAAAGAGCCGACCAAATTCTTCAGCCAACTGGAGATACTCTATCGTCAGGCCGAGGAAAAGAAAGGTGACCAGGTGCCGCAGAAACTTGTTGTGGAGTGCAAATGCCTCCACAGTAAAGCCATTGTACCAAGGGACCATATATATGACCCCCTTCGTGGACGCATATGGTGAACTGGCAAGTAACTCGCGAGCTACATCTGCCGAACTGAGCCAGACCATGAAGATCCCTTGGCCCAATAGGACCGCCTCCATGATCTGCACTGTACCGAAGCACAGCGTAAGCCAGTTTCAAAGCTGGGCTCTGGCTGGGGAATGTCCTACTACCTAACCATAAATCGCTATTTCTTTTAGCTCTAGCTCCTTAGCTCGAACTGCTAAGAGCTGCTCCTCAGAGAGGATGATGTGCAAGGTGTTTGACTGGGGGGCACTCAATGAGTGCGCCGGCGTCTGACCAGAGGTTTCCATTACGCATTTCTTCTAAGAGAACTACCAATCACGTCACGGTGCTACCTGAAGGGGAAAAGTTGCTACAGATAGAGGGAACAACTGGAGAGCAGCGGGAACAATGGCGGGGGCGCGGGGGGGGGGGGGGGGGGGGAACAAGGAGTGGGGGGAGAGACAGGGTTGAATCCTTTGGATCGGGACTGGGCGAGATGTCAGGGTGGGACAGGGCGAAATGACAGAGCGGGACAAGTCGAAATATCGAGGCGAAGGGGAAAGACAGCGGGACAGGGCGAAATGTCAGGGCAGAGGGGGCACAATCGCGAACCATCGGGGGGCAGAGGGGACTCAGCGTGGGAGGGGCGAGTTGGCGAACCGGGCGTTGACGATGGCACGGTCGAGCTATGATGGGCGCGATCAGACGGAACGAGGGGCTGCTTGCGACGTGACGGGTAAAGTGAAACGACCGTTCTAGCAGCGGACATTTTTCTTTTTAATCATTTACTCACGCCCATTTAGGGTTGCGATTTGCTGGCCCGACGACGCCCGTTCTCTCACCTAACTTCCGCCTCTCTCACTTGCCTCGCCTCTCCCACCTCACCTCTCCCGCCTACCCCGCCTATCCCGCTTTCCTCACCTGCTGCTCTCGCCTACCCCGCCTGCCTACTCCCGCTTGCCTCTCCTGCCTGCCTGGCCCAACTCCCGCCCGCAATCAGGTGAGGAATCTCGTGTAAAGCACCAACCAAAGTATTTGTCTACTCGATACTAATTTTTGTTCAATGGGACCATTATCTCCCCCAAATTTGGGGCATTTTGGATCAGTTGTTGGCACTTGCCCCAAAATTTGGGGCTTTCTCAAGGATTGGGACCCAAATTTGGCTGCAATCTCCCCAAATTTGGGGCATTGGGATCCATCATCCCAGGATCTAAAAGAGCCCCCAAATTTGGGGCATTTTGAATCAATCATTGTCCCAAATTTGGGAGCTGAAAATGCACCAAATTTTGGGGCATTTTCAGCAAGGGAATGCAGGCTGGAATGCCCCAAATTTGTGGCATTTTGAATCAGTCATTGCCCCAAATTCGCGAGCTGAAAATACGCCAAATTTTGGGGCATTTTCAGCAAGGGAATGCAGGCTGGAATGCCCAAAATTTGTGGCATTTTCAGTAAAAGGAATGCAGGCTGAAGTAGCACCAAACTTCGGTTATTTTAAGCAAACATTTAACACATGCATGTTGAAATTTTGGCTGCAAATTTCTACAATTTCATTGAACATTACTGATTATTTGTCACTTTTATATAGATGGCAGCATTGACATCTATGGGATCTTCATCATCTTCAGTAGGTACTTCATCAACAACAACTAGACGAAGTCGAAGCACTATTTGGTCATGGTGGGATGAGGTAGATGCAAGGATGCCATTGAGAGGTGGAGAGGCTTGCCCTTGGAAATGCAAACTTTTCTCTTATGCTCACACTAGTGGGGCTGATAAAGTGAGAGCCCATCTTCTATATGAGGAGGGGAAATAGGTGTGTTTTTGCACCAATGTATCAATTGAGAAAAGGCACGAGTTACTTGACCGCATAGCCACTTCTACGGGGAATTTACATCCCAGGAGGACGCCAAATATAGCAATGGATCCAACAACATGGACTCTAGGCCAGCAGGGCATGGTGCTTCATGCAAAAGACCACCAGGATTAGTGGTTACACAGCCTTCTCGTGGGCCATCAGTGGCAAGAGGTCCTGGTGTTAGACAGAGTTCATTGCACAATTCATGGGAACCAAAGAAAAAAGAGGAAACAGATGCAGCAGTGGCACGCTTTTTTTGCCATGACCATATTGCATTCAAATCAGTCAGGTCACCTTATTTTTAAATATGGTGACAAAGATTGCAGAGTATGGACCCACATATAAGCCCTCTTCATAAAAAAATATCAGGACTACATTGCTTCAAAAGGAGAAAGTAGCCATAGAGATTGCAACAACAAATATTCGCAATCAATGGGCAAGAAATGGAATGATATTGATAGCAGATGGATGGAGTGGCACACGCCATAGGTCCATACATGGTGTTATCGCATATTCTTGTGGGGATGTATACTTCATTGGTAGTCATGATGCTTCAAAGACTAGAAAGAGTGTAGATGTATTGGCATCCGAGTGGTGTAAGGCAATGCAGGCTGTTAGGGTAGAAAATGTAGTGCAATTTGTGGCAGATGGTGAACCTACAAACAAGGCAGCAGGAAACATTTTAATGGCAATGTATCCACATATCACCTTTAGTCCATGCATGGTGCATTGCTTGAATAACTTATTGAAAGATATTGGGGACTTGCCATGGATTGCATCTCTTATTGCGAAAGGCAACAAGATTATCACATTTATATATAATCATTAGTACTTGCATGCAGAGTTTCGCAAGAGAAGTGACAAAGAACTTCTTAAAATTTTGGATACAAGATTTGCATATAACTTTCTTATGCTAGGTCGATTGCACTATTGCAAAGATGCAATTAGGGAGCTATTTGCTAGTGATGAGTACCAAAATTGGACTAGGGCTGCCACAGCTACTGCTGTGTTATATAATGCATGTTTTTTATAGAGATTTTTGGGATGAGGTGAATTGCACCAACCAAATGGTTGATCCTATTATGCACATGTTGAGGCTTGCATATGGCATGGATCCATACATTGGGAGGATCTTTGAAGGTATGGATCGCATGTTTGAGAGGTTGGAGAGTTTGGAACCAAACGTAGACAGGTATGAGCAAATCAAGGAGTTATGCATCAGCAGATGGAATGAGTATGACTCTCCTATGCATGCTGCAACATATGTGCTTGATCTTGAGTTTCAAGGAAAGATGCAAGAAAGAGACCTTGAGGTAGTCAAAGCTTGAAACACATTGCTTGCAAGGCTTTATCCTAGAAATGCGACGCAAAATTAAAAATCAGCTCTCTGTGTATCGGAAAACATTAGGGATGTTTGGTACAGAGGATGCACTAGAGGACAGGACAAATATTGGGACTGCTTTATGGTAGGAGGACTACGGGACAGAAGCTCCAGAGCTGCAGAGTTTGGCTATTTGTATTCTTAGCTAAACAATTAGCTCTTCTTGTTTAGAGCAACTATGGAGCTCATTCAATCACATTCACTCAAAGAAGAGAAATCGTCTTGGTACAATGAAGACAAATGACCTGGTCTATGTGAGCTCCAATCTTCTCTTGCTAGCTCGTACATCAATTACAAAGGCTGAAAAAGATAACGATGGTGATGGTGATAGTGATGGTGATGGTGATGGTGATGGTAAGGATGTTGTTTAGCAGGATGAGCATTCAGGCACAATGGAGCCATCTTCCATGAATCAGAGCACTTAGCGGATAGCCTTTTGGAACTTTAGAGTATTGACTTGGAAATTGGAGCTCTTGTAACTTGGATCTTTAGACTTTAAAGTTAGTGTATATTTTGTGTCTTTGCAATGCACACTCTTTGGACTTATGCAACATTGTTGAATACAATGTTGAATCATGAATGCGACAATCCAGCTGATTACAATGTCTTGAATCTTTATTATTGTTGAAACTTGATTATTATGTCTCTAATTTCAAGAATTATGGTTGATATAATATATCTCTCTAGATTCTATAATGGTCAATTAATTGTCCTAGGGCCAAAATTAACACCAACTGACATCCAAAACCCAGCTAGCATAACTTATCCCAACTTTTATCTTTGACACCCATTGCCTCTTTGGGATCCTTGGCCTATTACCCTCAAATAACTGTCATGTGCATCGCAAGTGCCTTACAACTTTGCACATTTGATTATTAAATTAATCGAATGTTACTAGCAAGAGTAAAGTATCTTAAATATTTCAGGTCCCCATGACACATGACCAATACTATCCCATAAATTAGGTTCAATCCTGACGCAGAGTTCGACTTTAAAGATAGATGACTACACTAATGCACGCATTGAAAGACATGATATAAGCAACTCTCATAGGCTCTCCAACAAGAGTTAGAAAGATAACCCCATGGGGAAAGGGTGCTTCATGGTTAGCTTTAGCACATCATAGCATTTTACAATGGTGCTTGCCACTAGCCCATTAGACATCCGAATTGCAGTTTCCTTCTTTGATAGATTGATTCAGGGCAAGAATTATTTCATGCTCAGAGATGGCACGGCTATCACAATACACCTCGATGGCCTCAACAAGTATTTCTTACCTATAGACTTCAGATCGTATGCTCATGTTGCTTGATCTAAGGAAGTCAATTGTCGTTCAATGTAATGCATGTGGGAACAGCATAGGGGCTGTTTTAATGCAAGATGGTAGAGTAGTGGCTTATGAGAGTCATGTTCTCCATGGTGTAAAAAGGAAATTTCAAGTTTACAGGAAAGAATTGATTGCAATAATTCATACACTTTCGAAATGGAAAACTATCTTTAGGGGCTGATTTCACAATGCAAACAAACCATCAAACATTGCATTATTTCTTGACTCAAACTAAGTTGTCTGAGACGCACATGAGATGGACCAACTACTTACCTATGTTTCATTTTCAAATTGTACACATAGATGGAAAAAAGAATGTGGTGGCTAATGCATTGTCACGTAAGCCTTAGATTTCAGTTGTCATTATGGTATATTACACTGAGTTGGATGCCATGAAAGATCAGTATACTATTGATTCGGACTTTGCGAATGTATATGATCAGCTTTGCAATGGCCAAACGCATGAGTACTTTGTCCTTGGAGATGTTTTTGGATGATGCATAGGTGATTGTGTGTCACAAAGCAGTTGAGGTCTAAAGTAATCAATAAAAGTCATGCTCCTCCTTATGCACAGCATAGAGGGATTGATGCTACAATTAGAGCAATGGAGCATTTCTTTTAGTGCCCTTCTTTGTAACAAGATGGTGAGTAGTTTGTCAAGATATTCATCATATATCAGAAAGTGAAGTATGATAGGCAAAAGTTGCCAGGTTTATTGCAACCTTTGCCTATTCTAGATAGTCCTTGGAATATCATTGTTGTGGATTTTATCTTTAAGATTCCTAGGAAACCTATAGGGAATAATGGAATATGGACAATTATTTGTAGGTTCAATAAGAAGGCCCATTCTTTTGCAATGTGTTTAAATATCATGACATGCCAGAGTCAATCATTAGTGATTGAGAATCTAAGATAAACAGTTTGTTTTGGAAGGGGCTTTCTAAAAATATGGATACCACACTAAAATTTTCTTTCTTCTTCCATCCATAAACAGATGGTAAGTTAGAATAGGCAAATTCTACAATGCTTGATATCTTGAGATGCTATGTATCTGAGTATAAGTCACAGTGAGAGCAGTATCTACCTTTGGTAGAGTTTGCATACAATAATACAATGCATAGTTCCACCAGCAAAGTTCCATTTAAGGTTGTGAAAGGTGGCAAGAAAGTGCCTCCTATTTTGCACAAGAACAAGATCTTTAAGGTTGATCATATATAGAAAACATGGATGCAACCTATGCAAAGATTAAGAATGCTCTTCAAAGGTCTCAACAGAAGCAAAAGAAGGCAACTAATCACTATAGATATGGTTTGCAATTCACAAAGGGCGATTATGTGTTGTGTTTTGAAAAGGCTAAAAAGGATAAAAAAAGTAGAGAGAGATTGTATCCAAAACTAAGGATAAGATACAATGGGCCCTTCCAGGTGTTGGAGAGGATTAAAGATGTTGCTTATAGACTGAATTACCTCCACACTGGCAAATACACAATGCCTTTCATATAAGCTTGTTGAGGCCTTTCCATGGTGATGTGCCTAAGGATGTATCTGCTGAAATTTAGCCAGAGGGTGAGGAGTTGGATGAGATTTTGGTACCCCAACAAATTTTGGCACATAAAGAGAAAAAGATCAAAGGTAAAGTTTCCAAAAGATATTTAGTAAAGTTTCAAAACCATTCACCAATGGATACTAAGTGGATGAAAGAGATAACTTGGCACACCATCCTCGGTTGTTGCAGATTTACCTCGAGGTTTTTAGTTACAGCTAGGCTTAGTCAAGTTCAATAAAGCAAGGGTCCAAAGCATTGCCCGATGCTTAAGGGAGAGCTAGCACTTCCAATCCTCCAATGATGGATAGCTCTCATGTGTAGTGGATCTCGGATGTATTCAACATGCATCCAAGGTACTATGCTGACATAATGTCTGCCATGAGTTCACTATTCAATGTACTAGTCACTACAATTGGTATGTAGATGGATATGGTTTTCACTGCACCTCTGAAACTATACATTTGCATCAATATGCATCAGCTTGCATTAATCTATGATCATCAGAAATTGATTATGGGATGTTGGTTTCAGTGGATGATCATGAGCCTTCATCGGGATTCAGCTAGTTTTCTGGACAACAGCATGTTTTACAAATGCCATTGATAGTTCAGCCATGATTTATGCTCAGTTTATGCTTTGGTATGATTGTTTGACCAAAACAGTTGAGATACGCTAATGAGAATTCCATTCTATGGGTTCTTGGCCACAGCTTTAGATTCTTTATGAGTCTTTTGTTATGGTTTATGCTGGCTGGAAATTTTCAGCAAGTATTTGGCATTAGCATGGTTAAAGCCAATGTTATTTCTACTATGATGCCTTTTGGAAAATTCCAGTGCAATATATTTACTTTGACACATTGCAATGCAATCAAGGATGATTGCAAGGATTTCAATGGGGTGGTCTATCATGAGGAAGTGAATTTTTATTGCTTTGCTTCACATTCAATCAAAAGTTAACCAAATGTGCAAATATGACTTACATATGTGAGGAGCAAGTCAATTATTTCATAGTGTGGGACCCAGAATCCTAAGATAACAATTAGTGTCAAAGGCAAAAGTTGTAATAAGTTATGCCTCACAAGTACTAGGTGATACACAATGTCAAATTTGGGCCTACACCAAATTATTGATCACTGATGTTAGTGGTGATATTACAAATTATGCATTAATTAATTAATTAATTAATGTCAGTCTAAGGGTCAGTAACTACTCCGCGATACTTGGAAGACAAATTGTCCTAGCCAATTTAAGTATTGGCTGGTAAAATTATTTTTCTAAGCTCTAGAATAATTAATAAATTAATTTTCAAAATTAATATTCTAAAAATCAATTTAATAAGCTAGATACTACTAGAAAAAGGGATTAGAAGGCTACCGCATGGCGAAAAGCAAGCTCATTGAGCTTGATACCAACGAATTGATCAATTTTCCTTATAGAGTGGCTTCCATCGATCAAATAATAACCCCAATCTTTGCTATAAGATTGAGGGTGACAAGTGTATACTTGTCATCTTGTATGTGGATGACTTGACTATCATAGGAAGTGACTCAGGATGTTGATCACACTCCAGAGATCTTAAAGCAAGAGTTCAATATGACGGATCTAGGGATCCTACACTTGTTCCTTGGCTTGGAGATCTATCGCATGGCATAAGGCATCTTTATATCCTAGCACAAGTACTCCGAGTTACTTTTGAAGTTTGGTATGGTGAAGTACCTATTTCTTGCCCCATGGACCTAGAGTCCAAGCTTTTGATGACCGGTGAATCCCTTCCTGATGCTATCCAGTACATGTGTCTTGTCGATTCATTGATCTGGCTTATTCACACTCGACTAGATATTTCCTTTGTCGGTTCGTTGATCTGGCTTATTCACACTCGGCCAGATATTTCCTTTGTGGTGGCATTGTTGTCTTCTTTTATGAAGACTCCTACTCAAGATCATTGGTGAGCCGCTCCACACATTCTTTACTATCTACAAGGGACTTGATCCTACATGATCATGTACAAAGAGGGGGCCACTCTTTCCGGATAGAGTGACTTGGCAAGTGATGTGGATTCGAGATGTGATCCAGTACAGGTTATGCTTTCTCCCTTGGCTCGGAAGCTATCTCATGGAGCAGTAAGAAGTAGTCTACTATGTCACTTTCTTCTACAGAGGCTGAGTACTATGCTCTTTATTCCACAACTATGGAGATAGTTTGGCTCCAACAAATGTTGGCAAACATTGGCTTTCCGTAGACAGGTCCCACTCCTTTGCACGTTGGTAACCAAAGTGCCTTAGCTCTGGCCAAGAACCCCGTGTTTCATGCTCACATGAAGGACATAGCATGAGAGTGTGCAACCGAAGAGACCCATGAACATAAAGAAGCAGAGAGACAACAGAAGATGAAAGAGAAATTTGCATTGACTGAAGACGAATGCTAAATAAAAAAGAGTGGACTAGTTAGTCCCTACACAGTGTGTGAAGTGTCAATGAGGACACTGGCTCAAGCTGAGAATGATGATGGTAGCACCGGAGACAAAGGAGTATGCCGGAGACGGAGCATGCAAATCAGCAACCTGTAGAAGATAAAGATGAGAGTGATCTGCCAAGTCAGAGGGGATATAAATAGCAGAAATCCCCCCAAACTTGCCAACCTGCATCTAGGGCCCGAAAAACCGACCTGACATTTATGCAGAATTCTCAGTCTGATTTGGTGCCCTCACTAACGCCTCAGGCTGTGTACACGGGACTGATCAGTCCACACTATTGTATTCAGCATTCATCTTCAATCAATGTAAATTTGTTTCTTCCTTCTCCTGCTATCTCTCTCTTCCTTTCTCTCTATATTCGAGCTTCTCTTTTGTTGCACACTCTCACAAATGGCAGCACTAGAGACAAAGGAGTATGCCAGAGATGGAGTGTTCAAATCAGCAACGTGCAAAAGACAAAGATAAGAGAGATCTGCCAAGATGATTGCTCTACTGTTGTCAAAAACCCTAGTTTTGGCACCTGCAACTGTCAATGACCTCATTTTTCAGGGTTTCTTGCTGTTTACAGCCCCAAAATTTGTCCCAAAACAGCTTGCCTGTTGTCCTGAAACTTCAACAGCTGTCTCCCTACCCACAATTCAGTTCTCTACCCTCAAATCTGCCCCAGAACAACCTAGAATGGGAGAAAAATAGCCCAACATGGAAGATGCACTTGCATCTAGCCCCTAACTGTCCCAAACTTGACATTTGGCAAATTTCCATTTTCATTGGGACCTCCACATGCAAAAGCAAGCTATTGTTGCAGGGATAGAGCTGAGAGCTAAGAGTGAGGGAATCGAATGTGAGTGCACCAATGTGTTGCACAGTACACAAAGAATAAAAATGTATTTATATCTTAGGGTACAAGTAAAGGGTGTGTTCACACCCATAAGTTTATACACATGAGATTAATGGGAGTTTACACCCAAAGGGGCTTTACACTCAACAACCTCCCACTTAGAGGCCCGAAGTGGTACCTTTAAACTATCCACCTCCCACTAATTGAATGCAATGCTCATGTTGAACCTTTGCAAGGCTTTTAGTAAGAACATCTGCAAGGTTACCTTGGGTTTTGACCTTAGTCAGTGTGACAAGGCCATCATCCAAGACCTGTCAAATGAAGAGATACCGAACATCTATGCGTTTGGTACGTGCATGAAACATGGCATTCTTAACCAAAAATACTACACTCTGGCTATCACAACCAAGCACTGGAGTACGTGAAGAAAGACCAAAATCCTTGACCAAACGGCCAAGCCAAATAGCTTCCTTTGAAGCTTCTGTGGCTGAAATATATTCAGCCTCTGTAGTACTTAGTGCTACAATTTTCAGCAACCTTGAACACCAAGAAACAGCTCCACCAACCAAAGTAAAGACATACCCACTAGTAGATTTTCTAGTGTCAAGATCTCTTGCCCGAATCACAGAATCCCTGCAACTCTAGTGTACCATGTACCCTTTCCATAGCATATACACTTGTCTTGTGTACCTTTTAAGTATCTAAAGATACATTTCACTACTTCCCAATGTGGTTTGCTAGGGTTAGACATGAATCTACTAACAACTTCTACTACATGAGCAATGTCTAGAGGGACAAGTTACAACCATGGCATACATCAAAAAACCACAAGCTGATGCATAAGGTATAATCTTCATAGCAGTAGTGGCTGCATCATCTTTTGGGCAATCAACTTTACTAAGCCTTGTATATGGCAGTAAGGCACACCAAGAGGATTAACATCAGCCATATTAAATCTGTCAAGTACTTTGCCGATGAACTTGTCTTGTAAGAGAAATAAGTGCTGCCCTCTATCATCTTTAATGTGCATGCCCAATATGTGTTTAGCTGCTCCCAAATCTTTCATTGAGAAGGCTGAACTCAGCTTCCTTTTAAGAGTACGTAAAGTACTCTTATGCTTTTCTAAGGCTTCCATCATCCGCCTTTTTAGTGTATAAGCAGTGATCTGCATGACTACGTTTGAGTCCATGGCTGAGCATAAAGGTATCAAACTTTTTATACCACTGTCTAGGGGCTTGTTTCAACCCATATAAGCTGTGTTTCAGCTTACAAACTAAATGCTCTTTCCTTGGAATAGCAAAACCTTTGGGTTGTTTCATGTACAGCTCTTCATCTGGGTCACAATGAAGAAAAGTAATCTTTACATCCATCTGATCCAACTCTAAATCCAAGGATGCAATGAGAGCAAACAAAACACGGAGCGTAGTCATCTTTACCACCAGTGAAAAAAACTCCTGCAAGTCTATGCCTTCCTTCTATGTATAGCCCTTAGTAACTAAACGTGCCTTGTATTTGGACTTCTATCATGAGGACATGTATTTTTGAAACCTCACTTAACATGTGGATTAATTTTTAATCACATGATTAAGTAAATTTTGCACATGTGAGGTGCAACTAGGGTTAGAGTAAATTGACGAGCCCGGGACCTAAGGAAATCACAGAATGTTAAAGGCAAAAGTTACTATAAGCTATGCCGCATAGGTACTTGGTGGTATCTAGTGCCAATTGTTGGCCTGGGTCATTTATTTAGCCATAAATGTCAATTAGTGACACTAGAGAAGTGGCGTTTAATGGTACCTAACTTCAATCTGATGGTCAAAGATAGCGCATAGACACTTGGGAATGGAAGTTTCCTAGCCAATGTAATTATTGGCCAGTCATTATTTTTCAGGGCACCGAAATAATTATTAGATTAATTTTCAATATTTAAAGATTAAAAATTAATATTTAATTATGGATAATGGTGGAAAAACCATTTGGAAAGGCTGCCACTTGTCAAAAATGCCCATGAAAGACTAAAAAATGTCTTTAGAGGTTGAGAGAGAGGCATTTTTAGTATATTCAGCCTGCAAGAGAGAGGGAGGAGATTCTGCTGGTCTGATTTCAGCCATTGTAGGATCTTCTAAGACAGCCAAGGGCAAGAGAAGACAAATTAACAACAGGTGACAACATCTATAAGCTATTGAGACAGAGCAACAGTAGTAAATGACTAATTTTATTCAATTCTTTGCATCTACAAGCTGTTGTGGCAAAGCAGCAACTGCATTTGACTGATTTTCAATCATTTTTGTGACAAAACTCTAAATTTTCTCTCTCTACAGCTTTCTCTCTCATCTCCTACACATTTCACAGCCTTGCTCCGAAGATTTCAGCATTTGGATCCTTGGAGGCTGAGAAATTGCAAATTTCTCTGCTGTAAACTCTAATTTTTGTTGAAAATTAGGGTTTAGCAGCAGCCTCAAGAAGCGTGTCAGACATTCGAAGCTCCAAGACTTGGATTTTTTAGGGCTAAATGTGAATTTCAGCTAAATTCAGGTGGAGGACTAGCAAGCCATTGAATTTGGGGCATTTTCATCGTCTATGAAGTGGGTAAAGGCCAATTAAGTGCCCAAATCAAGGGGAAAATCTGATTGAAGACTTACTGGTCACTTTGGAGAGCAAGCATACCATCTAAGCTTCATTTCATTACTCTAAGTAGTAATAAGATTGTTCCTTGTTATGTGTGTTTCATGCGTGCAGGGAAAAAGGACTTCGTAGGGCATCCTAGAGGCTAGTTCAGTGAAGGCCTAGAGGTCAGATGAGTCTATAACGGAAGTTCAATCTTACAAAGAAAAAGTAGAAAATATACAACTAGATTTTAAGTCTATCTTTAAACCAGTTTCCATTGACATGTAAAAAATTTATTACAAGAAAGGCCCAAGGGAAAGAAAAGTTTAGAGATAAGATTTCCCTCAATAATCTTGCAAGGAATGTAGAGAGGTTTATTAATCTCTATGCATCACTCAGAGCAGTTTGGTAACTCCCCTTGAGATCATTTGGAAAATCAATATTTCATCCTAGAATATTAGGGATCTTTGTTCCATAGATAAGAAGGATGATTTTATAACTTTCACCCCATGTACTATGTTTGTAGGAAGTTAAGTGTGGGCCTATATGTGATTTTATGTTTCCAAGATTTGTTTCCTTTTCTAAAGGACCCACCTGAGGGTCGGTCACTAGAAGATCCCTTGTCTAGCTCATCTTGACTCTACCCGCCAGTAGGTCTTAAGCCATCCTACAAATGACGATCGATCCTTACGTTGGCTAAAGACCTATCTGAAAACACAGGAGACGACCTGATCACCTGCATCAAACACTTAGATGCCACATTCACCCTACTTGCTAAGAGCTATGAGCGCTTAGACCTAGATCTACTTGATCCATCCTTAGCGTTGGATGTTCGCTTCATACCATGCACTTAGGATAAATACAAATTTGTGATGGTAAAAACCCCCACAGTAACGGAGTAATTGATCGCCAATGCCGAGATATCTCGAGACCAAGCCCTTAAACAAGGACTAATCACCTCCTATAGCAAGAGCAGAGTTACTACCATGAGCCAAAAGTTAGAGGAACTCTCCAAGCTAGCTGATAATGACTCATCCTTCTTACGCAAGTGGTATGCTCTCCGACTCCAATGGGAACAAGAAGGCTGCCAAATGATGACCAATTTTGAGTAGCAAGGCACCATTAAGACCTCCTAGTATGATTCCACTTACGTAGCTCCTACCTCTTTTAGGGTATTGGCCGTCACTCGCAATCGATAATTGGAAGATCATGTCATGAGCCACCCTTACCTAGATTGAGTCCTTACTGAAGAAGAGCTACACATTGCTAGCAGGATCGACTCCAGTGACTTCCTCATCACGGATGTTCTCACCTACATCACTCAAGTAGGCATCCATCCTTTCAACATGGACCGCTATGCTAATCTAGAATACAATCGAAACTTTTATGCTTAACTCATGCGAAAGTAAAACACCGCAAGCACACGTTGAATGCCCTTGACCTCTTAGACCTTAATCCTAGGAAGGATTCTTCTCAATTCCAAAGGGGAGGGGGTAAGGTGAATCAAACATGTAAACATGTAAGATGAATAGAACATGCGAGGAAAAAAGCCTCAATCAATGTCCAAAAGCGGAAAAGAGCGGATGAAAATCAACTTGTGATTAAGGAAAAAAGTCATAAATTTTTTGGAATGCATGGACTACTTGAAGGAAAATTTCTCTTTCTGTACTTAAACAATTTATTCTTTCCATAAAAGCATAATCAATTCCTGCTTACCTTTCAGCAAGAAATCATCTTAAGGACACTAATGGTGAGCTATGGTATCATGGCAAGAACTCAAAATGGCAGCAGAGAAAGATCGGGCCCATCGGCTTCCATTCACGGAAAAAGAAAGGGCAAGATACCACATCTCCCTCGAGAACCACGCCTGCAACCAGCCAAAGTTCAAAACTATCCACAACATTGGAGAAGTTGTGGCCAAGAAAGAGGCTGCCAAAAGAGTCGTAGAACAATGTAATCTAGCAAAATACATCGAGAAATTTGGGCAAGAAACCGACCACACCAAATACATAGAGTTCTTGAAAACTTACGATCCTGACAGAGAATGTGGCACGGTGAGAGTTGGAAGAGGAGAAGAAGCCAAGCAGGTACAGGTCCAGCTCAGTAAGGCCTTGGTGGAGAACACACTAGGGTTGGAACCCAAGGTGGAAAGGAGACCGAAAAGAGATGTCTATGCCATGTTGAACATGAAAAAGGAACAAGTTCTGACCAATGATGGCATCAACATCCAAGACATCCCCGACCCAGAGATAAAGCTCCAAGCAAAGGTCATCCACTCCCTGTTCTCGAACCAAAGGTATAATTTGCTTATGCACAGAATTAGCGTACCCACGCTAGAGAGCTTGGCAGCCCACTCACTAGATGAGGTCAATTGGAATGGGTATGTAAGAAAGACAATCGACCAATCAGCCAAGGTACTAGCCCTCGAAAGCAAGCCAGCAAGTGGAGAATCCCCGACATCAAAAGGTGGAGCTAAAAGAAATAAGCCATCATCAAAAGCCTCGTTCATTGGGTATGGGGAAATTCTGACGGCTCTTATCCAAGAGGCAGTGAAAGAAACGCAGAAGGATGAAGAAGGGGTTAACGAGACACCAGAAAGGTCATCTCCCCACCATGAACAAGAGCAATCCAGCGAAACGACAGTGAGTGAGGAAGAAGGAGAGCGGCAAGCACAATCTAGCTGAGGAGGGGCCAATCAGCCCAGGTACTAGCCCTCGAAAGCAAGCCGGCAAGTGGAGAATCCCCGACATCAAAAGGTGGAGCTAAAAGAAAGAAGCCATCATCAAAAGCCTTGTTCATTGGGTATAGGGAAATTCTGACGGCTCTTATCCAAGAGGCAGTGAAAGAAACGCAAAAGGATGAAGAATGGGTTAATGAGACACCAAAAAGGTCATCTCCCCACCATGAACAAGAGCAATCCAGCGAAACGACAGTGAGTGAGGAAGAAGGAGAGCAGCAAGCACAATCTAGCTGAGGAGGGGCCAAGAAATCAAAGAAAAAGGCTCCACAGAAGAAGGCTGAAGAAGAGAGTAGGAAGAAAGAAAAAGCAGATCTGACAAAAGCCTAAAGGGAATCCAAAAGTGCCGAAGAAAAAAGAAAAAGAAGAGAGAATGGGGAGACGAAAAGAGTAAAAGAGGAATCCAGGAAGGCTGAAGAGAAAAGGAGGAGAAAAGCAAAGTAAGAGGCCAAGGAGTTAACGAGGAAGGAAGAAGAAAACATAGCCCTCACCATCAACCTCTCACTGGAGCAGCCTTCAAGGAAAGAAGAGTTGGCTGCCATGAGTCCACCCAGATGCGAAGGCCCAAGCACCAGCTCCCAAGCATCCAAAAACCTGCCACCCCTAGTAATTGAGGGCAAGGGCAAGGGTCTAATCAACCCCATCCCACCCGTCCTAGTGCCCGCCACCTCAGTCATTGCATCCACCCAAGGCTCTTCTACCACAGTGGATGCCAGCAATCTTATGGCCTGGGTGCAATTTCTAGTCAATAAAGAGACAACTCAAGGCGCAAGTGCAGGAACCCCTATGACAAGAGCAAAAAGACACGTAGCTGCGGATGCGGAATCCACACAGGATCCCAAAAGACAGACGATAGAAGCATCTAAAACCACTGGTCCCACCACACTGCCGTTGTCTACAAACTACAACGACTATGTGCAAGAACTCCTGACACAGCTGGAGCGGGCAAAAGAATACAAGAAAATAGCCATCGCTAAGCTCGAGGCCGAAAGAGAGATGATGGCAACCTCTCAATTAGAAAGAACCCGTCAAGTGTCCATGTATCAAAAAGAGATCAAGGAGCTAAAGGAGAAGCTCGAGACCAAGGGAGGAGAAGAAGAGAGGTGGTAAGCAAAGCTTGTGGCGGAAACACACAGCCTCATGAGCCTACAACGCCATTATGATGAGCTGGTAGTGTTGTATAAAGACATGCAAAAGGAAAATGAAAAGATACAAAATGCCGTGGAGTAGCTAGCAGCAATAGAAGAAGAGAGAAGCTGACAGCACCAAAAGCACATAGAAAATCTAGAAAAGAGGATGGCCTCGGAGCTTGAAGAGCAACAACGCTTGGAAAGAGAAATCGAGGAACGGGAGAGGAGGCTAAGGGCATTAGCCTACACGCACAACAAAAGCCTGGAAGAAATGAAGAAAAAAGCATATGAATGGGTGGAGAGGAGCGAAGAAAGGGTGAGAGACTTAGCGCATCGGCTAGCCCTTGTAGAAGGTGACAGGGTGTTAGCAGAGAGCAAGGCAGAGGCCGCACAAGTGACTTTGAAAGCCCAACAACGCACCTTCCTCCACACTCTCTTGGATGCCACGCAATCTGGGGAAAAGGAGGCCGTTGAGTCATTAAGGAGAAAGCTAGAGATCACCCGTAGGGCTCTAAGGCACAGGTTGCACGTCCAACTGCACACTGTAGGGCCCAAAGAAACAGAGCCACCAGAGCATAGGGGATAAGAGAGGCAAAGGCCGACTAAAGACACAGGGCCAAGTTTTGAAAGGGGGCAACAGGACACCTGTTGAGCTAAAATATGCATTACTTGCTGATTAGCCTCTTAAACAGCCTCAAAACACACTAAAAATGCTCTTTTAGAGTAAACCCTAAAACGGTGAGCGGTATGAGAAAGTTTAGTGAAAACCCTAATTTTAGGGCGCCCTTCCACATCTATAAAAAGACAAGCTGCCCCCATTCCTCCATCATCCTTGTTTTGTAGGTTACACCAGCCCACATACCCTCTGCTGCTGTTGGCGCCCAGTTTCCAGCCTGCAGCCCGCCTCCATCTGTTGTCTAGCCATCATCGACTACAACCACATCATCTTCAGCCTATCCATTGCTGTAGGCGACAGCTCTTAGATGTTGGTGGCTGCTCCAAACTATCCCAAATTGCTGTTCAGCCTGCTGTCCATCATCTCTAGGGTTAGCCAGCCTGCATTTTCAGCATTGCAGGCCTTGACACTCTCAGACACTGTTTCAGCCTGCTGTTTACAGCAGACTGTGCACAGTTTCCAGCCCCTGATCGGTGGTACACTGCTGCGTTTACCAGTTTCCAGCCTCCAGACTGCTGTGTTTTGGTGATCAGCCTGTTGCCATTCACTATTCAGCACTCCTACACTCCGACTGGTGGTCACAGACTTGGGATCTGTCTTCGGTGGACGTCACACTCCAACATTGCTCTGCCCTTGAGCACACTGTACACTCTTACATTCATTTACAGCATTCATTCACTTCAGAGGTGTGTTCTCTCTCTCCCTTCTTCTGTTTGTGTTTGAGTTTTTGTGTTTGAGTTTTGAGTTTTGCGTTTAGGGTTTGAGTTTTGAGTTTTGTGTTTAGGGTTTGAGTTTTGCCCTCTGTGTCTGTGTCTGTGTCTTTGTGTTTCTGTCGTGGTCGTACACTCTGTGTGTCCTCAGTGCAAACCCTAGTAGTCTTCTTAGCATGGTATCACAGCCGGTGCTCTTATAAAGAGTATCCTGCGGATATTGTTGAGAGCTAGTCTTTGTGCAAGGCACACAATACGACTCGTAACCGAATCACAATGTCCCAGACACCTTCTTCTCCAGTTCCTGTGATGTCTTATCAAGCTTCTCCATCATTGGAGGCCCTAAGATGGCATTATGAACTCGGTGAGAAGGACGACACTCCACCTTCACCAGATTTCACTAACATGACAGAGGAGGACTTTGAGGAGTACTATCGCAACAAGAACGGTGATGTTTACACCCCTCCTACCAATTTTGCTACCACATTCGGACCAGTTGGTGAGGCTGGCCACCTCTCCGATCATGGAGGACATACGGCATTCGGAACGTCTGGCGATCCATCTTCATCATCTCCGCCAAGTCCAATTAGAGGGGGGCTTACGAAGCAGACGAAATTCAGGTACATCTACAGCTTCTGTTTCATTTGAGCATATTACACACACTTTTCACTTCCCTCCCATCCCACCCTCTTCTATATCACACCTCTCATAATCTTTCCAAAACCTTGGATTACACTCCACATCTACATCACACACCCTAGAGGTTGGATCTTCCACCTCCGCTCCTAGCACCTTTTCCTTCTCCACCCCATTCTCTACCTCTTTGCACCATGGTACTTCGTTAGGGGGAATGCCACCCTTTAACACAGTGCCTCTCACTTTTCAGCACATGAGCACACCCATAACTCCTGGGACGACTGTGATGGGCATCCCCCTCACTATCCCCAGCTTCACATCCCCCATGACCACTCATACGCAGGGGTTTCCATCCTCAGCTTATGGTGCGTCTTCACACTCTCCTTGGGTTACACCTACGCAGGGATTCCCATCTTTTGCTCCCCGTGTTCCCATCCCACCTCCTTGGGTTCCTCATGTGGCTACCATGCCCATGCCTAGTCAACCCATCCCTACCTATGGATCCACCTTGCACACTACCCGCATGCCTGATGGGCACTCTGGGGCCCATTCCCAAGTGTACTCCACTCCCCCATCCTACCCCCACTACACTTTTTCACACTATCCATCTCCGAGCACTACCATTCCTGTTGCAACAGCCAAGAATGCCTTCACGGATATGACATGTTTTAACGGGTCAAATTTCACTACTTGGTCAAATTTCATGCAACAAGTGCTTGAGTTTCAGGGTCTTTGGGACCTCGTCATTGGTCTAGAGCCTATGCCGGACCCTTGACTAGCTCACCCTGACTACATCCGTCAATGGAGAGTCCGCAATGCTACAGCCAATGTTGAGCTGATGCAGGGATTGCTTCCTGAGTTTCACTCTCAGTTGCAGCGCTTCTCGCTTGCGTTGGAGCGTTGGAGTCACCTTCTCGACTGCTATGCAGCTCGTGATCGTACTCGGCGCATCAATCTCGACTTTGAGCTTCAAGAGTTCTCTCTTAAGGAAGGGGATGATCTGAAAGTCAAGCTGGCTGACTATAGGTGGTTACTTGCCGAGTTCGCCACTACTAGCTCTCCAAAGTTAGATGACAATCAAGTTACATTCTTCTTAAATAAGTTGCCCATAAAATACTTCAATTTCATTCAACACATCATCTCCCAACCTCGATTGCCAACCTTCTACGAGTTAGAGTACCAGTTCTTGCGTTACACAAGGCTACATGATCAAGTCCACAAGAAATCCTCATCACAGCCTTATTGAGAGGAGAGGGGGTTGGTTGCTTCTTCTTCGGTAGGGAAAAGGCAAGCCAATCAAAGGGTGACTCCTCTTCCTCCGATGAAACCAAAGAATCAAGACCTATCTGGCAGCAACTCCCTAAGAAAAACCGGTTTTGCACACACTGCCAGAGAGTAGGCCATGTGGACGAGGAGTGTCGCTCCAAGGCCCAAGGTCTTCCACCTAAAAAGCCTCAGCAGACCGCTACGACTTCACAGTCCAGTGGGGCTACGCCTTCCGCTGCTGCCCCATCTGCTCCTCCAGCCCCCACAGTGACTGCTAGACATGTGGCACCCGCACAGCCTTAGCGGCCATCCTTCTCTACTCCTGAAGGATTGGTTGATTGGTCTGCAAGTTCCGATCCCATTGCACTTCATGCATCTATCTCACCTTCCTCCCCACCTCGTCAGGCGTTCCCTTGGCAGAGCCCTGCTACTGGACGTACGCGATGGTGGCCACCTTCTTAAACTAGCATGTCTCTAGGTCCTTTCGGATACCCTAGGTCAGTTTAGCATTCATTTTTCGCACTCTTAGAGTCGGGCCCATAGGATTTTTATCTCTACATTTTAAGTCTTCCGCTGCATTTACTCACACATACATACACATTTGCATCTTTACACTTGTTCCTTCAGTTAGCTTTTCATTTTTGTTTCGTTTTGTTTTTGAAGCATCTCACTACTGACCTCTGTGATTGTAGACTTTGATCTCCTTTGCAGGTTTTGTTTTCAGTGTAGGGCTAACATACAGGTTTGCCCAGTCCTACCTGAGCTGGAGACTTGGGATGTGTGCCGTTCCTTCATGGTTTCATCATCCTTGGAGTTTTGCTCTTCTACCAGCATGGAGGCTTCCCCTCCTGAGGTGGATCGTGCAACATCTCTCTTAATGCTATCATGGCGGTGACTTCTACCTAGCTCTTCTAGCTGGAATGCTTCCTCCTCCTCTTCATTCCTTATGGTTCTCGGCACCACACGAAGACCGACATCAAGCTCCTCTTCCTTCTTCGGCATCTACATCCAGGTTGAGAGGGGGTTCCTACCCTTCTTGGTATCCTACAAGCTTCAGCACGTTGTCTTGGACATCGGCTTCTCCCCCTTGTTGTACCTTACCCTTTGCATTGCATGATTTCATCATCTTTGTACTAGGGCGCATGGGCAAGTGAACAATTTTCCCATGAGGGACACTGTCCAAGTGGCACCTGCTGCATGAGCATTCTTCAACATGTAGCATACTTTGCATCTCCTTGTGCAGAGCACCACTTGAGCGGATCCTAAGCTATTTCCACCGATGGCTGTTGTTACCACACCACCATCCTTCTTCATCACATGGATACCTCATCACCTACTTTTCCTCATCATCGACACCTTGAGTGGATCGGTTAGCGTGTACTATTTTGTGATGTGTTGGGTGTACCCTCCCTACTCCCGTCTTCTAGGTCACTCTTACTCAATCAGCCGCATCCCATAAAATTTACCACACTTATTTAATAAATAAATTTAAAAAAACAACACACAAAAGTTCCATGTAGTTCCAACCTTTGTAGGGCTTGGTAGGCCACTAGACAGCTGACGTGTACCCTTTGTCCAATAGCCTGTCCTCTCTGGGGTGACTACTTGGATTCCCTTGGTAAGATAACCATCGCCTCTGTAGTCTTGGTAGGCCACTGGGCAGCTGACGTGCACCCTTTGTCCGATGACTTGGCTGCTTTGGGGTGGGACGCCTTGGGATACATAAACATCACCATGGTTGGCCTAACCTTTCGGCTCAGTTTTAGGCCTGAGAGGAGTTGTTGAGCTAAAATATGCATTACTTGCTGATTAGCCTTTTAAACAACCCCAAAACACACTAAAAATGCTCTTTTAGAGTAAAACCCTAAAACGGAGAGCGGTTCGAGAGAGTTTAATGGAAACCCTAAAACAGGGAGCGGTACGAGAAAGTTTAGTGAAAACCCTAATTTTGGGGCGCCCTTCCATATCTATAAATAGACAGGCTACCCCCATTCCTCCATCATCCTTGTTTTGCAGATAGCACCACCCCACACACCCTCTGCTGCTGTTGGCGCCCAGTTTCCAACCTGCAGCCCGCCTCCATCTGCTGTCCAGCCATATCGACTGCAGCCACATCGTCTTCAGCCTATCCATTGCTGTAGGCGACAGCTCTCAGCTGCTGGCGACTGCTCCAAACTGTCCCAGACTGTTGTTCAGCCTGCTGTCCATCATCTCCAGGGTCAGCCAGCCTGCGTTTTCAGCATTGCAAGCCCTGACACTCTCAGACACTGTTTCAGCCTGCTGTTTACAACAGACTGTGCATAGTTTTCAGCCCTCGATCGGTGGTACACTGCTGCGTTTACTAGTTTCCAGCCTCCAGACTGCTACGTTTTGGTGACCATCCTGCTGCCATTCACTATTCAGCACTCCTACACTCCGACTAGTGGTCACAGACTTGGGATCCGTCTTCGGTGGATGTCACACTCCGACATTGCTCTGCCCTTGAGCGCACTATACACTCTTACATTCATTTGCAGCATTCATTCACTTCAAAGTTGTGTTCTCTCTCTCCCTTCTTCTGTTTGTGTTTGAGTTTTTGTGTTTGAGTTTTGAGTTTTGCGTTTAGGGTTTGAGTTTTGAGTTTTGCGTTTAGGATTTGAGTTTTGCCCTCTGTGTCTTTGTGTTTCTGTCGTGGTCGTACACTTTGTGTATCCTCAGTGCAAACCCTAGCAGTCTTCTTAACAACACCGCTCCTTAGTTAAAGGTTCTTAAGACGAGACCCTACTTCGTAAGAATACCGCCTCCTACCACTCCTTTTTGACCTCAAACGCCGGCAAAGATATCTATGCAATAGCTAGATCAACGATGTGCCAAAAAAAAAAGATCCCAAGAAGAAAATCACCAAGGAAATGCACCGCATGTAGGTCACAGTGCCCCTATAAGCCCTCAAGTTAGCAACAACTGGTGGCTTCAGTCGGACGGCTCCATCTCTAACTCCTTAGCTCATTTTGATTCCCCACATCACACTTAGGGCACATCAAGGGCAGGACATACCTAGGGAGGTCACACTCTCCTATGGTTAGACCTATCTCCCTAAGCCGCGCACCGCATCTACAACGATATACGAACTGGGTCCTCAACTATGGGACAACACCACAGGCTTGCCTAAGATTCAACCCAACTCCCAGTTCCACTTGCACCTGTACCATACACTACACAAAGAGGTAGATACACCCCTTAGGAAGTACATAACTTTGTCATGCAAATTAAGATCACGTCATATGGACCTCAGAGGACACGAGGAGGGATCCGCCCAACACCATATTCAATTTCAAGGACAAATCCGCCCATCCACCATTCTCCAAGAGAGATCCATCCAACACCATTTTCAATTTCAAAGGACAGATCCACCCACCGTCAACGTTAGGGAGGGACCCACCCCAACACCATCTTCAATTTCAAAGGGCAAATCCATCCAACACCATCCTCAGCAAGGGCTTGTATACAAACTCAAAAAGCCATCTGCTATCCCCACCCCACTTTCCAACTACTATCCAACAGTGCCATGGAATTGGCACTCGGCTAGGAGGGGGGTAATATTAACCTCAGTACAAGAAAAAGTGAAAAATGTGAAAAATGTGAAAAAAGTGAAAAAAGTGAAAAAAGTGAAAAAAGTGAAAAAGCGCATGTCGGGAGTTGAAAGAGGTGGCCTAAAAGGACATCGGACCTGGAAACGCCCAAAAGCGCAAGCATGGCCACAAGAAGTCCAAGGCGCAGCCACCGGAACCCAAAAAGTGCTAAAAAAGAAAATGCGCACCTTTGACTGTAAAGGCGTAGCCAAAGTCCTTGTAAAAGAGCGCCAGGCTCCCTCATGTGCAAATTATAAGGGTAAACGGGTTGTAGAAAGGAAGCTAGGAAGATAGGAGGACAATAGGAAAGAGGAACTAGGCCACGGCTGGCCATGTAAAAAAGGGGATGACCGCCCAAAGGGATTAGGGTTTTGTATATAAACTCAAAAAGTGAATAAGAAGCTTATTCTTTGGTATGTGGCAAAAGTGATCTCTTCTTTTTCTCTCCTTCTTGCCTGCTTGTGTGTGCTTGAGAGAGGGAGTGTGAGTGTAAGGGAGTGAGTGTGTGAGGGTGAGAGATCGAGGAGAAGAAGCTCTCTATCATCTTCTCTCTTCTTCTCTTCTCTTCTCTTCTCTTGTCTCGCATGCGGCTATGGAGAATGGAGCTTGAAGGTGGAGGCTTGAGGATGCTTGAGCTCACATCACGAATCATGGAGCTACCGGATTGCTTGAGGGAGGAGGCTACTCATTCGGGTATCAAGGTAAACTCAGTATACCCCCATAGGATCGAAGGCACGTCGGCTAGGTGAGAGCCATTTGTGCTCGCTTGAAACGCTTAAAAGATAAGCGGTCCGTGGGTCTTAGCGGTTGAGCGTGAACTCCCACTACATCATTCTTCCGTGTTCATTGTCTGTAAGTTACCCTAACCCTAATTGTGTTCTTTATCAATCTGTGCATTATCATATATATGATTCTGTCTGTTATCTATAAACAAATATTTCTTTACACTAAATCTAAACCACTAGAATGGTGAGGAATAAATCTTGAAGATAAAGATACAAAAGTAGAGCTTAAACCTAGATCACTAAAAGCATGAGAATGAGAACCTAAATGCAAGTGTAATGAAGGAGGCATGGGTGGGATTTGAACACGAGTAGCACCAAAACCATGCTTAAAAAGAAATAGATGTAAAGTTTCATATGTACCTCTTTCCAACAGAGAGGCTTTGGATCATACAATTCAAAAGGGTCGCATGAGCCTACCACCAGGCCTAGCTAAGTTGAAGACATTGGATCGCATGTTGTCCCGACAATGATTTATCCCACCTTAATTGAGTGAAGGCCAATCTCGCTAGTTGAATGTCGTGACTAATAAATATCTCCCTCTAGTGTGCCTTTAAGTAAGTCGATGGTAGTTTGTGCCAAAGTTGATGGAAGTATATGTTGAGGATTGTCATTGGGCAAGCTTCTTATGTATCTGTCTACTTTTACACTCGTTATCCACTTCAACTTTGAATAGATTGAAAAAGAAAAATAGGAAAAAGAAGAGAAAAAAGTGTTGTCCTCTATATCAAGAGGATACTTACACCTCAAGCACTCCGGAGATGAAGAATCCAATGAGACATTGAAGGGTCCTAGGATAAATCATACAAATGGCTCAAACATCACAAGTTAGATACGTGTCGCATGTGCAAACCTAGCTCTCATGATAGTTGTGTAGGATGTGCTTTTAGAAGAGCATTGGTTTTGATACCCTATGAGCATAGACGAGGGTTTGCAAAAAAAACATAAACAGTATACAAACACAACTAACACAATGAACTCAAACAAAACACATTAAGAACGAGATGTTGAATGAACGGCTACTCTTTCTCATAGGAGCAGGCTAAGGGAGAGTCTCTGAACATACAATTTACCAATTGATCTTGGACAATGCACACCCGATTGGCCCCAAAATTGATGCCCCTTTTGGTATTTCTTTAGCTTTATTGAATAAGAAGTTGATTTACAATGGGATTCTCCCAATCCCTTTCGGTATTCCAACTCCCCTTGCTGTTCAAAATCACCAGCAAGTCTTTAATCTGATTTGCCCCTTGGTTTAGGCAATCAATTGGCCTTCACCCACTTTGATGGAGATGGAAAAATGCCCCAAATTCAATTATTTGCTGGTCCCTCTACTTGAATAGGCTAAAAACAGGTTCAATCCTGTTGAATCCAAGTCTTGGAGCTTCCAATTTTTGGCACGCTTCCCAAGGTTGCTGCTAAACCCTAGTTTCTACTGCAGATTAGGGTTTACAGCAGAGAAATCTGAAATTTCTCAGCCTCCAAGGTTCAAAATGCTGAGATCTTCGGAGCAAGACTGTGAAATGGCTGGGAGATGAGAGGGAAAGCTATAGAGAGAGAAAATTCAGAGTTTTGTCACGAAGAATGACTGAAAATCAGTCAAATACAACTATTGCCCTACCACAACAGCTTGTAGATGCAAAGAACTGAAGAAAATCAGTCATTTACTACTGCTGCCCTGTCTCAACAGCCTGTAGATGCTGTCACCTACTGTTTCTTCTTCTGTCCCTAGCTGCCTCAGAAGGTCCTCCAATGGCTGCAAATCAAACCAACAGCCTCTCCTCCCTCTCTCTTGCAGGCTGAATCCCCTACAGTTTTCATAATTAAATATTAATTTTCAGTCTTTACATACTGAAAATTAATCTAATAATTATTTTGGTGCCCTGAAAAATAATCTGACTGGCCAATAATTAAATTGGCTAGACAACTTCCATTCCCGAGTGTCTTTGCGCCATCTTTGACCATCAGATTGGCGTTAAGTACCATTAAACGCCACTTCTTTAGTGTCACCAACTGACACTTATGGCCAAATGGATGACCTAGGCCAACAACTGGCACCAGATACCACCAAGCACCTGTGCGGGCATTAGTTGTATGCTGCTGTAATTAAGTTGTAATCAAGGAATTGCCACCCATCCACAGAAGGAAGGCTGGTTTCATGGTTCCATTGCCAGGACACCACTCAATCCCTTGATTTGGTGGACCCGAGACACCTGATTGCAAGCCAAAGCTTTATGCTAGTGCTGATTTTTACTCTCAGCTGAGAAATTACAACAATATGTCTTCATACAGTGAGATGGACTCAAGCAGTGATGATGTTTCTCAGTATGAACATTTACATGGGAATGAAGGAAATGCAATGCTTGACCTTGGGCAAGTCTTAGACCATGGACAGCAAGCTGAAAATGTTGTTGCTGGGCAAGATGCATGGCCTTCAGGGCATAAGAAGCCTGATGACCAACAAAGTGAAGAGGAATTTGATGACCAGTTCAAGAATTGGATGAGGACAGCAGCAAATCTGTTTGTTGAATTGGCAAAGGATCCTCAATTTACCCGATTTTTTAATGCTCCAAAGAAGGACAGCAAAGGCAAGAAGAAGAAGACGTCTTCTACGCCTTCGGGACAACAAGATGCACCGAAGATAATTCCAAACCCTTCATTTGAAGCTCCCAAATATGCTAATGAAATAAAACAGTTGGTACCTACGAGGCAAGGAATAAAAATGCAAGGCCATCACGGAAGTGCCAATCCAATGGATTTTGGACAACCAGGCATACATGCTATGATGGGGCAGCCAAGATATTTTGGTGAAAGCGCGATTTTTCATGCTATGGTTGGACAAGGACCGCATACGGGAATGTATAGCACAAATCCCTATGGTATGCAGCAACCAATGCATAGAGTGCAAGGCCTAATGCATTCGGGTATTGGCTGGAAATATGCAAAACCCTATGTATGGCAGCATTGGCTTGATGCCTGGGGCACAAAGTAGCATGTTTGGTACTACATCTACACCTCCGAATGCTTATGGGACTCAAGGAATGAATGTTGGTCATGCAAATGCTCCGTTTGGCGTTGGTTTTGATGTAAATTCAACAAATGCACCCTTTTTGCAGCAGCCAGTGTATGACAACTTGATATCCAAAGGAGCAGCGAAAGACTATGATGAGGGTGGAAAAGGAGTGAAGTTTAAGTCCTTCAGCGGTGTACAAGATAGGCTCAAAACTTTACTTTCATTCAGTAGTTTGATGCAACCTATTCAAGGGGGAACTTCATGGAGTCCTCAAAGATTCGAAAGGCAGCAAGCTGGAAAATTAGAAAATCAGGGAGATTCTAAAGCAAAGAAGCCTAAAGCATTAGTGGAATTGGTGTCGGATGTTGTTAGTGATCAACCCAATGATGATGCTACTGAGTTGTGCATAGCATGGGGCAAAAGTAGGGATCAACATGCATTGATTTTCTTTGATAATGGTGCACAAGCCAACTTCATCTCTGTTGACATGGCCGCCCGTCTAGGCATCAGAGAGGATGAGATGGAACCCATGGGGGAAGTTGGAATGGCATGTAAAGGCCATGCAGAGCTTGTTACACCGCTCATTGGAAAGCTTCAGTTGCATATACAAGGATATGTGGATAGTGAAGAGTTCTTCATTGCTCCACTTGAGGGTTGTGATGTATTGCTTGGTATGCCATGGTGTCACCATATGCATGCAGTGATTGATTCTCGTGCAAAAAAATCACTATTCAGCATAAGGGAAAGGTACTCACACTTGATGTAAAGTTGAAAGATGAATCTGTCCCTGTTGTATCTGCAGCTGCCATTTCTAAAGTAATGAAAAATCATCTTTCAGCATACTTGGTTTTTACTAAGGATAAAGATGATAGTGAGAATGTTGGGAAAATGTCTAAGTTAGAGAAGGATCGCATGTCATTTCTGAAAATGTATGCTAATTGCTTCTCTCAATCAAATCCAGGGCAGCTACCGCCTGAAAGGCCAAAAGATCAAAGCAAAAATCTTATCCCTGGAAGTAGCCAACCTAATAAGCCACCCTACAGAGTCAGTGCAGCCCAACAAGAGGAGATTATGAGTCAGGTAAATGAGCTGTTAGAAAAAGGGTTGATTCAGCCCAGCTCATCTCCTTTTTGTCCTCCGGTGCTTTTGGTGCAGAAAAAGGATGGTTCATGGCGTATGTGCATTGATTATCGTGCTCTAAACAAGATCACAATAAAGAATCGCTTTCCGATTCCTCGGATCGATGATGTTATGGATAGATTGCAAGGGGTAGCCATATTTAGCCATATAGATTTAAAAAGTGGATATCATCAAATACGCATTAGACCAGAAGATGTGCTTAAGACAGCTTTTAGGACATCTTTTGAATTATATGAGTTTCTTGTTATGCCTTTTGGACTTACGAATGCTCCTGCCACTTTTAATCGAATGATGGATCGTATCTTCAGGCCACATAAAGAATTTGTGGGCACTTTCTTTGATGACATGATTATCTATTCAAAGAACGAGGCGGAGCATAGAAAACACTTGGATATTGTATTCAACGAACTACGTGACCATAGGCTGATTATTAATGACAAGAAAAGTGAATTCTTCTTGCATGAAATCCACTTTTTAGAGTATATCGTATCGACTGATGGTATTCGCATGGACCCTGCAAAGGTTGAAGCAATACGATCATGGCCACCTTTGAGGAACGTGCATGAGATCCACAGCTTCTTGGGTTTATGTTCTTACTACAGAAAGTATGTACACGGATTTGCTGAAATTGCATCTCCATTGCATGCCTTGCAGAAAAAGGATGTGCCATTTAGATGGACAGCAGTGGAAATTTCAACATTTGAAAAGTTGAAGGAAAAGATGACTTCAGATCCTGTGCTTGTATTGCCCGATCTAAGGAATTCATTCATAGTTCAATGTGATGCATGTGGTAACACCATTGGGGCTATTCTTATGCAGGACGGCCGAGTTGTGGCTTATGAGAGCCAAATTCTCCACGGTGCAAAAAAGAATTTGCAAGTCTATGAGAAAGAGCTCTTGGCTGTAATTCATACACTATCTACGTGGAAACATTATTTATTGGGAGCTGATTTTATATTGCAGAGACAGACCATCAAACTTTGAGGTACTTTTTAACGCAGACAAAGTTGTCAAAGAAACATATGAGATGGGTAACTTTTCTCTATGTTTTATTTTCAGATTGTACATATTGATGGTAAAAAGAATGTTGTGGCTGATGTACTGTCACGTAAACCACAAGTTTCAACCGTCAGCATGGTCTATCACACTGAGTTGGATGCTATAAAAGAGCAATATGTTGCTGATTCAGACTTTGCTAATATTTATGATCAGCTTTGCAATGGCCAAAGGCATGAACACTTTGTGCTAAGAGATGGATTTCTGATTATGCATGGACGACTATGTGTCACAAAGCAGTTAAGGCCTAGAGTTATCACTGAAAGTCATGTTCCTCCGTATGCAGGACACAAAGGTATTGATGCCACGATCAAGGCAGTGGAGCATTTCTTTTATTGGCCAGCTTTGAGACATGATGTAGAACAGTTTGTTAAGACATGCATCGTATGCCAAAAGGTAAAGCATGATAGGCAAAAGATGCCGGATTTATTGCAGCCCTTGCCTATTCCACATAGGCCTTGGCAAAGCATTGCAATGGACTTTATTTTTTAGCTTCCTAAGACACCTACACGGAATGATGGGATATGGACGATATTTGCAGGTTTAGTAAACAAGCTCATTTCATTTCAATAAGAAAGAAAATAAAGCCTGATCATATGGCACGATTGTTTTTGCAACACATCTTTAAGTATCATGGTATGCCAGAGTCAATCATTAGTGATTGAGACCCACGGATAACCAATTTATTTTGAAAGGGCTTGTTTGAGAATATGGGTACCACGCTGAATTTCTCATCATTCTTCCATCCGCAGACAGATGGTCAGTTTGACGAAGCAAATTCCACAGTGTTAGATCTTTTGAGGTGCTATGTTTCAGACCAAAAGACACAATGGAAACAGTATTTGCCCTTAGTTGAGTTTGCTTATAACAACACGGTGCATAGTTCTACGGGCAAAACTCCATTTGAGATGGTTGAGGGTGGCAAGAAGGTACCACCTATTCTGCAAACTAAGGATAAGATCTTTGAGACTGATCGTTATGTGGAAAACTTGGATGTAGCCAATGCAAAGATAAAATATGCACTTCAAAGATCGCAAGAAAAGCCAAACAGGACAGTTGATCGCCATAAACGTGCTTTTCAATTTGCAGAGAGTGATTATGTATTGCTGCGTTTTGAAAAGGCAAGGCTGACAAAAATGAAAGGAAGAGAAAAATTGTATTCGAAGTTGAGTATAAGATACTATGGGCCCTTCTAGGTGTTGAAAAGATCAGCGATGTGGCATATCGGCTGAAATTACCTCCACATTGGCGGATACACAATGCCTTTCCTGTCAGTTTGTTGAGGCCTTTTCATGCTAATATGCCAGAGGATATATCTGCTGAAATTCAACCTGAGGTTGAGGAGCTAGATGAGATTTTGATACCTGAGCAGATTTTGGCACATAAGAAAAGAAAGGTCAAAGGTAAAGTTTCCAAGAGATACTTGGTGAAATTTCAGAATTATTCACCAATGGATGCCAAATGGATGGAAGAGGATGACTTGGCAGACCACCCTCAGTTGTTGCAGCTTTACCTAGATACCTTTCAGTTAGAGTCAACTTTAGTTCAGGCTCCGTTAGGTTCAGCAGAGCAAGAATCCGGAGTATTATCTGATGCTCAAGAGGGAGGTAGTACTTCCCCTCCTCCAGTTGTGGACAGCTCTCGTATGTCGTGGATCTCGAATGTATTCAGCATGCATCCAAGGTACTACGCTGACAGTATGTTTGCAATGAGATCACTACTTAGTGTACTAGTCACTGTGAGATATATGCAAATGAGTATAAGTTTTACCCGGAATTGGAACTATACTTTTGCATCAGCTTATACTCAATTTAGCATGAATTTTGCCTCAATTTTAAGACAAAAATTCTGATCAGTTTTTGATCAACTTGAGAACCGTTTATGGTCACTTTTGAATCCATTGTGGATTAATTTTTAATCACATGATTAAGTAAATGTTGCACATGTGAGGTGCAACTAGGGTTAAAGTAAATTTACAAGCCCGAGACCCGAAGAAATCATAAGATGTCAAAGACAAAAGTTGCTATAAGTTATGCCGCACACATACTTGGTGGTATCTAGTACCAATTGTTGGTCTAGGTCATTCATTTAGCCATAAGTATTAGTTGGTGATACTAAAGAAGTGGCGTTTAATGGTACCTAATGCTAATCGGATGATCAAAGATGGCGCAATGACACTCGATTATGGAAGTTGCCTAGTCAATTTAATTATTAGCCAGTCATGTATTTTTCAAAGCACCAGAATAATTATTCGATTATTTTCAATATTTAAAGACTGAAAATTAATATTTAATTATGAAAAATACTGAAAAAACCATTTGGGAAGATTGTCACGTGTCAAAAATACCCATATAAGACTAAAAAACGTCTTTAGAGACTGAAGAGATGTATTTTTAGGGGGATTCAACCTACAAGAGAGAGGGAGGAGAGGCTGTTGGTCTGATTTGCAGCCATTGGAGGACCTTCTGAGGGTACTAGGAACAGAAGAAGACCAATCAACAGCAGGTAACAGCATCTACAGGCTGTTGAGACAAGGCAGCAGCAGTAAATGACTGATTTTCTTCAGTTCTTTGCATCTACAAGCTGTTGTGGCAAGGCAACAGCTGCATTTGACTGATCTTCAGTCATTCTTCGCGACAAAACTCTGAATTTTCTCTCTCTATAGCTTTCCCTCTCATCTCCCAGCCATTTCACAGTCTTGCTCCGAAGATCTCAGCATTTGGAACCTTGGAGGCTGAGAAATTTCAAATTTCTCTACTGTAAACCCTAATCTGCAGTAGAAACTAGGATAATGAGAATGATGATCACGATAATGAGATGAGAGGAGAGAATGATGGTGACAGGTATTGAAGCAGCAGGATGATGGAGGAGAGCTTGCACACAAGTGTTAGATGAGGTAATGGAAGTGGCAATGGGATTTTTCTGAGCCAGTTGTGTGTGTTTAAGAGCCAAAGAAATATGATAATAAAGTAGCAATTTCTTGTGGCCTAACATCCACCTCCAAGGGCACACACTTGGTCCTCACTAACTCTGATCCATGGCTGACAAAACAAAATCCTAGTTATCTCCCCCACTAGGGCTAAACCCCCCTCTTAAGAGTTGCCAATTCCACATCAATGTTTCAACACAGACATCATAATCCGCTGCTAATGTGTGCTCTGTGTTGCAAGGTTCTACTATGTTCATCGTTGCCCTAACCACTAAGTAAGTAAGAGCCAATGGAGATTGGTGTCACTGCAAACATTAATGCTGTCATCACTATCATGATGTGTGTCTAGGAAGATCAACCACCTCAATCAAGCTGTCATATTGCAATGGAGGACAGACAAGTGCCATCGATCATCTCATTAACAGTGCAAGAAAAAAAGGTAGGAGGCAGTGTGGTTGACATTTGATATGATTGTATGAAGAAGGTAAGGAGAATCAAGTTCCCTGAAAGTGGAGTATCATTGGGGTGACATTATCGAGTTCCTTGACAGTGGAGTACCAAGTTCCTTGATAGTGGGGCCCTTGATTGAACTTCAGCTTGGGAATCGATAACCCTGTTTGAAACCTAAACTTTACATGGCGTCCGCACAATTGACACAGGGAGTGGCTGAAGGCCAAGAATGTGCAAACGATGAAGCATGGAAGCCTACACATTCTTTTTCACAAGCGTTAACTTCAGCCACCAAAATCTTTTAGCCACAAGTGAGATAACGGCATCATAAAGATGTCCGCTGCATTGTTCGCTGTAGGGGAGTGACTGTAAGAACTAGATGACCCGCTGCTATGTACGAAAATCCCTGAGTTACTTGCTTTGTATAAGAAGTAGATGACCTGCTGCTGTGTGCCATAACATATTCTTAAGATTATCGCTTCTTCCAAATTCATCAGATTTTGCATTCAGTCTTATTCAACAAAGAACAATGAATTCCTGCTTCTTTCAAATTGTTCAAGTCCAAAGCAAGGACCTCAAGCATCGAATTCCTGGGAGCAAGACCCTCATTGCGAGCTTTTTCGTAATTGGATAGCATCTTTTTGAGCGAGGCGACGTCCATTGCTGCTGTAAGTATCTGCTCACAATCTGTGGAAGAACGTCTAAAGATGCACTAGAATTTCCTCTTGCCGACACGAGTCCGGACAGACGGTGGCAATGTCTTTGGCTCGAAGAAGTGTGCGCAGAAGCATCTCTCGTTCTGTATGCTGGATTATAGACTTGGCTCCATAACAATCCGACATAAGCATTTCTGCAGCATCATTCCGTGTGATCGGGGCGGTTGGTTGGTCTCTTGATATACCATTTGATTTGTCTTGCTACACGAACGGTCTGAAAGGGCTTTCCTTAGAAAAGAGCTTGTGTGATCATCAGTGTCTATAATCCGAACGATCTGAACGCTGATATGCTCCCAATCACATCATACGCAAATGATAATACGCGCCCATGAAGGCTGCACCGCGCACACAGAAACCATGTGCCTATCATAGCTTCTCTAATGCACTGCACTGCAGATTACACAAATGGCGTTTGCCTAGTAGTATCGAATCGGACACGTAGAGAAGGATATGATGTTGCCTCTGCCATCATCGCCTGCGTTCGATTTCTGATGTTGATGCCTAATCTTTCGTTTTGAGGCTCATCGTATATGAATGCTTAGCGTTACTGGCTCGTTACCAATACCCCCTTATTCCCCTTTGAACTCACGGTTTTCTTTGTTCATGAACGGTGTGTTTGCATCTCTCTTGATGGTCAGTTATATCATATTAGGTTAATATTGTAATTCTAAAATCAAGCTAGCTAGGGTGCCCCTTGGCTTCTCACTAACTAGTTAAGAAGGCACCATGCTCGTTGTAGTTGCAATTAACATCGGCTTTGCCTTGATATCCCTTAGCCCTGTTCTCTCTCTCTTTATCTCTATCATTACGTTCATGCCATGCTTGGTTATATGGGTTGCTTACATGGGCATTCAAGGGGTAGTTTTGAATGCACTAAGAGCAAGATGACTCCCATGTACACATCCCTACCAATAACCATGTTTAAAAATTACAGCAATTGTTTAATGTAAGTTCCATATATGCTTTAGAGAAACCTTTCATAGTAGATGTAAGACATGCCAGTTATTGTGCCTAGCACACTCAAGAAGAAATCTCTTGAATAGAATGCTAGATGGATTATATCTCACCATAGGATAATGTCTTGAATATAATGCCAGAAAGATTATATCATTCAATACATAGTCACCCAATATTACAAGCGATTGGATTAATCATCTAGTTGTTTGTCGTGATGTTACCACTTGGATCCCAACAAGGAACACATAGGCTTAAATGGTTAAGTTACTTCAGTTTCTACCTCACAGAAAAGCATCTAGCTTGACTCACAAGGATTGTGACTTGAGATTCCTATAATGAGTCAATTATAATCACTGATAGCAGTCTAGCATTGAACTAAGAAGGCCACTATTGCGTGATCAATTATAACTTGAAGATTTGTCAGATTAGGTAATGACTTGGCATTGGGTGTTATTGGTATTGGAGATGTCTAGCTGTAGTTTCCAATGAAAAATATGGCCCCATATGCAAAAGCCCACTTTGCATGATATACACCATATTCTAGCTTTGACTAAAAGCCTACTTGCAGTTGGGGAGTTGGATGATGTAGGTTATGATGTCTCTTTTGATGATTCCTCATGGAAGCTTACTCATGGGAATCTTATCTTAGTACGAGGTGCCAAGTGTCACACTCTTTCCCTTACTTGTATCTAGGTTTATGGTTTTGTCAATGGTCGCAGTACCACATGTATCGTTATAGCACCGCCACCTTGGGCACATGTCATTAATAAGGAGAATGAAATTACTTACTCATTTGCAGTATCTTTTGCCCCTTGACTATAAGTGTTTTGATTATTGTGATCATTATCTTTATAGTAGGCAGACCCATAGTTTGCATAAGAAGTTTGGCATTACCCACATGGGTGAGCCTCTAGCTCTTGTTCATTCTGATGTTTGTGGACCTATGCCCTGCAAGTCATTAGGTGGTGCAAAGTATTTTGTTCCTTTCATTGATGATTACTCACATAAGATCTGGTATAATCCATAAAGCAAAAATCGAAGTCTTGGCTACATTTTAGCATTAGCTTGCTTTTGTTGAGAACCAATCTAGGTATAGGCTGAAATGCTTACGTTCTAATAGTGGGAGAGAGTATGTTTCTAAAGCCTTTGAGCAGTTTTGTTATGAGAGGGGTATTAAGCATTAGTTGGCTACCCCGTATACCCTATCTCAAAATGGTATGGCTAATCGCATGAATATAACGATTTAGGAGTGAGTTTGTAGTATGCTTAGTCAAGTAGGCTTACCCTAACATTTTTGGATTGAAGTAGTTAGTACTAGTACCATACATTTGATTAATTGATCCCCATGCATTATTCTTGACTATTAGTGAGTAGAGAAGATATGGTCTAGAAAACCTCCATCATATGCTCATTTGTATATATTTGGTTGAGAGGCTTTCTATCATATTCCCAAGGACAAGCGCAATAAATTGGATCCTAAGTCCGTGGAATGCATCTTTCTTAGTTATGGGGATACAAGTGAGATAGGCTATTATTTATGGGATCCACAGGCTCGAAAGGTCATCCATAGCCATGATGTTGCTTTCCATGAGGAGAAAATGCATAAGCAGCTTAAGCAGGTCATTGAGGTACACAGGGTAATCTTTCAAGAGGAGCCTCTTGCTACATGACTCAATTTTTTTTTCTCCACCGTACAATGTCAATAAGAATGGTATGTATTTTTGCAGAGGGGGATACAATTTTTTATTTTCAACCTATAATGCTAGAGGATGTGCTAGCCACAAACACTGGTGAACTAACGTGTTTCAATAATACTATCTACAATAACATTTTGAACGAAAAATATGTTGCTAGTTATGAATTTATCGTGCAGAAGGCCATAGTGAAAGTCACATGGAAGTCCCCTTGTAAGACATCATCTCCCACGAAGCTACACTAGTGCAAGATGTTCCAACCACACATGCAAATAAACAAACATATAAGAAGAATATTATCTATCGTTAACATTCAGTAAGAAGAATATGTTACTAATTGAGGAGTCAATGTGTAGAGGTTCACAACATTGAAAGCCCCATGGAAGACCCCTTGCAAGCCGCTGTCTCCCATGCCAATATGATGGCGAAGGTGGAGTGGTGTATTATTCTGTGTGACCCATTCGAGATCGAAGATGCATTGCGAAATGATCAGCCAAGTGAGGCATTCTCTCAATTGGTAGAGGCATTGGAGGAGGTCAACCAACACAAGATGGTCAAGGTTGACGAAGAAACCACAAACACAGCATACGATATCATGGTGGTTCATCTCCCTGAAGATAGTGCCGTGCATGGATTGGGGGATGGAATTCCATCATGGAACTTCCATACCGAGGCAGAGTCAGTCAATGCCATGTATTTGGTTGATTGTGTTCTCAAGGTTGATGTCATATAAAAAAAGCAAGTGGTTTTTTCAACTTGTTTTGAAGGTTTCATACAAAAAAAGAAGGATCGGTGAAATCGTGCGCGTCGCAATCATAGTTTACAGGTAGTAAACAACACTTTGAACAATGAGAAGAAGGAGTGATCTGAAAGATTTCTAACCAAGTGTCTTGGAGTTTTAACTCCCCTTTTGAAGCCAATGGAACTATCAGAATTGTGATCTGAGCATCAAATTGCTGATTTTTCCAAGATCCCCTCCATAAAGAGCTCTTCTTCTCAACCACAACCCTTCTTCTCTTGTTTAGCTATAAATATGAGGCATGGGGAGCAATTAAAAAAGCACAAGGAGACCCCAAGAGGTTGCGAGAGAGAGAGAGAGAGAGATAGAGAGAGGGAAGTAGAAGAATACCCCTCCAAGAGAGAGAGAGTGTGTGTGTGTTACTTTTCCTTGCCACAACACACCCCATGGTAGAGCTTGTCGAGCAAGTTGTGGAGGATGGACACCAATGGATGGAGTTAGGGCAAAAGTGTTGGGCCTTACACATGGCACAGGTTGTTCATTGCATGACGCATGTTTGTGTCATTGGAGGTAGAGAGGTGAGAGTTTTAAAGTCATGATATGGTCATGATGGATATTAATTATGTATCACATTTGTTGGCTCTGTTTAGTGAGTATAATGACTAAAATTCGTATTTCAAGCTTTAAATGCAGGTACATGTGCTATATATTCTAGCGTACATGCATTTAGATATTGCTTATAATGGAATCATCCCTCCGAAGTTCACAAAAGAGGACATTACTGTGAATGAGTAGGTGCAAGATACATTAGGATCCCCAATAAGAGGTCAATATGAGATCCAATGTTGTTAAACTACTGTAGAGATGATTTGTAAACATTTAGTAGATTCCTAATCCATTACATGACTTCCAAATAGTGTAGGTGGCATGCAACATGGCAGGGATTTTTAGAGCTCATTCTTGCAAGTGTACACAAAAGAAGGGGACACCATTTTAGATTGCAATGCAAGATGTGGTGACTTTGCATCAATAGCACTGAATTCCAATAGACAGATTGCATGTATATATCACTTCACCGAAGATGAAAGATATCTAAGAGCAAAGATAGCATGTTTACATAAACTTGTATAGTATCTAACTGTAATGTAGTATTCTTTTTCATCATACCAATACATGGGTGCTCACCCTTCCACATGTGCATGTACAACTACCTTCCACAACCAAAAATTTAACTGTGCACTATTGATGTCATATTTTGTCTTGGACTTAAATGCTCCTAACAACTCCAAGCTACCAATCAACCATTCACCACTGGATAGTGGTGGCAATGGGACATGCTACAATCTCTGGATTTCTACTACATACAACAAATTATAAAAAAAGATATTTTGAGTTACAAGTTGGCTTGCAAAGTTATTATCATATATCAAAGAACCTTTGTCTTCATGCCAAACATATATCTTGCTTCTCAAACATTTCACATTCTGCCATTCATGCAAAGTCAATGGATATAGAGTTGTCAATAAAATAAGATTGAATTAGAACACTGTAAAGATTTTTAAAAATAACTCTGATGCAAAAGAATAACAATGATAAAATTTAAGAACTTACTATTTTGTTTATAATTTGCAATGTAGTTCTCGTCGTGTACAGAGATTTGTTTGTGCGTATAAACATGTTGGATCAACACTTCTATTATTGTACTTGTTCCATTGAACACTTTTATAAACTCTAAAATTCTAACTTTCCAATATTTGTTGGGGTTTGCAACATCCTTACGCTGACCTTGAAACTCCCTCAAGTTCTTGGGTGCATCAAAATCCAATCCAACTTACAGTACTTATCACAAATCCAATTATGGCCACTATCTTTCCTATTGAAGATCTCCAATTGCAAGTATGTAAGTGATTTTTTTCATCCATGAAGACATCTATAATAACCAAATAGAAAAGTTACATATCAACATGTGTATAATTTGCAAATGTTCTCTCCAAATGAAATGAAATTTAAATGGAGCAATTTTTAAACAAAACATTGTATCTATAATTCTTTTCACAAAGAAGCTAAGAGATGTTGAACAAGAAGTTGACTTATAACAAGACCATTGTTCCTTCATTGACAAATTTTTAGAATACAAAAACAAAAAAAATCTTGGGTCAAAGCATACATATAACTTACATAGGCTTTGTCCAAACAAGTTGAAACTTAAGCATGGAGCAACAGAAAAAAATGACAATATAACCGTGGCTCTCTTTGCTAAGAATCCTAAAGACGTTGAAGAAGTTGAGGTTTAAAAAAATCATTATTCTCCACCTTCAGAGATTCTTGGAGTACAAAAATAAAGGAAAGCTCAGTATGCATATAACTTGCATACATTTAATCCAAACGAGATAAAATTGAACTATGGAGCAACAAAAAAACAAGACAGCATACATGTAATTTTGTTTACAAAGAAACCCTAAGATGTTGAAGAAGAAGTTGAGTATTCAAAAGATCATTGTTCTTGACTGTAGAAGACTCCTAGAGTACCAAAATAAAATAAATTATATGTCAAAGAATGCACATAACTTGCACATGTTTTGTCTAAATAGGATAAAACTTTACCATAGAACATCCATGGAAGAGAGTAATATACATGTAAAGTTTTGTGAATAAAATCTTAGGGCTTTGGTAGAGCAAGCTCTACTCTCATAACACATGTGAAACTCACTCTGTGTTTGTGTAGAGGAAATAAAATTTCATAGGGTTACAGATAGGGCAAGCAACAATGAGGCTGTAAAATTTTATCATGAAAGAAGAAGTAGGGAAAGAGAAATGATAAATTTGAGTTCCACCTAAGAAAGAGAGGGAAACTGAAAATGGGAGAAATGAAAAGTCAAACATTAAAAAATAAAAAAATAAAAAAAATAAAAATTCAAGTCACAAACTTCCAAGAAGTGACAGCATTGTATTCCCCACATTTTCCCTTATTTTATTGTTGAGGGAAGATTTGGGCCAAGATATGGCTAAAAGATTCATGTTTTATGAATTTAGAATCCCAGCTCTCTCATTGGTTAGGCCTATATTTGTTTATTCGCTCCTTAAGGGGCAAAAAAGAGAGTCCATATTTCTCCTAATGTGGACAACATTATAAGAAGGCTTTGGAAATCTGGAGAATATGACCATAAGGGTGATATCATTCTTTGATTGCTTAAAGAATTTGACTTTGACAGGTACTCTCTTCTCTTCAAGCTGAAGAGGAGATCGATGATGGATGAAACTTCATAAGAGAAATTGTTGGTATTCCTCTCTTTTCGAAGTTCACATTACTAGTCTTTCTAGATGACTTGCCCCCCTTGCCCTTGCTCTTACTCTTAGTTAAAGATTTTGTGGAGGGAAGTCAGGATCAACTAGTGTGATTGCCCTATACAAAATCAACTCAATACATCACACCCTTATCCACCACATATATGAGTCAAAGCAATCTCAGAACTGCAAGAAAAAATGTAACAAGTTGGTAAAGTGAAAATGGATCCCTCAAAAAACAAATAATATGAAAGAGACTGACATTCACCCCATCTATCTTGAGTATCTTTGAATCTATTGTCCTACAGACATTTGAAATCACTCTTCATCCACAAGTATGTGTATCACTTTACAATGGTACTTCTTGTTGAAGAAGATTATATGGTTTTTTAGGATCAACAATATCCTCATATGTGGTGTCCAAGAAGGTAGTCACGAGCGTGCCAACACTACAAATGAAAACATGTAACTAAAATATATAATAAAATAAAATAAGTAATTAACCAAAAAGCAAGCAGTATTCCATTCAACACACATTTTTGATTAGCCACGGATACCACTTAGAGAGTTCATGAGGATAATTTCTCTAGTGAGTATATCCGATAAGGAAAAAAATATGGTAGTTTGTGATGGAATCAAAAGATTTGGAAAAAATTTCTATGTTGATTAGAGATAAGACCATACTCATAAATAAAGAAATGTATATCAAAAAGCGCACATTTGCTACCAATAAACATATCATTGCCATGGCACCATAGTCATATTGTAATAATGTATACTTTCATAGTCAAAACATGGCAAGAAAACCATGAGGTATGAATGCATCCAAAGACACAAAGTAATATCTCAATGCAGAGTAGATGTATCATGGGTCAGATCATGGGTCTTAATTGTTGATATTATGGAGCTACAATCTCCCTTGATCTTTTGCCTCCTCTCTTATAGCTTTTTGCTAGCTGTTGGGGGCAAAGATGCATGTGCCTACACCACCTTGTATCTACTTCACACACCGTAACTAAGAGAAGGTCGATCATGCATTCTAATGATTAGAGCTCCCACATATGATATCACTCTCTCTTGCTCTCTTACTCCATCTGCCATAGTTCTAGCTTCTGCTTGCATGCTTTTACTGGGGCTCTACATTTCAACTAGTATTAGAGCCAATTGTTCAAGGAGCTTCTTCATCCTTTGCTTCAGCCCAGATTCAAAGCTTCAATTCAAGGTTTCATGGCAGCCATTGTTTTTTCCTCTTGAGGTATGCATTGAGTCTTCCATTCTCCTTGCTTGTTTCAACTTGCTTCTGGCTTGTCAAGGAACTTCTCAAGGCTCAATTAGCCATATTGAGTGCTTATTGAGCTAAGAAGCATCCATTCTATTCATTTTAAGTTGATATAGAGCATGCTGCAAAAGTCCTGGGGACAATTATAGCAGTTTGATAGTACTTTCATATTTTAGCCATAACTTTTACATATGAAATCAGATTCAAGTGTTCTATATCTAGAAACAAAGAGCACAATGAGATCTATAGATTTTAGCACTTAAATGTTTTATTTTTTGTATTTTTTAATTCTATGTTTCACATAGAACAAAATAGTGTTGGTTTGGATAGCAAATAATAAATTTCATAAAGCATGTTTAATGCTTTGAGGATGCTATTTTGGTCCTCATATGGCTTGGTCATGCTTTGGGATGCTATTTGGATTGTTTAGAGCTTGATTGGCTCAGTTTTGCAAAGGTTTATTACATACAATAATGAGCTTCGTGTTTTGAATACCTATTATTCTTGCATCGTATTTCAAGTATGCTAGATATCTATGGTGATATCTAACATTGATGTATCAGAGTGGATATGATTATGACATGCTTTGGTACTTGGATTTAAGCTACATTTGATGTACTTGGGCTTTGATTAGTTTCTTTGAGCTTCTATGCTTACTCACGGGCATCAAAGCTTCATTTGGACACTTATGCTCTCAAATGTATTTATGATGTGCTTGGGCTTCTCGAATGCTTATATATATATATATATATATATATATAGCATTGTTTGCTCACTTTGCATTCTAGATTTGCTTGTAGTGGGAGATGCTTGTACTTCCTTGGCAGAGCTTGGTTCTTTGAGATAGTGGGACTCTTGGTTAATATATATGCTCTCTTGTATGCTATTGCACGCAGTTACCTCTGCTTGTGGATTGACTTGATTCTGTATGCTTTGGACACCCACACTTACCTCTATAAGTAGTTTTTAGTGATGTATATGCTTATGGGATGTATGGCTTATTGACAATTTGAGTTTGTGTGAGAGTCTTTGGTATTGGTGGTCTATGCTTAGTTACTACTAGTTACATTCTTTGTATCCCACTTGCTATTTGGATATGCTTGTAGTGGAAGCTTGCTTTCTTGGCTATTTACCCATAGTTGGATTGACATATATTGTTATATTTATTTAAGCATTACTATAATTATAGTTTTGGTGGAGAGCAAATATTGTACTTTGGTATTGGTGGACAACTCTATATTGTGGTATTCTCTCCTGTTTTTCCTTGTTTTGGCTAAGTTTTGCGGACTGATTTTTCAGCCATTTACATCAGCCCATTCTCTTGGATTTTACATTGGTATAATGTCATTATGGTTGGTTCTTCGAATGATAGTGCCATTTTTTAAATTATAAAACTTGATGGCGCAAATTTCACCTATTGGAAGATGCGGATATGACTGGTACTGGTTCAAAAGAAGTAGGTTAGCCCTTTGAAAACCAAGAGTGGATTTACGTAGGCATTGATCAGGATACTTAGGATGAGTTGGATGACCTACGTAAATCCACTCTTATAAATAGATTTATTTCAATGTTGTGGCACCTAAGGATAATGCTTGGCATTTATGGAAAAAGATATGTAATCTTTATGACAAGCAATCACAGATTTATTGGTTGAAATAGATCATGGACCTTCACATGAAGAAAGGAACTAGTGTGTCCATACATTGGAATGAATTTCATTCTATTTTCAACCAATTGACTTTATAGGGCATTGACTTCAAGGATAATCTCCCTCCCTTGTTCTTGCTTGTGACACTTCTTGAGTCATGGGATGCTTTCCATACTGCCATGTGTATGGATACATCATGTACTTCTCATGCATTGACTATTAGGGATAGACATGATGGTAAGAGTGGTAATGACCACCATAGTAGACACTCACAAAGGTCTCAATCTCACTGTAACTCCCATGATTGTAAGGTTTCTCTTATATGTCATTATTGTAAGAAGCAAGGTCATATTCGTCCATAGTACCATAAGATGCACAAGGATAAGCACAAATAGAAAGGCAAGGCAAAGTGCATGAAAAGTCTAATGGTTGCCCAATGATTGCAAGATTTTTCCTAGTAAGTCCAACATAAAAATTGAGGAGATAAATGCCTTGGAGCCCGAGTTTGATAATGATTATATCTTGGTAGCTTCTCTTAATGTTACGCAGTTGGTTGATACCTCGTCCACTTTTTCTTACTGTTGGCTACTTGATTTAGGGGATTCTTTCTATGTTACCCCACATAAGGACCGGTTTCATTTCTATCGTAGCATGACAAGTTCTGTAAGACTACAAAATGAACTTTGGTATTGGTGACATTAGACTACAATTTGCTTTAGGCGACACTTTTGTTTAACATTATGTACGCCATGTTTCAGCTTTGACCAAAAGCCTACTCTATGTTAGATATTTGAATGATACAGGATATCATGTATCTTTTGGTGATTTTCCACGGAAGATTGGCCTGAGGCATCTAGGGATACTCTTCAACTTGTACACTCACTTGCATGGAAAATCATGTTTTCCACTAGGCAAAGGAACCAAATCCCGTGTATGATTTTTCTGCAGTGAGGTATACTTACTCTGACTACATGGCCCTCTCCCAAGAGCGATTATCACCTCTACACATGGCCTCATCATAAGTAAGAGACTCACTAGCATATCTAACCATAACATAATCCATGGAGGGTGCAAATTGATTGGCAGACTGACATCTATCTCTAATAAACTGCCACAAATGGGTATGTACCTCCTCCCTAATATTATGGTCTTGGGCCATGGAGCATCAGTGGGGCTGCAAGTTGTCTAAATGGTTGTATAGTAACTGCTTGCTGCCCATGTTGAGTGCCTTGTCCAAGATTAGGCATTGCACTTTCCCCAACACTTTGTGAATTTTTAGACAGAGAGACATCATTCTCATTGTATGAAGACATGCTTGCTATAATGCTCAACTAATTACACTTTTATCATTAAAGAAACACTTTTGATTTCCAAATAGGTGCCATGGGCCCACCAAGTCAAGTGAATTGATGGTATCTTGGCAATGGAACCATAAAACTAGCACTGTGGTAAGCCTGCATGGCTAAGCATACTGCGTACATGCTCCTAGATGGTTCTATTCATCCGCTCAGCCAAACCATTCTAGGGTGGGGTATTGGGGGCGGTTGACGCTTAATACCCCTCTCGTCACATAGTTGCTCAAAAGCACGTGACACATATTCTCTCCCATTTTCAGTCCTAAGGCATTTCAGCCTATGCAGTTTGGTTCTCGAGCAATGCAAGCCATCTCTGAAACACAGCCAAGATTTCTAGCTTAAGCTTTCTAACTTAAGCTTAATGGGGTAAGCCCAAACTTTACACGAAAAATTGTCAATGAACGTCACAAAATACTTTGCACCACCCATAGACTGACAGGGCATGGGTCCACAGACATCCGAATGTACCAATGCCAGGGGCTCGCTCATGCGTGTCCTACCATACTTCTTATGTGTATTCCTGGTCTGTCTGCCATAAAGACAATGCTCACATGAATCAAAACATGCGTAGTCAAGGGGCGGTAAGTACTACAAACCAAAAAGCATTTTCATTTCCTTCAAGGATATATGGCCCAAACGGGCATGCCAAAGAGATACATGTGGGATGGAACCCACTGACAAAACATGGTCAACAGAGGACCCATCAACTACAAGAGGATAGAGGCTACCAACTTTAACACCTCTAGCAAGCACAAGTCTGCCACGGGTGATCTTCCAAGCAGAATCCCCAAATGAAACATGAAACCCAGCATCATCAAGCTGCCCTGTAGACATAAAACTACATGTAAGCATAGCTACATGACATACATCCTGTAACAGAAAAGTACTGCTAGTAGAGAACTGTAGCCGTACATCCCTAATGCCAACAATAGCAAGTGACCTGTCATTACCCAAGCGAACGGAACTAGAGATAGTGCGATAAGAGTGGAACCACTCATGGCATGGTGTAACATGAAATGAAGCACCAGAATCCAAAATCCAGCACTGTGCATGCATAGAGTGAACATTAGTCAACAATGTAGCATCACAAGAACTAGCTCTGCAAGTATGTACTCCCCATCGGAGTCATCAGTCTGCATGACATTTATCTCCTTGATTTTCACACTGGATTTAGCAGATATAATGCTGCAATCATATGACTTTTCCTGTACTTTATTTTCCCCCTTCTCTTTGAGCTTCTCATTGTACAACTCGTGACACTATGGGCGTATATGACCCTTCTTGCTGCAATGATGGCATGCCACATTAGCATTTCTCCCACGAGACTTGGTGCGTGACTTACCATGCACCTTAGACATAGACTTCTGCGAGTCTCTGCCACGGCCATTCCCACGGTTATTCTTGCCATTACCATCTCTACCTCTAACATGTTGAGAATCAGAGTTTGCAGCAATAGAATGTGTGCACAAGAGGGAGAGAAGAGCTCAAAGTACAAGAATGAAATCTTGCTTACCAAGTTGCTTAGAGTACAACTTGGGTACACTCTCTCACAAATGATAGTGACCCATAGGCTGTTTATATAGCCCTTTGCTAGCTAGGGTTAGGGTTTCCCCTGCCCTTAGGGCTATTCACACCCATCTACCCTTATACTCCCTTGCTTACAGTGGGTTTCTATGCCCATCTTCTAACACCCCCCCAAATGCCAGGGTGGCATTGGATTACAGGACATGTAAAAGATCCCCCCCTTTTTGGATGCCTTTATAAATCAGGCTTACAAGGTTGTTTTAGGTATATGATTTAAATAGTCAAAACAATCGATCTTCAGATGAATTGGAGACATAGTTGGCCACCAATTCTTTGGGTATTTTAGGAGTGTTGGGGCATTTACTTGTTATATGCCCTGTCTTCTTGCATTTGTTACATTTCATCTTCTCGGGATACTTCTTCCAGCAGTTGTTTACAAGATGTCATTTTTTCTTACAGAAAGAACATTTAGTGAGAACTGTATGAACCAATACTTGTTCACGAGAGTTTGAAGTTGCCTGACTGTTGCTGCTTTCTTTGTGGTTCCTCTTTTCTTCATCCAAATAGGATTGAATAGTACTTGCCAAAGTAGGGTCTAGAATATTGGTGAGAGTGGTTACAAGAGTAGGAAACACCTGTTTTACAGCTTTTAGGAGAATAGCAATAGCATCTTCTTCAAGTATTGGAGCTTGTACAGAGGCAAGCTGTGCCATAAGTCCCTTCATATGAGAAATGAATTTTCCCAAATCTTCTCTTGAACGATATTCCAAGCTAAAGAATTCAATTTTAAGGAAGATTTTAGTATTCTTGCCAGTGGCTCCATAGAGCTTTTCAAGCTCATCCCATTTTTCTTTAGCAGTGTTTAGTTGATCAACATGATGAATCATGGATTCATCTAAGTGTAGCATTATGATTGCTTGAGTACGTTGGTCATCCTCTATATCAATCATATTTGCAGAGTTTACAACTCTACTGCCTTGAATAAGAGGCCAATACCCTCTCTCCATCATTTTGTATTTTATAAGTACCTGCCATGGATGGAAATCCTTACCATCAAACTTTCGAATTTGAGGACGGACATCAGCATATGATGTGGTCATTGGGAAGGTCTTACCACTTGTTAGGACAAGGGCAGTGTCTAGTCCCTTACAAACCTTTCACTGAATGTGGAAGCAAATTAGACAAGGTGAAGTCAAAGTTGCAATGAAGAGAAAGGCTGAAAATCATATAAGTGTAATATTTCCAGGTATGACTTTGGTGGTCCTTTCTTATGTGCAAGCTTCTTCCGTGGTTTAATAGTCTTTTTAGGTTTTAATGATGTAAACCTAGACTGGACTTCAGGCTCCTCCTTGTGGTATGGCTTAGTGGATGAAGCTTGTGTTGGACACAGTTTGTCTATGATCTCAATGCTTGTTGCTAATGACTCCAAGGAGAGTATGATGACACCAATGCTATTGATTTCACTGACCAATGTACTTGAGACAATGTCACTTACGGTATGCAATACACTTCTTGTGCATAATGGTCTATGCGTTCATTTTACACATAACCTTACAACAATTCATGAAGAGGAATAAAAAACTCACAGGGTTTTAGTGAATGCCCAGTAAGCTATTCAACTGATGATTTATGATTAGTGTTAAGAGAACACTATTATCAAGCTTAGTGAAGTGCTTGAATGGAACCCGGTTGAAAGTCGGCTTCTCGATGCTTGGTGATGTCCGTTGATCATGCCCAAGAGCTTTAGAATTTGGAATAGGATTCAAAGACTCTGCTTCAGTGATTAGAATCACTGTTAATGAAGCTCAGAGTGTAAAAATGCCAAAATGTCAAGCTTGGAGCTTATTGGCTATGGCTACCCAAAAAAACACAGTTAGGGTTTGGCTTGTAGCAGGCAGCAGAAGAAGAATTTCTCAGAGCCCTCTTAGTTGAGGATAGCTTACTTGGGGGGCTATCAAACCCCTATGGTAGGGGCTGGGATTGCGCCGCCTGCTGCCCGCGTTTCAGCCCAAAATCTACGCCTGTCCAGACTGCGCCATTTTTTGAAATCTTGCCAATGCTGGCCTCACACGTGGACAATGTCAGTGTTTGAACTGACGAGGAGCTGCGCCCTGATGTGGAGAAGAGATTTCCAGAAGAAAGCTCAGGCTAATATGGCCTCCTTTGTCCTCCTCAAGTCCTCCAATGGAGGTAGGTTGCAGGCAGCTATGGAGGAAAGAAGGATAGAGTGAAGAAAATGACAGCTAATGTGCACTTAGTGATGACTGATGCTGAGGGAGGCTGAGGGGATCAAAGATGGCTCTGATACCATGTTGAGAATCAGAGTTTGTAGCAATAAAATGTGTGCACAAGAGGGAGAGAAGAGCTCAAAGTACAAGAATGAAATCTTGCTTACTAGTTGCTTAGAGTACAACTTGGGTACACTCTCTCACAAATGATAGTGCCCCATAGGCTGTTTATATAGCCCTTTGCTAGCTAGGGTTAGGGTTTCCCTTGCCCTTAGGGCTATTCACACCCATCTGCCCTTATACTCCCTTGCTTACAGTGGGTTTCTATGCCCATCTTCTAACACAATAGTCAAAGCATGCAATACACGAGAGGCATCCAAGTTCTTACAGTTGATCTATTCCTACAAAAGAGCAGTCTCTACATCAGGCAAGTTCAAAAGAGTAGTAGGAGCACATAAGGTAGTGCGGAATACATCCCATGACTCACTTAGAGTTCCAAGCGAAAACAATGGAGTAACCTCATCGTTAAAGGTAATACCCTGCGAAGTCAAGTTCTTGAGAATAGCATGGAACTGGCTCAAATGAGCAGACATTGTTATATTCTCCTTCATGCGTAGGTCCATAAGCTACTTCAGCCAATACATCTGACTTGCTAGACTTTTCTTGTCATAGAGATTCTTAATTTTATCCCAAAGCTGCAAAGCGCTATGTGCTTCCTCAACCACATTGTAATGCACTTGTTCAGTGTGAGACAATATGAGGGTGGACTTGCATAGCTCATCAAGCTCATCCCATTCATCATCAGTCATAGTTTCAGGCTGCTCGCCATGCATCCTTAGTGGCTTTATCCACGATTTCTGCACCAATACTTGCCAAACTTGGCTCTTCCAATAGGCATAATTTGTACCATCAAGCTTAGTGATGTTGAAGATAGTACTATATGTGGAAAAAGAACCCATAATGCAGTCCAAAACAGTGTAGATAGTTTAAAATTGCTTGCTGTTTTCTGCTGTAAACAACCAAAATACCATCAAAACCAAGGCAAAATGACCACAAACTGATAGCTAATGATGCTTCCCACCAAGTACCATCAAAAGTACATAAAATTAGGATGGATTAGCATGAAAATTCCATAACAGTCAATGCATAACTGCTTGTTGTAATAAATTATAGCTAGGTACAATGAGAGCAAACTGTAGGTAAAATCAATGCACCAAGTCAACTACTGATTGTTAAAGCATAACCAACATCAAGTGGGCATAAATCAGCATATGACACTCATAGGGACATCGAGCAAACACCCAAGCATGTCAAACAAATCCGTCAGTAAGTCGGCACACCCCCTGTGTAATAGGGCAAAGTGTACAAAACACTAGCAAGACCTGATACAAAGAGTTGTATGCTTAGGGAATGCAAAGCCCAAATTAGCCCAAGTACATGTATGCGGACCACATCATATCAACCATGCAACATCCAAGTGAAGAAGATCCCAGTCTCAGAAGACTCAAAGCTCAATAACATAAACCACCTGCTCAATGTCTGTCAAGCATCCAAAGATGCTCCCACTGCCACAAAAGTCATATGGATCAAGCCAAGAAGCTCAAGAAAGGCATATGGGAGCAGCAATTGACAAAAGATCCAAGACCAGACATCAATAAGACATCATAAGCATATAGGCTTTGTAGCCTCCAATTAGAGTATCCATAGACATCAACTGTATCCCAAATACAACTTTGGCAAGGCAAGAAATATCCCGAGTAAGTTCTGGGAATCCAAATGCAAGCCAAGACAAGGCACTAGTAGCAATCGGCTCCAAACAATGTAACTAGCATGTAGTAGTGGCACAGGCCAAGCATGTCAAGAACGGTCAAACATAGGTAACATACATGCCATATGTACATCAAAGACATAGCATCAAATGCATTCCAAAGTTGAGCTGAGGCTCAAATGAAGATTTGGAACCAAAGACAAGCTTGATTTTGTACCCCAAAGGTCAATACTTCATTGCATATCCCAAAGACATAGCTCGAAACCAATAGGCATAACCAAACATGAAGTAATAGGCTTCAACCCACAGTTGTACAGTAGTGATTTACTGTTCAAAACTAAGTATTTTCAGCAAGAAAATTAGTCCAAAATGATGGCATAACATGTGCCTTGCATCCCCCAAACAATCAGGCATCGATAGGTACCAAATTGATTAAGTAGAAGTGCCCAAACAAGCATTGCATTAGATGCCAATGTTACTTATGCATAACATGACTGTGGGAGTATTGTAAATAGTCGTGGAAATGTAGAGATCAAACCCAAATCCAATGCCAATGATCAAGGAGGCTTCAACACATGTTAGAGACCATTGCCAAGTGCATTGCCAAGCCCGAAGAAGCATGACATAGCCATCACTGAGGAGTAGGTGTGTTGCTGTGTTATGCTCTCCAGATCAGCCCAAAAAATGGTGCAAATTTGCTAATGTATGCTTCTGTTATTGTACATCCATGTGGCCTCAATGGTAATAATTAGAGGCTCCAGGGGGTGCCCAGGGAGGCACACAATAAGCCTCAAGTGCCCAAATGCAAGAGGGAGCAAGATACAAGCTCCAAGGGTTTCCGCCCTGATTGAATGCAAATTGAGAAATGAATAAAAGCACTGAAAGAACACTTCAATACCTCTGTAGCAATGCCATGAGGGTGATCAATAGGCCGGGAAGGTGCTCGAGAAGTTAGGGAGTGACGGGAGCTCAGGAAGGTCAGCTATGGCTGTCGAGAAGGAGACCCAATGATGTACGTATTTGAATGGAAGCTAAGAATGCCACAAACCAAGCTCGAGAAGTTAGAAAGCCTTGCTCTAATACCAGTTGAAAGGTAAGAAGGATCGAAGATTGCTTGGAAATGAGCTATGGCGGAGAGCAAGAGCAAGAGCAAGAAGAGAGAGAGACACAAATGGAAACTCCAACAGTGACAATGTGTGACCGGGCCTTCTTTTATTCAAACTATCACTAAAAGAATAAAGAATAAAGTGACAGTGATGGGTGTCCCCCACCACCTGCAGTGTGCAGTGGCGAATATTGTCAATGTAGTAATACATGGGTGGCTAGGCGAAGGCGCCTTTATCCCCAACAGTCTCTTCATTAGGAAACAACAAAGTGCAATATACTCCTAAGAATGCAACTCGTTTTACTTACCATGCCTCTAGATCCTTGTGTCTCCTTGTGTTTGTTTTTTCCTTGAGTATTTTTTGTATAAACTTTTCTCATTGAAGGGGTATTCACCTTCTGGATAGTTGAGGAAAATAGGGCATCTTTGATATACCTCCTCATCCCACTCTTGCTCTATCTGGTAATCCTCATACATGCACTGATCCTCCTGTACGTTTGCCCAATCCTCACACTCTCCTGGAAGAGTTTGTATAGCCCCTCTCTTCCAACTTGCCCATATATGAACCTGACTTGCAAAGTCACCATTACAATTCTAGAATGGATTAGTAAGATAGCATTGCAAACATGTTACTAAAGAAGGATATTGTGAACTACCTGTACAAAAGCCTCCATGCTACCAGCTTCGTTGACTTTTGTGACTCTATATCTTCATGTGGCTTGAAATCATGAAAGATAGTGCAAAACATTTGCTCTCTATGTTTTCTCTTTATCTCCTTGGTGTATTGGAAGAACAAATTGTGTTCAAAAAGGGTAAATAAGTGGTTGGAGACTTATCTTCGCTATTTTTGTTATGATGTCCAAAAGTCATGAGATTATTGGTTACACTTGGCTGAGTTTGCCTACAACAACTCCACCCATCCTAGTATTGAAGTTTTGCCCTTTGAGGCTATGTATGGCTATAAGGTGCCTTTACAGTCATCTTTAATGAAAGAATCAACCCTCATGGGAAAGAAAAGTTGGAAAGAATGCAAACCCTTCTTCAACAGTGTAAGATGAATCTTACGAAAGCTCAAAACCAAATGAAGATGTATGCTAATGAAAAGAGGCAACCTTTAGAGTTTTAAGAAGGAGAATTGGTTTTATTGAAGATGCCTAAGTCTAGTACTCTACTTTGAAAGATGGATCCAGTACCAAGCTTGCTCAACAGATTTTATGGCCCCTATCAGATCTTGAAGTGCATTGGAGACTTGACATATAGATTAGAGCTACCCTCTTCCACTAAGATTCATAATGTATTCCATGTTAGTTAGCTCATGACTTTTTATGGTGATCCTGTTGATACACTTGATGAGCTGCCACCTATTGATGAGGAAGGTCTTATTCAGTACATCCCGAGGCTATCATAGGTCAGCGTGAGAAGAAGCTTCGATCTCTTTCCATCATTGAATATCTGATCAAATGGAGAGGTTTACCACCTAAGGAAGCTTCTTGGTGGCCTGATTCTATATTAGATGAGTTTTCTTTCCTAAGGGACACATTGGTGGTGGCTGAAGCCTACTGATTATGGAGCTAGTTATGGTGCAAACAGGGACCTGCCAGCAAGCTATTTTAGAACATTTTTCATTCTGCTTAATTTTTAAAATTATACCACTTACATAAGTTCAAAGTAATCTTCACAAGTTACGTTTTGACATGTGGCACGTCTCATTTGGACACTTCTACTAGAAGTTATGGCAAATTTGGTTCAGAAAGGTCTGTTTACACAACAAGCTATCTACTTCATTTTGAGCTCATTAGTTGAAGACTTTATGGCTCCAAATACTTTTGAAGCATTTCTAATCATATATATAGCTGAGGTCTACTTTTTTACTTCCATTTCAGTTCATATGTCTGTCATCTTTCATTCATTTTCCCATCTGTAAAGTTGAAAAAATAGAGTAATACTCTATTCTATCCATCCTTTTCCAATCTTTGTAAGCTTATTTTTTAGGGAAAAAAACATTTGGGACAGGATGGATTGTAAGAAGCTGGGAAGAATAAGGATTTAGTGTGTAAATAATATTGATGCCATGTCACACTGACATTGGTATAAAAGGAGAGGACATGTAAATTTTCTCATCTTTTGACACATTAATACATTACTGTTCTTCTCCTCTTCACCTTGCTCTCAGCTTCAATGGCTTCTCTCTTTCCTATCTTTCTCTCTCCATTTCTAATATTTCTCTCTCCTCGTCACTCTATTTCTCTCTCTTTTGCACTTCTTCTTCTATCTCTTCTATAGTTTTCTCTCTCCTCTTTCTCTCTCACTAGTTCACTTTTTGACAAATGCGTAAGAAAAAACATTATTAAGATAGCTTGAAGAACTACCTACCTTCCACATAACGTGGGCAAGTGCAATCAATGGTGCCTTGTACCATGCGGGAATGGCCGCCGGCTTTCTGTGCACTTGCACCCATGTCTTTGCCTCATTATTTAGCTTGTTAAAAATATTTGCATGGTCAACCTGCCCTAGCATCCTTGCTACACAAACATGGTCTAGATACGAGGTATGGACAACCCCCTTTTGTGCTAGCCTGTGTACATTCTATATTAGGATCTCATGCATATTAGGGTCTCATGAATATGGTCCACTGTATACCTGTTTGTACAAGAAATAGTTGACAAAATCTCCCCCTCTGCCACACTTGTCACTTTCACAAGGGGACAATCAACACACACATGTTGTCTCACATTATCTAGAAAGGCTATTGCAAATAGTCAATTGTGTTAATGATGAAGTAAGCAACAAATACATTGCAGAATGTTAAGGTCCTACAGTTTAGGGCCACTCACATGTGCATATCTCATTCATCCATGCTATATGAGCCGATGGTTACCATCCTAAACATAAAACATGCAAATTGACAAAAAGGCTCAATCAATGCCACTGATTTCTACCTTAAGTCCTCATGCTTATTTAGCCAATGGAAGTCCCACTCATTTCTAATCATATCATCAACCTCCTTGCATTGGTGTCTTGAATTCTCTAATGACACTATGAATATACCCATCCCTCTAACGTACCCATTGCTAAAAAAGGTTTTCGAGAGTTGCTTATACCTCGATGTAACTTGTCTAATTGTAGGCATGGAAACCTAACGACATAATGGGATGGATGGCAAAGGGGTGGATGTCTGCATTTGAATGAGACGATAAAGTAATTAATATCCAATCAACGTAAAGAAATAAAAACCATAATCTAAATCATGCTACCATCTCTTACAAGCACTCACTGTCAACGTTTCCAACTGGTCTTCTATGCATGCTTACACAATACATTTATCGTCACAAGTGAATGTGAGAGTGGTCTTGCTAGCCATTTCACCAACATCTATCATGCGCTTCTTTTTGGTTCTTTGCATTCGATCCTTCTCGGTTTGCATATGGCCACGCCCTTGGTGTGCACTAAAGGACTCAATGCTTTGATGATCATTGCTTTCCTTGTTAGTATCACTCTCTGATACTACGAGCTTTCTCTTGCCCTTCCTCGCTTGGGTCATCAAAGCATACCCACCTTCTCTTGATGTCACTCCTTCCCCACATGCCATTGCAACGATTGCATGTAGCTCTACGGCGGAGGAGTCAATGGTCACGTTTGTGTTGCTCTCCCTCTAGCTCTTGGAGGGCGACTCCCCCCTTGTGATTGCATGTTGCGGGTGACAATAGCTTGTCTACCTGCTGTAGATCATGGAGGCAAGTGAGAGTCCTTGGGAGACTCGTCCGGTTGTCACTTTCTTTTTTGCAAAACAATTATCCGAAATAGGGTAAGAGGAGGAGATAGAGCTATCATAACAAAAATCAAGAGAGGGTTTGCTTACCGTTGTTCAATTGGCCATTGCACAATTGCATTTTCCTCAATATTAATCTCAGTATTGCTTTTGCCATGGTCTTTCACACCCCTTTGATTCATGATGGTGATAAGAACTCCTACTCGTCTAGGGAGCAAGCTCGGTGAGGGAAACATTTGTCGGATTAAACCTTCTGCAATCCTTTCATTGCCCTCATAAAGGGTGACATGATCTTATCTTTTAAAATAATATTTGGCCATGATAGAGGGGCTTACGGTTACTTCTTATAGATATATTGCTTCCTCAATTTCCTGCTAATGAAATACCAATTGTGAGAGAGTGAGAGAGAGAGGGGGGGGGGGGGGAGAGGGAGGGGGGGGGGAAGGAAGAGATGACATTGGGATAAGAGAGTGGGAGATAAAGAGAGAGTGTGTGAGAGGGAGGGAGAGAGAGAGATAGAGAGAGGGAAGAGGAAGGAGGAGATAGAGAGAGGGAGGAAGGTGGGGAGGGAGAGAGAGAGAGAGAGAGAGAGAGAGAGAGAGAGAGGAGTTTTTGAGGTCTCGAAAATGCCTTTTATGAGATAGAGAAAGAGTGCTCTAGACCAATAGGAGCAGAGTCTTCGTAGTAACGGAAGTTCTATTTAAAAAATACAAAAAATTATTTTACTCTATATATATATATATATATATATATATATATATATATATAAAATATTATGGCTTTGTATGATCAATATCTTCTTTTAGCCCCTTATATTCATAATTATGACATTCTTTACATTAATGATATACAGTCCCGGCCACTTTTATTTAATGATATGTTTGGATTAATGATAATGACATGTTTAATCTAAATTCAAATTAGTAAGGAGCTTGTCACTTATTTTTTTCCCTTTTTTCTTTTATTCCTCTCGTGTTTTTCCCTCCTTTGTGGTAGCTTAGTCCTCTCTCTCTCTCTCTCTCTCTCTCTCTCTCTCTCTCTCTCTCTCTCTCTCTCTCTCTCTCTCTCTCTCTCTCTCTCTCTGCCATGGATACAGAAATTTAACCTTCAACAAGACATCTAAGCTTCCAAATCACATCCATATTAGTGTTTAACTCATTCCAAAAAGATGGAAGATGGATTTCTACAATCATTAGCAAAGGTAGTTGGATCATCATGCAACAGGCAAAACATGGGAAAATGCGAAGATATGAGAGCTTGTTCATCTCTTCTTGAAAGGTTAGAATATGAGATTTCAAGCTTGGAGTAAATAAGAATAGCATAAAAGAGGTTCTGGTGCAACATGTGTTTATACATAGAGAGCTATATTTGGAACGTGGAAGTTCAAATCTTCCAATGCATAAACCAAACTGTAAGGATTTGATTCTTAAATTCTTTCTTCTCTTGAATTTGGTTTAAGGTTTTTCATTATAACATTTTTTCATTTGTCTTGTAGATGTCTATCCCTCTAATCTTGAGGAATGGAAAATGGCTGAGTCTATTGTTGATGCGATTGATGAAATGATACTTTGCCATATCCAAGAAAATACAAGAAAACTAACAAGAAATGCTTCCAAGAAATGCTAGAAACAAACCATAGCTTGCCATTCATATTCAATGAAAAGAAGAAATACAAATGTTGAAGCCATGGCTGCTTGTTGAGAATACTATGATGATAGCTGCTGCAAGGTACACACCCTTTGCAATGGTGGGAAGGAAGAAACCTTCTAGCTCCAAGAAGTGGAGTTTCAAGAAATGAATTGAAAAGATATGTTACATTGACACTCTCTTGCCTTTTATACTCTAGCCTAAAATAGACTAATTGGCCTAATTAAAGTAGCATGAAAATTGCTTTATTACAATCCATCCCTGCCTAAAAGTTTTGTCCTCAAAACTTTTGAAGACTGAAATGACAAGTGGATGGTAAATGTAAAGGAACGAGAGACCAATGCTGAATATCCTTGTTGAAGTTGTCCTTTGAAGAAGATACTCTCCCATGAAAAGAATCTTGAAAATAAACTCAAAATAGTGGAAATCTAGAATGCTGTCCTGAACAGGGTAGTGATAGTAAATGACCCATAACTTTGGATAGAAATGTCGGAATGACACATATGAGGTATAGAAATGAAGTTTACTTCATAAGGTAACCATCCATGTCATCAAAATCCAATTTTGATGTCGATAGGTCAATTATTTTCATGACAGAAATTTATAACAGCAAGCTGTCCACTGTGTAATGAGCTAAGTATCTTCTTGAAGAAGCCATGGATATTGATCCAAATAGGAAGCATGCTGCCAAGATGATTCTTCCATAGGCAATCCTTTCCATTTGATAAGATATTCCATAACAATACAATTCCTTAGAACCTTCTCCCTCTTGCCAATAATCCTTTTGGGCTCATAGATGATTAAGCCATCTTCATCAAGAGGAGGTAGTTCTTCAAGAACTTGTATATCAGGGCCAATATACTTCTTAAGTTGAGACACATGAAAAACATTATGAATGCGTGTGGATGAAGGAAAATCAAGTTGGTAAGCAAGATCTCCAACTTTTCTTGTGATTTGATATGGACCATAATAGTGATGAGCAAGTTTATTATGTCCTCCCTTGAGAGAAGCATAACGAGACTTAGGTACTTTCAAAAATACCCATTCTCCTTCTTCAAAATCCACATGCCTTCTCTTATCATCCGCATATAATTTCATTGTCTCTTGTGCCTTCCTGATGTTCTCTTTGCTTTGCTTCATTAAGGCTTCCATCTTTTCCAACTCTTCTCGAGCAAGAGGATTCACTTCATCATGAAACAATGCTCAAGGTACTTGGACTTTGTATCCATACAATGCCTTGAATGGTGACATACCAATACTCATATGATGAGTATTATTATAACAGAACTCCGCAAGATGAATCCAATGATCCCATGCATTCTGCGTATCATGGCAAAAATGTCTCAAATAGACCTCTAACCATTTATTGACCCTTTCATTTTGGCCATCTGTTTGTGGATGATAGGCAGTACTTGGAGTTAATTTGGTACCCATGGAAGTAAAGAGAATTTTCCAAAAATTTCCCATGAACTTGGAATCCTTGTCAGAAACAATCTTCATAGGTAATCCATGAAGTTTGAAAATTCCTTCCATGAACTGATATGCCACCTGTTTGGTTGAATATTGGACTTTGGTAGGTAAGAAGTGGGCTGATTTGGTAAGACGATCAACCACAACAAAAATGCTATTCCAGCTCTGCTTAGTGGTAGGAAGTCCTGTAATGAAATCCATACTGATATCAGTCCATTTACCATGAGGAATAGGCAAAGGCTGAAGTAAACCACTAGGCAATAAATTGGAATCTTTCTTTTGCTGGCATGGTAAGCACTGCATCACATACTCCTTGACATCTTTCCAAAGTCCCTTCCAATAGAAACATTTATGGATCTTATCAAAAGTTTTAAACAAGCCAATATGTCCTGCCAAAGGAGAAGAATGCATCTCCTGCAATATACGTGGCCTAAATGATGACTGAGGGGTCAAATAGACTCTTCCTTTGAACTAAAGAAGTCCATTTTGCCACTTGAAATTGGGAAATTCAGATCCATTGTCTTGCTGTAATTTCTTCATAATGTTAGCAGTGTGTTCATCCAAAAGATATTCTTCTTGAATGCCCTGAATCCAATCTTTATGTATGGTAGAGATAGTAGAAATGGAACATGCCCACATCCTGGATAAGGCATTAACCACTACATTATCCTTGCTTGCCATATAGGATATCTCAAAATCATATCCTTGAAGAGTAGCTAACCACTGTCTTTGTTTGGGAGAGAGATTTGGCTGAGAAAGAAAATACTTCAGCACTCGATGGTCACTCCTCACTTTAAAATGGCTGCCATAGATGTAGTGATGCCACTTCTTAATAGCATGAAGAATGGCTAACATTTCATGCTCATAGACATGGATTTCCCTTTCTTTATCATCTAACTTCCTGCTTTCATAAGCAATAACACCATGGTCTTGGCATAAAATTGCCCCAATACCTCTACCACTATCATCTTCATAGATGGTAAATTCCTTGGAAAAGTCTGAGCACACTAAGATAGGTGCTGAAATAAGAAGACTTTTCAGCTCATTAAAGCTCATAGTGGCTGTAGCATCCTAGAAGAAAGCTTCTTTCTTCAATCTGTCCAGTAAGAGGAGCTGCTACATGGGCATAATTCTTGATGAATCTCTATTGAAGGTACAAGTGGCAAATGGAGCTCAAGAGTTGAGTAAAGAGATATGCCGGCAGACTCCTATTGAACTATCGTAGTCTTGCACTATTATGACAGACTTGATTGTCCTAGATATGGGTCCTATTGACATCATTATTGGCTGCGATTGGCTTAAACAGCTTGGAAAAATTTCCTTGATCTTAACCAGATGTTTATGGAGTTTACTTGGAATGGGCAGCAAGTAAAACTTAATGGCATTGAGAGGAAACAAGTGGAAATAATCAGTAAGAAGAAGATGAAGAGGGAAATCAATGCTATGTTAAACTTTTGGAAGAGTTTAATGACATATTTCAGCCACCTATATCGTTGCCTCCTCAGCGAGAAGTGGATCATTCTATTGATTCAATGCCTGACACTAAACCCATCAACAAACCTCCTTATAGATTATCCAAGTGTGAGAGAGAAGAAGTAGAGAAACAGGTTAAAGACTTGTTGGAAATGGGATTTATTCAGCCTAGTCAGTCACCTTTTGCTTCTCCCGTACTACTTGTCAAGAAGAAAGATGGGTCATTTAGGATGTGTATTGACTATAGAGATCTAAATAAGTGCACTGTGAAGAACAAGTACCCAATTCCCCGCATAGATGATTTGTTGAATGAACTCAAGGATGAAAAGGTTTTCACCAAGATTGACTTAAGATCAGGGTATCATCAAATCAGAATGAAAGCAGGGGATGAGTACAAGACAGCTTTTAGGACAGAAAGAGGTCTCTACCACTTCCTAGTCATGCCATTCGGACTTTCCAATGCACCTGCAACCTTCCAAGCACTTATGAACAAGATTTTGCAGCCATTCTTGTATAAATCAGTCTTGGTATTCTTTGATGATATGCTCATCTATAGCAAGAATAGAGAGGAACATTTGGAACATGTCAGAGAAGATCTCCTTACTTTGAGAAGACACAAGCTTTTTGCAAAGGAAAGCAAGTGCACTTTTATGGTTGATGAAGTGGAATATTTGGGAATCCATTTCTTGTGGTAATAACTTCAGCTCATACAATGACTTAGCATTGACAAAACTATGTGTGCTGCCCATATCAATGAGAATATAAGCAACCTTTGAATTTATAGTACCTTTGAGCCAAAGTGTATTTTCACCCTTACAACCCATCCATGCATCCTGAGATATGGAACATAACATGGGTTGACAAGAAACCATAGAACCACTTGGATCATAGGGAAAGCTATTGACAGTCTCTAAATCCTCTTGCACATCTTGGTCCTCTTGATCATGCATGTCTTCATATGTGGGGGCTGCATCCACTTGCAAAAGAGCTTGCACTTCTGTTTATGTTCAGGAGACCACTTCTCCCCACACTTGTAACACAGGCCCTTGGTTTTCTCATTGGGAAGTGCTTTATTGTTGTTGGCAATGGGATATGGTTTTGGCTGCAGCTTCAGTCCTCTTGAAATCCCCTTTAAATCAGCATTACTCCTGAAATTAGTGCCCTGCCTTGAAGCATAAGCTATAGGATATATAGGCACCCTACTGAAATTATTTGAGAACCTATTTTCAGCTCTATTTCCTTCTCTTTGTTGGCTGAATTGATGTCCAAATCTCATGGGCTGATTTGCTTGATAATGTGTCCCTGTTTTGGGCTGAAATGCAGTCAACTCTCTTCTATACTTTTGGCTATAGCTTTCAGCATATTGTATGGCTGCATGTACACTAGTTGGCTTGGCTGCTCCAACTTCGGCTGAAAGGTTAGGATCAAGACCAAAGATGTACTTATTTAACTTGGCTGTATTGGAGATACCTTTGACATACATGGAAAGATTTAAGAATTGACTGGAATAATCCCTTATGGAAAATCCCCTTTGCCTAAGATCGTACCATCTTCGTTCAAGTCTTCCCTTTTCCATGGGTGACACAAATACTTGAGTCATGGCTGATTTAAACTCATCCCAAGATTGAAAAATTTCCCCTATCTTGCACATGTATCTCCACCAAGTATGTGCATACCCTTCTAGGTGTAGGGCTACATAACAAATCTTTGCTTGTTCGTTGCGAGAGTATAGAGTGAAGTACATTTCCAATTTATTGATCCACTCCTCAAGCTCGGTCAGTGAAGGGTTATCTCCTTTGAAATTTGTTATATTGATCTTATCCTTGTATTCTTTATCATAGTGATATTGCTGCCCACCATGATTGTTGAAGCCAAAAGATTGTTGTCTATGAAAAGAGTCACTCCTTGGTTGCTGCCCATTGCAATGGTTTCCATGAGATTGATGGCCAAGCAATGAATTTCCATGTGATTGGGTATGATTAGAAACACCATGTGGCATTCTATCCTCATGAACATTAACATGCTGAAAACTGTCATGAGCATTAACATGCTGAAAACTGCCCCCATGTACATGCTGTCCATGATCTTCTCTCACATTAGGTTCTCTTACATTAGGAGTTTGAACATGATGAGTATCAAACTCTTTATAAAAGGGGTGACATCCATGAATAAACTCTTCTTCATCTTCATGCAGTGAATGACCTTGCTGTCCATATTCTCTTGAGATAGGAAATTTAGGCTTGCCTCTACTCCATGAATTAGCATGTGGCTAAGCGGTTTCATTGACTCTAGAAGGACCACCATGTTCATAAGTCGATGGTATATGTTGATGAGCTGTAGTAGATCTCACATTCCCATGAATAAGTGGCACTTCTTCAACATGGGGTGGTGGTTTACTTTGGAATCTATCTCCCAAATTGCTGAATATAGTGATCAACTGATCAAACTTGGTATCCAATCTACTACTTTGTTGCTCCATATGAGAAATCATCTTGTTAAATTTATCATCCATGGAGTGGGTAAGCTAAAGTAACCCATCATTCATGTTGCCAAGTTGCTTAGACATTTGTTGGAAGTTGTTAGAATCACGAGAGATGTTTACTTCATTCCCCTGATCTATGATATGAGGGTTCTTTAGCCATTACACATCGTCATTGGTGGTACTAACTCCCATGAATTCTAGCCTCTGATTCGTGGCTCTATTATTGTCATTTGTCTCAGCATGATAATCCTCCAAGCCTTCCTCAATGTGGTCTAACATTTGCTCTTTCTTCTTATTCCTTGCCATATTGTAATTTCAGCACTGTCAGTCAAAGATTGGTCTATATCTTGAGCTACGCTTCCCCGATCCAAGTGCTTTATAGCTCAAAATGGAGCTTACAATATGTATATATACCAGATTTACTGAAATAAGAACTTTGAAAAAGCTATATAATGGTTCCAGACCAAAACAATGTGTCTTTGCTGCCTGCCTGTCAAAGTGCAGTTTACAGTGACCACCTGTCACAAAATGGGATATAACTTGAGCTTCGCTACTCCAAATGAGGCGTGCTATAGCTAGGATCGAAGAGAACTTTGAGCTCTACGTACTGAGCATAAGAACCCTTATTGAAAAATTAAAAATTCCTTTCCTGTAATAGGTTCTTTATGACTGTCCAGACTGGGACTGCACCCTGTAAAACCCTGTAAAAGCACTATTTGAGCACTGTTTCATCCCATATGCATATAGACCATGGTAAAACTCATGTGGGCACTGAAGGGAAACCCGTAGGCTATAATCACCACTTGGAATCAAATCTGTAGCACCTGTAGACTTGCCAAACTATTCAAAACTGTGACCAAACTGCCCTATTTTTCCTTGTTTGTACGAAGTATCTTCAAATCTTTTCCACTCTCATCCTGAGTGGTCTTCCATAGTCCACCACCTACGGTGAGGGATAAAACGGCGGAACAGGCACCTAAATGGGCTCTGAAACTCTGGAAGGTGTGCAAAGTTCCTTCCAGGACAGGTTGTGCACCCTTACAGAGTCATCAATAGCAAGGGAGGGTCACCTCACTATTGTCTTGCTATTTCGTCCGATTTCGACCTTTTTCCTTGGTCGGTATTGAACATGGTAGAGCTAGTATTCTAACAAACAAGGTATGATATGCAAGACCGAATCAAGACATTGATCCTTTCATGATATGAATGAATTGGAAAGGTATCATGAATGAAAATGGGCTGAGATAGGCTTACCAATAGTATCAGTGACTCACTGCATACTATGCTCACCTTTATAAATTTATTTTGGGAAACTCCATAATTCCATACAATAGCTCCAAGTATAATCCAAGGATGATGCCTTGAGTGAGTCTTCAACTCCAAGAAGCCAAATATATGGAAGATCCTTTGTAATTGGAGCCTCTTTGACTGAGATTTCCAAGAAATTCTTCAATCCCTGTCATGCTTGAAGTCCAAGAGAAGATTGGCCTTCAATCTTGAATCCATTGCTTAAAGCCTTCAAAATCTTGAGTGTTTGGAGTAGTAGGAAGGTCCCTGAAGTCATTTAAGACCAATGCCCCATGAAATAGAAGAGAATAGACCAAAAATTTGAAGCCTATAGCTTGCTGCCCTGTTTTGACTCCATAGCCAACTCTCTTTGAAGCTTCAAATCCAAGAATGCTTCAATGTCGGTCCCTTGAGTGTTGAGGAAGCTCCAGGAAGTAAAATGGAGTAAAAGCCCCTTGATCTCTTCAAGAATTTCCAAAAATTTTGAGTGCTATCCTGAAATCTGCCATAGCTAGGGTTTCATGTAAGCTTCAAGAACTCCAATGTCATGAAGAAGAAGATGTTTGAGGCCAAGATCTTCAAGATAATGCTCTGAATAGCCATGCCATAGTGCTCAAGGCTTGAAGCATCAAATCATTTTGATCATGTGGTAAGAAGACATGCTGAAAATTGGTGCAAAATTGCTGATCACACTCCTCTACCATCATGAGAAAATCGATGAGAAGTGTACCATATAGATACTCTATGGCAAGCTTATAACCCAAGGAAGATTCCTACCAAGCCGTTTGATGGGGATAGAAGCCATGGGAGGAAGATATGAGCAAAGATCTCTATGGCAGTTTGTAGGGAAGCTTGAGAGAAAGAGGAAAGAGAAGAAGAAACCCTTGGTTAACAAAAAGTAACCCTGTTTACTCCTCCCTAATCCCTGTTTAACTCCAGTTAGTCCAATCTCCCTTCAAAATGACCTATGAATTGACCACGAGCTGTTATTTTCACCATAGAACCTCCAAGATCCTAAAAAATAGTGACGACTTGATGCAGATAGCCATGGCTAGTCACAGTTTGAACTGTAACTAAGCTTGTGACCAAATCTTGTCCTCCCAGTTACCCTGTAATAAGTCTGTGACTAAAATTCACCATGAAAATGACCCTTCCCATGGATCAAAATCCATGCTCTAATACCAATGAAATGATACTTTGCCATATCTAGGAAAATACAAGAAAACTAACAAGAAATGCTTCCAAGAAATGCTAGAAACAAACCATAGCTTGCCATTCATATTCAATAAAAAGAAGAAATACAAATGTTGAAGCCATGGCTGCTTGTTGAGAATACTATGATGATAGCTGCTGCAAGGTACACACCCTTTGCAATGGTGGGAAGGAAGAAACCTTCTAGCTCCAAGAAGTGGAGTTTTAAGAAATGAATTGAAAAGATATGTTACATTGGCACTCTCTTGCCTTTTATACTCTAGCCTAAAATAGACTAATTGGCCTAATTAAAGTAGCATGAGAATTGCTTTATTACAATTGATGTGATGCATGGCTTGATTGGAGAAGAGATATACAAAGGTAGAAAGAAGACAAAGCTTGCAGAGAATGATATATTCTTCTATGACCATTCTTATATTGTCCCCATGTAGCATAGCCATCAATATTCCCCCTTCCTTTGCCCAATTTTTCAAGCTTTGAGTGGCCTTTGCCAAGTCTACCTACTAGTGAGGGCTATAGATGTTTTTGAGATAGAGAGAGCATTAAAACCTAGTATCTCAAGTAGGCTAAGTAAAGCTACTTGATTCATGCCTATTAATATATTTGTTGACTCCTTTTCTAATGCTGAGATAAGAAGATCAAAGGCTATGCTTTTAGTGAAGAGACTAACAAAAACATACAATGCAAGGATATTGAAGAAAATATCTATTTACTATCAATATAAAATACATGTACAAATTTTGTGGCAAATTTTTGTTAGCCATCTCCATGACTTATACACAATGGCTTACAATAAATGAGGCAAAGTTTCTTTTTTTGAGAACTTTTCTTAGGAGAAGGGATATCCTTTCTAGGAGTCCTTTTGCCTATCTTTGATACTTTGGTTGCCTTGGGTGTTGAAGGCATAGCTTCACCTATTGTAGTTACATGCACCTTCTCTCCTTCAATGTCCAAGCCCCCACAATTGTCCATTCTTGTCGGTTGTATACAATGATCACTATGCACTTCATGAGCTTTGCTCTTATATACCAAACATGCTCACTTATATAGAAATCCCTTGTAAAGTGTCATACATTTGTAAGAAAAGATTTTTAGTTCATTGTTATTTTTTACAATGGACTATATTATTATCATCAATAGACTATTTTGCAATAAACCTCTATCTTAAAGTTTAGTATGTTTCACATTGCCTTTATAAGTTTAACATCATCAATGAGATAAATAAACTGAACCAATCTTTTGGCATTTACAATTACTCTCTAGCCACAAAAGTAACTATCATTCTGATGAGAACATTACAATCAACAATATAAAGTAAAACTATGAAACTAATTGTTTATGGTAGTTTTTAGAATAAATTATCTTAGTATGTTCCAATCATAATAATCAAGACCTTACCGCAACTTGTTTATATTGCATTGTTGCAAGTAAGTCAGAAGGCATGGGAGGCTTTTTCTCTAGTACTTCAATCAATCTTTAACAACTTTGTACAAAAAATATAATAAAATTTAGAGTAATTACAAAAGAAAGATCAAAATATTTAGAGTACCTGCAAAAAAATATCAAAATATCAAGGAGACTCTAGATTATATAACTTATAACTAGGCATTTCCATAACTTCCTTTTATAAAATTAATGAGGAAACATTGCCTCTCCACACAGTCTATTCCAATTAAACTCCAATGAGAATTGAAAATAAAAATATTTTAATAATCTAGTAAAACAAGATCTCATAAAATTTAACAAAATATCAAATTACTTACTTTTTATTGTATGGAATTAGAAGAACCTCCAAAGTTTCAAACTCAATTGAATTGAACCAATGGTCAAATGCACTTGCATCAAGCTCACTCCTCATATAGTATGAGATAGATGGATCAAGAATCTCAATCTTTTGTTGTATATCAAAGGGGAGCTCATGCATTACACATCTAGCGAAGGAATGGAGATAGTAAGCATCAACATAAAAGTTTATTGCTAGAAAAATATAGTGAGTAAAAATAAATTTTGGCATACTATATCTCATCCCAACAAGAAGAATAGAGTCATTTACTTCTCTTACTTTATTATTGAGAATTTGAACACAGTGAGAGTCCAAAAATACCATATGAGATCTTTTGTTAATATCACCAGGTAAAAGCAACAAACATTGAAGCCCTTAGGGTTAGCCCTTTCAAGAAGGGTAGATAACTCATCTTCAAAAGATGGGATTTTTTTTGCTTTCTTTTCTTATTCCTTCTTTCTTTTATACTCCCTCAATTTATCTGCCTGCCCTTCTGTGGCCTTTTTCTCTTTCTCATGTTGTCTCGTGTTCTTTTCATGGGTGACATCTTCAACCTTAAGACCTAGATCATTTTTTTTCTTTCTATATGGAGACACATTTAAAATATTGAAAGCCTTCATATCAGAAAGGGAGAGTGGCTCAATGACATTTGAAAACTTGTATCTCAATCTCCTAAGAATTATAATGTCTTTATCCACAAGTGTAAGCCTATGTACATGAGCAACACATATATAAGAATCTTGAAAAAACTCAATTAAAAAATCTTATGTAGCGTCTCGAATAAAGTTGACAAAGCTGCCCTAGTCCATCTAAAATTATCAAGACTATGCTTGTCACAAATTTATCTGACAAGCCTATGAAAAGATAGTTTTAGAATTGCATTATTCAGAGCCTTCATTGAACTTCTAATCTCCTTTAGGCATCTAACATGCTGTGAGAACCTTCTCCTTGGCTTTGATTTCCTTGTAAGTTTGGAAGGCTTGGAGGACTAATAGATCTTTGAAGCAAGACCTCTATGATCAACGTTCTACTTTCTTATAGTGGCCTTAGTTCTAGCCATGTGAAACATCCAAGAAAACAAATAATACAAACAAATTAGGATAGGTCTCCAAATCTCTAATATAATATTATCTACAATCACTTAGTAGCAAACAAATACTAATATAGTCTATCTCCAATTTTAATAAAACAATGAGGCACAAGACGTATGAAACATGAAGAGGCCTTCTGGACAAGAGAAACAAATACCGTCTCGCATTTCACACGTCACTTCTTTTTTGGATATATATTTGATCAAAGAGAATTAATGTCATGAAGTTTTACAAGTCTCACAATAGAACACTTGTCATTCTACAAATCTCACATCTTATTCTCAAGGAGTTTAATCCTTGAAAGATTCTTATCATTATTAATGAAAAAAAAATCCTTATGTGTGATCAAGCTCTGTTGATCCATGATTCTTTGAAGAAACTTGCATTCCAAGCGATGTATGAAATGGGAAATAACTCTTGTCCATGAGAAGAGCCATGACTTATCGTGTTTCATACGTCGTGATTTTTTCGGGATCATTTGGCAAGATTCGTTCAAGTGATTCAAAGCTAGCTCATATTTGTCAAAAAACTTACATTTTTTAGGGTTCGGCGCATATGCTAGGCGAAGAAACTGTCTTTAGTCGCCTTGCACTGAAGAATAATTTTGCACTGTGACCAAGTTAGTGTTGTGTTGGTGTGATTGAGCATAAAAATAGTTTTTTCTTCAAAAAAACTCTTTTGCGGTTTAGAAATTGGGTTTAAAAGGATATTGGTTTACATGTGTGGATACTGTAATGCGTAGTTAATTTTACCCATGTAACGTGCAGACCGTTTTTGCCGGGAAAGTTGTGCCACATGTCACTTACTTTTTTGGCATGATAGTACTTTTATGGCTCCACTTTTTAAAGGTAAAAGATAAATCATAGCATTTTCTTTTTCATTTTAAGTGCACCTTCTCCTAATTAGTGCACTATACTCCTTGAACAAACGTGCGGTGATTGTTAGCATATATGTATGAACACTCAAGGTCGGGTTTATGTTAATATTTCTTTCATGTATATTGTCTTTTCTTCAACGAGCTATTTATCTTGTAAGCATCGCAAGCCAAATTAGGCATATTCTAACAAAAAACCATTTATTATCAGCACATTAGGGACTGCAAATCTCAAGTATCAAACTTTTTCTTGTCATTTTTTCTATGCAATCCTTAATTTCAAGGCATTGAAGATGATTAAATTTGTAATATTTATTACAAAATGATTCATTGACGTATGAGACACGATTTTACCATTTGCAAAGGGTTTTGAAAGTTTTTGTCACGTTTCATAAGTCTTCAATGTCAAATAAAAACTGATCAGTGAAATGCGAAACTATATGTCTCCTCTGTTGCTTAAGTAGTTAACACACTTTTTATAAGGTATTGTATTTTGATTAATTAACCATGTGTAATATCTTAAGGATTTTGACATGCAATATGAATGAAATAAGGTATCATTGCTAAACACTGATCTGTGTTTGTTAGTTTAAAAGGAGAAAGATACATCAAGAACTTAGAAATTCTATAAGGGTTTTGCTTAGTTTTTCTATCAATATTGGTCTTGTACACATGTTAAACGATGGGGTTTTGATGTTCTAGATGCATTGTGTTGGACAATTTTTTCGGATGTATAAAATACGAATTCGTAAAGTTTTTTGGTTAAAATGATGTGTGAAACATGATTTTATGAACTATAAAGCGGTTTGGGGATCATTGTTTTTGTGTTTCATGAGCCGTGAATGTAAAACAAAATTTGATCGATGAGACACATTATTTTATTCTTTCTCTACTGCATAAAGGAAAAATTCACTTCATTCATCTTGCATTTCTAATCTCTAACATAACAAACACGTTAAATTTATCAAAATACAAAAGCAGTGCCTTGTAGGTTTTGACTAAATTTTTTAAGCAATATTTCTTTAGTCTTTTGAATATGAGCAAATGTGCATTAGTATATTATGCTTCTAATTTTAATTTTTTGTTTTTTGGATTTGGTTTTGTGAGTAATCAGGATGATTAAAAGGAAGTTTTCTTTAGAGGGAATGGAGGAGGAGGATTTGGAGGATACTTGTGATGAAAAGCTCTTTGATTTTCTTCATGCGACTGGAAATTTGTTTAGATTTGTTTATATCAAAGATATGCTCAATGTTCCCTTTGATTTGGAAGAGCTCTTGAAGGATCTTGAAGATAAACTAAAGGATTTTAGGGAGTTTTATGATAGGCATGTGGAAAGTCTAGAGATTGAGGGATTTGTCCATTATAGCAATGTAATGGAAGCTACCAATGATGCTAGAACAACTTTGTAAAAACAAGGTTTAGCCTTAGTGATGAAGAATTTAAGAAGTGGAAAGTAGATTGCCCTTTTCATGAGAATCAACATCAATGTCTTCTTGTACAGAAGTATGTTGGATTTCTTATATATATTCAATATATGGATAGTTGTTTTTGAGATACAATACAAGAGAAGAAGATCCAAGATATTGCATGCAAAGACAAAGAAGTTGAAGAGAAGGGGGAAATGTTTCAGGAGGATATTGAGAACCAATTTGCAGGGATTTAATGTTGCTTTGTTTAAAAGCGAGAACATTACAAAAGTGGAAGAAAAGGAGATAGAGTTGAGTACAAAGATTGAAACATGTCCTCTTGAATGTGTCCCAACATTTTCCAGTTATATCATCAACAAAAAGAGATATGTATTGCTAAATGATATTCAACACCTTTTTTATCTTAGAGAAGATTACGGCTTAGCAATCCTTGAAACATGGGGTCAAAATGATAAGAATTTTATAGGTTATGATGAAGAGGAATTGCTAGCAACTCTTGATGTTGAGGGAGAGAATTTTCAAGACAGCTCTATAGCCTTGCATTCTTGTATTAATTAGATCGTGGAATATGAAAAGGGGGGGATACCTATAGAGAAAGAGTTCTTACAAATTCAATAGAGACTTGATATTGACAACATGGGGTATGAAGAGAAATTGAAGTCTCCATTAGAGGAGAAACCAAAAAGTTCAATAAATCTATATGATGATAGTATTCTTGAAGAAGATCAAAACCCTAAGGTATGAAAGATAATTCTAAGATATCCATTGTGATTTAGATTAGAGTATGTTATGCATTATAGACAAATATTATTGGACATTTATCTATTGACATCTTATACTATTGTAGTTTATTGTGCATATAGAAATTGAAGATGCATACAACTTTCTTGGAAGAGCCAAGGGCTTAAGGCCATTAAAGCTTGGCAAAAGTCAAGGCCTTGGTCATTATATTGGAAGCTTAAATAATCAAACAGTTACAATTTATCATAGTAGGTTGTCAAGCTCTCAAAGCTTACCAATAATGGCTTTGAAAGCTATTTCTAAGGTGATTGGATCCCAAGCTTTCAATAGAGATTCAGACAAGATAATTTTGGTAGAGAAGGAAGAAGTTGTAAGAGTTTTTGGCTTCATGCCTCGATACAGTGGATCTAGGGCAATATACTTTGGAGTTCTTGGCTCTTATTTGCTCTCCCATGTAGGAGATGCTAAGAATTTGAAGCTTCTTCTAGGCTATAAGAGACAAGAGTTCTTGGAATGTAGAGGTCTCATCAAGTGGGATGAAACAAAAGATTCCTTTAGAGGACCTAGTGAACTCCCTGAAACTAAAGACTCTTCTGCAAATTGAGTCAGACTAAAAGATGTTAAGGGTTTCTTGAACCCCATCTTTTTTCATCTCTTTGTCTAGTTTATAACCATTCTGAATATCTTTGCTTTGCACAAGAGTTTAAATATCCCTTTTTTCTTCTTTGGGTAATAGTGGATATAGTCCTTGCCAAAGATGATATATTACATGATGAGGTTGTATCTTTGAGCTTGAATTTGTGCCAAAAAAATTTGTAGAACCATTGAAAGACCTCTAATAAACCGTTTGCTTTGTATCTTCCACCTCCATGTCTTGTGTGTCTAAAGTATTTTATTCTTGCTTGATAATGTGATTTTTCCATACCTTGGGTTGACCAGATATATAGAGATCCATATTTCTTGATAAAATATGGAGCATGGCTGTATAAAATATATTGCATAGTTAACAAATAAAGAAATTCAATTAGAAAACCTTACATGAGTTAGACAATAAGAAGACATACATATGAAAACTTCTTACCATATAGTGAGTGAAGTGTTGATTACCCCAAGCTTTTGTTATTGCCTTTTTAAAAAAGTTCAATTTTTTTTTTAAGTCTTTGAGATCATCATCATTCCACTCAGTTTTATCAAAATAAAAGAATACTTTGTCTAATGTTTTCTAAACATTGGCTTTTCTATTTTGAGCTTGTCCATTATCAGCATGATCCTTAACTGTATTATGTAGGCACTTTCATTGATTGTATCTAATAGTTGAGCCACCATTCCTAGAGTTTATCTTACCAAGTCTTCCATGAAAGTTTAGGAACCTTCTAGCCTTCACTCAACCAATAGATGGCTTTTTGGAATTGTAGATAAGACTTTTTCAATCTTTGTTATAGCATCTTTGATGCGTTTCTCCAATGAATGAATCTTCTATTGGTAGCCCTCTAGCTTTTGTAGTAACTCATTGTTATGTTTTGATAAAAGATGGTTCTCCAATTTGAGGTCATCCTTTTATTTAACCAAGTTAAGTGCATAACCTAGAAACCCATTATATCCATCACCAATGAATCTCAACAATTAAGAGCTATTATAGAAAGGCGGAGTGCTATTTTTACTAGGATCTTTGGGATATAGCCTATCATCTAACCGAATATCGAGATCCTTATTTCCTTCAAACCTGTGAATACACTTTATAGACTCTAGCTGTAATAGTAATGGGGTTTGTTCTTTTCCTTATTGGTTCATACTCACTATCCAATTCAATATCAAGATGATAGAGAGGTCTTGTATTAGAGCTATAGAAATCATTGGATGACTGATCCATAACTAAGGATGTGATTAGAAGATTGGATTGAAAAACTATGTGAATTAGAAACAAGAAGGAAAACGAAGAAGAAACTAGTAAGGATGGGAAAGAAAAAAGAGAGTGAGAATGGAGGAAAGTAATCAAATGTCGAACAAAATTCAAATTGAATACTAGTTTTCACTTTAATGAGGATGAGTAAGATCTTCATTATGACAATCTTTGTCACCTTTATGGCGGCCTAGATTTCTAGGTTTGATGTGACCACGAGAATATCGTGATAATGACTTATTAACAATTTTTGATATATTTACTTACCAAAATATACAAGTTTTTAAAAATCTAAAAATGACTTTATTTTAAAATATTTTATCTCTCGAGGATCGCTTACATGGCATTTTCGAGATCTCAAAACTCCCCTAATGAGAGAGAGAGAGGGGGGAGGGAGAGAGTGTGTGTGATAAGTGGAGAGAGAGGGGAAAAGCCTGGGATAGAACGGTGAGATAGAGTATGTGTGACTGTATTACTAATTAATTAATTAATTAATTATAAAAAATAACTAATTATTTTAAGAACTATTGTGCCAAATAATAAATGAACAAAATTAGCTATTAACGAATTAATTAATTATAAAAAAATAACTATTAACTATTTGATTAATTATTAAGAAAATTCACTTACTAATCAATCTATTAATTAATTAAGTAATTAATAAAATATAAGTCATAAAATTTTTAAATAACTAATTATTAATAACTTTAATTTTTGTTATTTAATAAGTAAATAATTAATAAATTAATTAATAATAATTTAATAATTAATTATCTAATTAAAAACCAAGCAACTAATTAAGTAACCACTTATCTAATTAGTTAATTAATTAATAATTTATAAATAAAATGATATTATATATTAGTTAATTAGTTAAAATTAATAACTAAGTGCTTAAAATTAATTACTATTTAGTTAAATAAATAATTATTTAAAATTTATAATTAATAAATAACTAATTTTTTAAATAACTATTAAGTCAATTACTTAGCCAATAAAATTATATATTGATCGATTAGTTGAAATTAATAACTAATAACTAAAAATCAATTAGTAATAACCAATAACTAGTTACTTGAAATTAGTAACTAATTAGTTAAAATTAATAACTAATAATTAAACATAAATTATTAATTAATTAATTATAAATTATTTAAATATTTTTAATAAGTTATAAATTAGTTATTAACAACTAATAAATATATTTAATTCAAGTAATAATTATTAATTTTATTTTTATGTATTTATTTTATTAAAAATATTAAATAATTTTATCACATAATTATTTAGTAATTAGAACTATTTATTACTCTAATATTAATCTATTAATTAAATTATTAACGATTTAATATAAATAAAATAATATTTACCAAGATGATATCAATTAGTCTATTTAATAGTTAATTAGTATATCAATTAAATTATATTAATTAAATTATTAATTAATTTCTTAATTGATGATAGTTAGCTTGTTTTTTAGTTTATGTATATCAACTAGTTTATTTATTAATTAGTTATTATACTAATCAATTAGTATGAGGTGAATCATTAGTATATTAATATTACTTAGCTTTTTTATTAATTTATATATTAGTGTTAATCATTTTATATAAATTGATGTATTAGTATAGTAATACTAATTAATTAGTTAATATGATTGTACCTTAATACATTAGTGTATGGGATTTTTTTGGAGGGAATGAAGAGAGAGTTCAAGTGCATGTGGATTAGGATCGTTTTGCTCACTGAGAAAGGGGTTGCCTGTGCTCGCATCTATCTTAGTTATTTGGGTTTAGGGTCCAGGGTATGAGAGAGAGAGAGAGTATGTGTGGGCTAGGATGGCTGATGAGAGAGAGTGCATTTGGACTGGGATCATTTTGTTGCCAAATAAGGGGTCGTCGGGCGGCCCAATATTTGGTCTAGAAAAATATGACTAGCACACCTCCCCCCTCTCACATCTCTCTCTTCGTACACGCGGCATATGTCTCCCAGTCTCCCTTTCTCCATCTCTCTCTATCTCTGTCTCTAACATGCATTTAATGCCCCACTATCTCAAAGTGGTTATATAAGGCCACACACCCCTTATGACACAATGCCTCCCCCTCCCTCAAGTTGTGGAATATTTTCTTAATCTCACACGTACGTATAGATCTCCCTCCCTCTCTCTCCCTCTCTCTCTCTCTCTCTCTCTCTCTCTCTCTCTCTCTCTCTCTCTCTCTCTCACTCTATCCATCACCCCCGGTCTGTCTCCCTAGCTTCCTCTTGGTGCTCTCCAATCCCCTCTCTCTCTCTCTCTCTCTCTCTCTCTCTCTCTCTCTCTCTCTCTCTCTGTGGCACCCACATCTACTCACACATACACTTTTTCTCTATCTCCCTCTTTTGCTCTCTCCCTCCCACACAAATCTTTATATCAATCTCTCACCATTTTATCCCTGAGTTGTATTTGGATCTACCATATCAAGCCTATTGAATGTCCTTTTTCTCATATGAAGGTTAGTCAAGATGATTGTCCACAGTCTTATGAGCAGAAGATTGAGATCGCCAAGATTTTTTATGCATATGAAAAATGAGTACATCTAGAAGGTCCTTGAGCAGTTTCATGTGCAAGATGTTAAGCATATTGAATATCCTTTACTTGTCGTAGAAGAAGTATATCTAGAAGATCCTTGAGTAGTTTCATATGCAAGATGTTAAGCTTATTGGATGTCCTTTACCTTCTTGTGTGAAGGTTAGTCAGGTTGATTGTTCGCAGTCTTATGAGCAGAAGACTAAGATGACCAAGATTCCTTATGCATCTATAGTGGGTAGTTTGATGTATGTCATGATAGCCACTCATTTCATTAGGGCCAAAAATGCTTCAGAAAATACACTTTTGTTAATTAGGGGATTAAGAAAGGGACCAAAGAGAGTTTGCCACGTGTGCAAGAATATAGCCTTCTTGTCTCCTCTTTTTTGGAGATAGTAGAGTCCACTTCATGATTCTCTCCTCCTTTTAAGCCAAAATCTCCAAAGTTTAACATGTTTTGGTAGTCTCGAAGTCTTTATTTAAATATAAAATTTGACAAAGGACATGATGAATATGCTGTGAAGTTAATAATGATTTTTTTGAAAGTGAAAAACTTTTTGGCATCCAATATATTTTCATTAATCTTATTAATATTTATTTTTAGTTCATTCACATTTTTTTATGACCTTCTTTCTTTGCGAATTCAATTTAAGTATGGCATCTAGAATGTGCTATTCTCCTTTAGTAAACTCCTGCACTGTCTATAGCCAGGGGGCTGACAAAAATTGGGAGCCAAAAATCTTTAGCATAAACAATTGGGTTACCATGCTGCTCTCTTGTAAGAACTCTCACAAGGTGAAAGGAAGAAAATGAGAGGATATAAAATATCACTGGAAAGGATGTATCATTGCTTTCAAAATTATGCATGAAAGGTGGTTTATCAAAGTGCAACACGTTTACATGGCCAAGAATATGCACGTACCTCCAAACGAGCATATTTTCTAGCAAACACATTGTAAGTCTTGAGTTGATAACATATTTAAGTAAGTACTGATAACGAATTCTTGATCGTAGACATATTTCTGTAAACAAGTGTTGAATGGCAACCTGTGAAAAGCTACGTGGAACCTTCCATGTGATTTATAAGGTGTTTGATGATATTATCTATGCTGATCAGACTGTAGGTTCTTTTATTGGAAGATTCTTGATAAGGCAACGATGCACATTTTTAAATTCAAAATATGTCCATGACAACTGAAAGGATCTTAAGAAGAATACGTCTATCATGATTTATACCTTGCATATCTTGGTGCTTCAAAATAGCACATTTACAAAGGACAAATATATATTGGCTAAGTAAAAACTTTGTAGAAGAGGAAACATTAGGAGAAATATGGACTCTCTTTTTTGCCCCGTAAGGGGTTTCTCTCACCTCTCTCTCTTTAAAAAGATATTTCAAAATAATATTATGATAAGATATCTTCTACAATTAAGAAAATCTCGTATTTGTATTTTCAATAGATTTCATCTATTATTTTATTCCCAAACTATAGGAAAATATCACTTTTCAAAATCATCATAACTAAAAAATACAATCCTATTTTCTTTAAAAACAGAGCCAATCATTGATATACGACTCTTTAATGCCCTCATGACTTTTCAACATTAAAATATATTAGAATCATTCTTATTCTCGCTTTTTAAAAGGGCGCAAGTTAAAAAAGATATAAAATGACGTATACATCATATTTTAAGATTATTTTTTATCGAGAGACACATTTTTGACTCGAGAGTTTCCTTGTAAATTTTTATCTTTTAGGCAAGTATATGCCTATTTTTGGGCATTTTTTCATTCCCTCTGAAAGCTCTAGTTTTGTCCCAAATTTTGTGTACTCTTCTCCTTCCCTTCAAAATATGGTTTCTTGCATACAAATTCTTTTGAAGTAGAATTGAGAAGTGGTTTTGATATCCTTTGATTGTTGAGATAACAAGCTCAACACATGCGGACATTGATGATGGACTGCTTGGCTAGATGGGTCTGCACATCTACGCTTAGCACATTGGTGGTCATTATGATACTCATATGGCCACTGACTTATCACTTATTATATTTAGTTTGTTACACCTACCTGCAGTTGGCAAAGATATAGCGCTAGTCGATTAATGTAGTCTGTTATGCACTGTTTGACTTAATAGACCACTTTTCTTTATGTTGTATCTTATCTATACTTTGTGTACATTGTATAGTGTATGGAAGAAGAAGAAGAAATCGGCAAGAAAACATTTTAGCCTCCATCTCTCTTCTTGTGTTCTTGAGTGAGCTTTTTCTTGTGTATAGAGTGTGTGCTTGGCGCAACAACTCAAGCAAGTCCTCCCACCACACGATTCTTGATATGGTATCAGAGCTGCACCACTGAGAGAGGCTAATTTTGAAGTTTGAAGTGAAAGAAAAGAAGCAAGGTTCGAGCAAGCAAGCAATGGGTAAGAAGCTCTCATATTCTTCCACTCTTTCTATTGGATAGTGCCTGTGGAGCCTACCAGAAGCAGAGTAGAGTGAAAATCTCAGATTGTTGTGAGATTTGGTATGCAAGTAGAGCACTGTATATTATGCAAAAAAACCCCTTAGGACTTATCCGCAGTTTTTTTGGGCCCATTTTAGGCCCCATTTTAGAGCTGCAAGGTTGCGGACAACAGTTTCAGGGTACACAATGATTTCAGCTATATTGAACGAAAGTGGATGCATAAGTTATAGAATTTGATTCTGTAATTTTTGAGATGTTTGCTAGAAAGCAAACATAATGTTTATTTGCAAACACGTTGCAGATTATATGTACTATTGAGCAATTAGTGAAAAAGGTTGCTTGGTGTATTGCTGTGCACTTGTTGTGAAAGGCTGCAGAAGACTAGCTTGCTGTGTTGTATCCTTTTTTTGTGATAATGGCAGAGAACAGTGGAAATCCTATTATTGAGAAGCTTGACAAGAACAACTACTCTTCATGGAAGTTCCGTGTGATGAACTTTCTTATTGGAAAGGGCCCTTATGAGTTTGTTTCAAGTGAAGAAAAGGAGCCAGAGCTGGGTATCCCTTCTACTGCAAATGAATTAAAGGCATGAAAAGAGTGGAATGCAAAAGATAAAAAGGTGATGTACTGGCTATTTGTAGTCATTGATAATACTATGCGGGGACATATCAGGAATCCAGAAACTTCACATACAACTTGGACAATTTTTTAGAATATATTTTCAGTAAATACAAAGGCATGAAAGATTCAACTCAAGTAAGAGTTAAATACATTGAAGAAAGAGAAAATGTCTATAAATGAGTATGTGTTGAAGGTGAGGAGCATTGCAGATGCTTTAGTAGCAATTGATGCAATGCATGACGATGATGATTTGGTTTTATCCATTTTGAGTGGACTCAATAATGAGAAGGAATGGAAATCATTTGTTACTTCAGTATATGTACGGAAGGCATTTCTAGATTTTGATGAGTTGGTCTCTCTTATGATTACCGAAGAGATCAATATGCAGGATTGTGGGAGCTTTCGCTCAACCTCCAAGACCCACGGACCGCTTATTGTTTCAAGCATTCAAAGCGAGCTCTAATGGCTATCTCTCACCTAGCCGATGCGTCGTCGATCCTACGAGTGTAGTGAGCTTACCTTGATGCTCGATCGAGTACCCTCCTCTCTCTTGCACTCCGGTAGCTCCACGATTCTTGATGCTAGCTCAAGAATCCTCAAGCCTCCTCCATCTCCAAGCTCCATAGCCGCGCGCGCGAGAGAAGAGAAGACAAGAGAAGAGAAGAAGAGAAGAGGAGATGGTGAAGAGCTTCACCCTCTTGATCCCTCACTCTCACACACACTCACTCCCTCACACCCTCACACTCCCTCTCTCAAGAGCACACACAAGCAAGAAGGTGAGAAGAAGAAAGGAAGAATAAGACTCTTTTTGCCACACATCAAAGAATGAGCTTCTCATTCACTTTTCAACTTTATATACAAAGCCCTAAATCCTTTTTGGGCGGTCATCCCCTTTTCCCTCTTTTACATGGCTGGCCGTAGCGTAGGCCCTTTTCCCATTTTCCACCATTCTAATTTATCATATTCCCAACTAATGCGTACACTTTGCACATGAGCGAGCCTGGCACTCTTTTACACAGATTCGGGGGCACTTTCACTTTTTAGTGGTGTGCCTTTTTCTCTTTCGTTGCCTTGGCCTGACATTGAAGCTTTCTGAGGGTCATGCCAGAACATTTGAATTTTTCAGGGATTGGCTACCGGTCAAGGCACCTTTTTCTGCTTTTATCCTGCGCCTTTTTTGTTATTTCTCTTTTTTCCATTTCCCGCTCCTTTGTGCTGCGGAAACACGATAACATTACCCCCCTCCTAGCCAAGTGCCAGTCCCATGGCACTGCGGTGGGACATAGTGGCTAGTTAGGTCGGTTCTTAGGCAGAACAGGTAGGTGGGTGGTTGCGGGAATGATAGGTGATGGAGGTTGGGGACAATGACCAGGAAAGATTGTGGCGTGCTTTAGGCTCCATGAAGATACTCGGCATCTGTCACACGGTTGTGGCGTTGGTTATATAGCCGGTCGTCTTTTGAGTATGAGAAACACTTGAAGTAATAAGCAATCCCTTAGGATGATGGTATTGGAGGGATTTATTCTGGAGAAACCCCTCGAACGCTGTTTGTCTTGAAAACCCGTGGCTTCGATTGAAGATCCTTGTCTTTGAGTTGAAGGTCTTCAGGCTTGTGGAATCAATAAGCGATCCGTGGATCTTGAGGCGTTGGGCATGGATCTTTGGACGATGCGGTTCCAAGATCTATGCCAATGGCAGTTCTACCTTGACCTGGTTCGATCATGGTGGCCATTAGCAGACGGATGGATGGATGCCGGCACGTTTGGGTCATTAAAGGGTGCCGTGGGTGATCCTCTTCCGGGGATAGCCATTTCTTGAGAGTCGAACATAACCTGCAAGAAAAGTTGTGCACTCCCTAAGGGGTGTATCTACTTGCTGTGTAGTGTGTGGTGCTCGTGGCAGTGGAACTGGGAGATGGGTCTAACCTTGGGCAAGCCCTTGGTGACGTCCCACACTTGAGGACCCAGCTTGTGCTTCGTTGGAGGTGCGGTGTGAGCCTTAGGGAGACAGGTCTGAAAGTCCTGCCCTTGATGTGCCCTAAGCGTAAAGTGGGGAAGGGGGCTAGGGAGAACCCTAGGTGCAGTGACTGTGGTGCTTTCTTTCTTGCTTTTCTTTTCTTTTATTTTCTTTTTTCTTTCTTTTTTCTTTTTCTTTTTTTTATTTTTTTTGTTTTTTTTAATATTGAAATGATACATAGGTCTAATTGTCTTGATCGGAATGAGGAGGAGAAGGGGGTCGGAGAGACTTGCTCAAAAATTGGCGACTTTGCATGTAATCTTTTAGATTCATGCGGACATGAAGGGAGGTGGTGGAGAGAAAGGGGTGGTTGCATCTAGTGAATTGGCTGTCGTTCATGTCCTCTAGGAGGGCTAGGCAAAAAGAGGGAAGGAGACTAGCCCTCATCATGAGACGAGCCATGGCGTAGTTATCTATAGCGTTAGGGTCAAAGAATAGGGGAGACAGGCCGCGCTCTTGTGGAGCCGGGTCCTGCTTAAGAAGTAGCCTAAGTAACCTAAGATAATTACAAGTGGTTATAAAAGCGGGGTCAGGACATGAGGAAAAGTCCGCAAGGAAGCGCATCATAGACTCGTCTAGGCTTTCTGCTGTAAAAAGAAGGGCGTTCTCAAAGGATACTGCAGTGGAGTTATAAATAATGGGAAAGTCATACCGCCCGTGGAGGGTGGCATCAAAATCTACCCCTACCCTTCGAGGGTACGCCATGTAGGTAGGGTCGTTCTGCTCGAACGGCAGGGTATTACAAAAAGCCATCTAGGCGAGCATGCTTATGTTGCATATTCGCCTCCTCCACAGGGGTTGACTCTTGTAGTTTTGTACAGTGTAGGCGATTTCAAAAACCTTATCTTGCCAGTAGTCGGCCGCTTCGGTGCCCCAAGAGGTTGGGGTCTTTTCCCGCTCCTCCAGCCATTTTTTCCCCAACCAGCCACCGACCGCGATTACCTCGTCCACCACTTTGAGAGGCAGGACCCTCCGCAGACTGTTGGGTAGGAGGAAACTGAAAGAGAATGGATCCTTTCCTAGTTCCTGTACCTCCCACACCACCAGTTCTGCGTGGAATCCTGCGGGAAGATCATCTGGGCACGGAGAGAGAGGCATGGATGGTAGCACGGTTGGATTGGCTCTCAATTTCTGTCTGGCCTCCTCCACCAACTTTTTGCGTCTTTCTTTAGAGATGGCTTTTCTTTCTGCCTGGGTCTTCTTGTGGCGGGTCTTGCGCCTATGGCGAGGAGGGTTGTGGGACTACGTCTTCCCTGAATCGATTCACATCGATTTTCAGCTCTGCTTCTTCCCCCTGTCATTCTGCGTGTGCTGCTTCTTCCTTGAACCTAAGGGCGTCTATCTCCTGGGGAGGTTAGGCCGGCCAGCATTAGGTATTTTCGTTGTTCATCCAAACTCAACCTAACCTCCGCCGGTAATGGTGGCCTCTGTAGTCCAGCGTGTAGGGCTCTTCTTGCCATGCCGAGCTTTCTTTGCATTGCCTCCAGTGGCTCTCCTTGCGCTGCGTGCGTGGCGTCCAGGATAGTGTCGGCCTTCTGTTGAGTGCTGAAGGCCACTTGGGCTGCCTTCGCCTTGCTCTCCGTGATGATTTTTTCATTTTCTGTCAGAGCAAGGCGGCGCGCCAGTGTCTTTGCCCTCTTCTCGTTATGCACAGCCCACTCCTCTGCCCTTTTGTTCATTACTTCCAAGCCTTCTCCCTGTCTTAAGGTCAGCATCATGATTTTCTGCTCATAATCCTCTAATTCCCTGGCTAGCCTCTCTTGTTCTCCTCTTTCAGAGGTCAGCTGATCTGTTAGGCGCTTGAGTTCCTCCTGCTCCTCCATGCCACATTTTCTTTTTTCGTCCCTGGCATTCAGCTCCGTCACGAGTGCATCAATCTGAGCAGATTGCGTAGCAAGCTCCTGGTACTGCACTATTAAGAGCTTGTGCTCTCTTTGCATGTTTACTAACTCTTGAGTCTCGTTTTCGAGCAGCTGCCTCCAGTGTTCCTCCCTCTCATCCCTAGCCTTCAGTTCTTGTTTCAGATCTGCAATCTCGTGCTGCTGCAAGGCTATCATTCTTGTCTTGTCCAGCTGGAAGGTGGCCACTATTTTCTTCTCGGCTGCCAACTCAGCCACGGCTATCTTGCATTCCTCCTTCGCTCTCTCCAATTGGGAGAGTAGCTCGGCAACGTATTCATCGTAATTAGCTGGTGGCGTCATCATTGTGTGAATGGGCGAGGTTGAAGCTTCGACTTTTTGCTTTTTGGGCTCTTGCCTGGACTCTGCATCCGTGGCTAGCCTCTTCTGACCTGTGGCCGTAGTCTCCGTGCTCTACCCCAGGCCCATCTCCTTGTTGATGAAATACTCCATCCACGCCACGAAGTTTGACACATCTGCGCTAGTGGGGATGCTGGGGGTGATGGTGATGAGTTCCCCGGAAGGCACCAGGAGGGTAGGGATCGAATGGAGCAGGGCCTTGCCTTTGCCTTCGGGAACTGGAGGTGGCATGAACTTTGGCACCTGTGTGCTAGACCCTGGCCTCTCTTCTCTGCACGAGCTCAGGTTCCTTAGTTCGTTTGCTCGGCATTGTTGTTCGATGGACCGGCAGGTGGCCTCCGTCAGGTCCTCTTCCACCTTTCTTCGTAGCTCCTCCTCTTCCTCCTCTGCTTTTCTCTTCCTGTCCTCCTCCCTTTTCTTTTGCTCCTCCTTCTTTTTCCCTTTCTGTTCTTTTTCCCTCCTTTTCTCCGCTTCAGCTTCTTGTTTTGACGCCTCCTTTGCTTTCTTTAGCTCCTCTTTTTCCCTCTCCTCCTACTGTCTCTTTGTTCTCTCTCTCTCCTTTGCTTCTCTCAGGGATTCCTTCTTCGCCCTTTCCAAGTCTTCCTTTTCCTTCTTTCTGCCTTCGTCATTCTTCTTCTTCATCTGCACCGCCTTCTTCTTCGTTGTCCTGATTGTCTTCTTACTAGTCTGCCCCTCCCCTTCTTCTTCTGTTTCCGTTCTGTCGGTGGACCTGTCTTTGTCCTTGCGAGGAGGCGACCTCTCCGGCGTTTCTCCTTCTCCCTCTTGTGCCTCCTGTGCTTCCTTTACTGCCTCCTGAATGAGTGCAGTCAAGACTCATCCGTATCCGATGAAAGAGGCCTTGGAGGAGGCTTTCTTCCTTTCCGTTACCTTAGAAGCCAGAGATTCTCCTCCTGTTGGTGCACTTCCCAGGGCTAGCGCCTTGGCCGCTTGATCAATCGTCTTCTGCACGTAGCCATTCCAATCCACCTCGTCTAGGGTGTGGGCTGCTACATTCTCCAGCATTGGCATGCTAATTCGATGCATTAAGGAATTGTAACGTTGGCTGGAGAAGAGCACGTGTACCAACTTGGCCTGCAACCTGGCTTCTGTGTCAGGGATGTCCTGGATGCTTATGTCGTCGTTCGTGAGCACATCTTCCTTCTTCATTTTCAGCAAGACATAAACATCCCCTTTTTGCCTCCTTTCTGTCCTTGGTACCAATCCCAAAGCCTTTTCCACCAAGGCTGGATCCAACCGGACTTGCACTTGCTTCGCACCCTCTCCTCGGCCCACTGTTACAATGCCACCTTCTTGGTCCGGGTTGTATGTTCTAAGGAATTCTACGCATTTTAAGTGATCCGGCTCCTGTGAGAATTTTTCAATATAGGTTGCACTGTTCCACTACCCTCCTGGCTGCTTCCTCCTTGGCCACCACGACTTCGATGTTGTGGATGGTTCGGAACTTGAGCTGGCCGAAGGCGCGGTTCTCTAAATGGATGCGATACTGCTCCTTTTCCTCGTCCGTGAATGGGAGTCGATGGGCACGGTCTTGTTGCGACATTTTCTGCTCCTGCCATAATTCATAACTTTCGTTAGCATTTTCCACATATCACTTTGCTGTTTATGTGAGAATAAAAACTCTTGAATGAAGTTTTTAGGAAGCCATTTTTTCCATACTATATGCTTAGGCTTTCCACTACCTTTACTTTACTGTACCCCCTTTTTATTCATTTCATATCTGATTCTTTTCATCTTCATCACATACCCACATACCCCCTCTTTACTTTACTGTACCCCCTTTTTATTCATTTCCTATCTGATTCTTTTCATCTTCACCACATACCCACATGCCCCCTCCTCTTCCAGCTTAGAAAAGAATCCTTCCTAGGATTGGGGGTTAAAAGGTGAAGGGCTTTGGGCCTGTTGGGGTAGGAGTTTATGTGTGAAGAAGCCACGTGTAGAATTTTGGATTGTATTCCAGTTGAGCATGACAATCAAGAGCACATGGTTGGATGGAGACTTGGGAGATGTAGGTCAAGACATCGTGAAAGAGATCTCCAGTATTAAGGCGGCTGGCAACATGTAATTCCTCTTCCATGACGAATTGGTCAATGTAGGGGTGAGTGAGCACATGGTCGTCTAAATGCTGATTGCGGGTGATGGCCAAAACCCTAAACGAGATAGGTGCCACATAAGTAGGGTCATATTCGATGGTTTTAATAGCCCTGTGTTGCTCAGCATTGGTCATTATCCGGCACCTTTTTTCTCCCATTGGATTCTCAGAGAAAACCACTGCTGCAAGAACGTGGAAGGTAAGCTTGCCATCTGCGTGAGCTCTTACAACTCGTGTTCAGGAACGGAACGAGGAGGCTTACGATATGAAGTGATTAGTCTTCTGAGGGCAGCTTGCTCCTTTGAGATTTCGTCGGTATGCCTTGTCCAATGGCTTCTCTTGTGGGTATGTGGGACACGTGGTCAGCCATGTAATGCTGCTTTCCTTTGCGTACAACCATAGAGAAGTCAAACTCCAGTAGAAGGAGTAACCATCTAGCTATGTGTCCCGTAGCGCAAGGCTTGTTCACAAGATATAGCAAGGCTTGCTGGTCAACAAAGAAGACAAAGGGAGTGGCCAATACGTAATGCCTAAATTTCTTCACCACAAATACCATGGCCAACCCCTCCCTTTCTGTCATGGAATAGTTCATCTCGGTCTCTGTGAGCTGCCTGCTGGCAAAACTCATCGGGTAATCTAAGTTATGTTCACCAGGCTGACATAGCATAGCTTCAATAGTGAACTTAGAGGCGTCTATGTGTACATGGAACGTTATGTTCCAGTTTGGGGCTCGAAAGATTGGTGCAGTCGTAAGAGCCTTTTTCAACTCCTCATATGCGCGCTGGCATTCCTCCGTCCACTTGAACACTATCAACAGCTTGTACAATGGTCTAGCAATTAGTGCGTAATTTAGTACAAAGCATCGATAATATCCAGTGTGTCCTAAGAAGCACTGAACTCCCTTGTAGTTATCGGGTGGCGATAAGTCAACAATGACTCTGACTTTGGAAAAGTCAGTGGCAATGCCGTTCCTTGACACTATGTGCCCTAAGATGCATCCGTGTTTCACCCAAAACTGGCACTTTAAGGGGTTCAACGAGAGGTGGTACAACCTACACCTTTCAAAGACGGTTCTCAATTTCTCTAAGTGTTCGGCCCAACTAGAGTGTAAGCATAAGTCGTCTACAAACACTTCTAGTTCACGCCTAAGCATGTCCTTAAAAATAGTGCACATTAGGCGTTGAAAAGTTGCAGGTGCGTTCATTAGCCCAAAAGGCACGACAATGTAGGCGAACACACCCCATTCCGTGGCAAAGGCAGTCTTGTGCCTGTCGTCGGGGTGCACTTGCACTTGATTATAGCCCAAGAAACCATCCAGAAAACTGTAGGCTTCTTTACTTGCTACCCTCTCAAGCATGTGCTCGGTGTAGAGTAAAGGATAGTTATCCCTCTTCGTAGCGGCATTCACTTTCTTGTAGTTCACGCACACTCGGATTTTTCCATTTTTCTTCATGACAATTACGATAGGTGATACTCAGTCCGTGTGCTCGATCTCATATATGAATCCTGCCCTCATGAATTTATCAATCTCCTCTTTTACTGCATGGGAGTGTTTGGGATTCATGGGGTAAGGTCGTTGTTTCGTTGGCACTGCATCAGGGACCATTGGGATATTATGAGTCACAACCCTAGGGTCAACTCCCTTAAGCTCTCGTCCAATGTCCAGGCAAATACGTCAATGTACTCTTGCAAGAGCACAATGAGTTTGGTCTCCTCATCCTCCGTCAAGTCATCTGCAATGAACACCGGTCTTGGCTTGCAAGAGCACAACGAGTTTGGTCTTCTCATCCTCCGTCAAGTCATCTGCAATGAACACCGGTCTTGGCTTTTCAACTTCCCCAGCCAAGTTAACCTCCTTGACTTTGGCGGGTCTCTCGATCGGTTCACTAGTTTGGCCTTATCTTTTTGCACCTAGTAGAATCACCACTCTGTCACCCTTTTTAAATTTTGTAAACCGTTTGGGTAGATCCTGCGGTTTCTTTTGCCTTTCTACTTTTGAGTCCCTTGCTTGCTTCTTGGCCTCCTCTTTTAGCCTCCTGCGCCTCAGGTGGACTGGCAAGTCTCCCTTGGTGCGTTTGACCTTAGAGGGTTGCGGTATCTCGGGATCACTCTCAATGCTGACTTCCGACTCTGAGTTAAACTCGCACCCCTCACTTGAGGAAGGTGTTTCCCCAAGGGGTCGTAGTTCAGTAGGTGCATCCGTCGTGAGCACTGGGATTACCCACGGTCGTGCCACTCTGGCTTGCTTGTAATCCATGGCTCCTATGCGTTCTGGCCAGGATCTGTCACACTCCATCCGCATGACTCCTTTTTCGTTCTGACTGGTCCTTCCTTTCCTAGGCCTCGAGTCTACCCTGATTTGTTCTATCGCTTTTCCTTCCGTGTCCTACTCTATTGTATATATCTCTTCTTCACTCTCTTCTCCCGTAGAGTGACAGTCCTCATACTCCTCATCATCCGAGTCCTGTCCTTCTCCCGTAGAGTGACAGTTCTCATACTCCTCATCATCCGAGTCCTGTCCTTCTGACTGCTCATCATCCCCTAAGCTTTCCTCCTCACTCTCTTCTCCCGTAGAGTGACAGTCCTCATACTCCTCATCATCCGAGTCTTGTCCTTCTAACTGCTCATCATCCCCTAAGCTTTCCTCTTCAATCTCCTTGTCATCACTAAACTAAAGCCCAGTTATATAACAAATTCAGGTCGTGGACCTTGGTCCATTTCCATTCTGGCCTAGCTAAAAGATCACATAGAGGTTTTATGTTAGCAACCAAGTTGCCTTCCAATTTATTGGTCAGATACTCTACGATTTCCTGAAGCTCTAGTTTGTTGTTGGGGATGTGGAACGAGGCTGGTTTGCCAGGGTTGAGTGAGCTCCCTGCCATCATGTAGAGTGGCACAGTTGGCTCCTCAGTTGGCATGGTTGCGGCTTTAGCAGCCTGCCAATATGGTTATTCCTCATCCGAGAATGGTTGGTCAATGGTTGCCAAAACGTGCATCCAGTCCCTCTCATCCTCAGGGAAAGGAATATATTTAGCGAGTGATCCATAGGGTTTGGTCGTTTGAGTATCGCCTTTCAGCACAACCGAGATGGCAGCTAGGTCAACAGGGGTCATCTTCCAAGTGTCCATCTCTACCCTTATTGCACTAGTTCTGTTCCCTAGGAAAATCAACCCATTGCCCCAGTCCTCTATGACACGCGCATTCCTCATCCAAGGTCGGCCTAATAGTATGTCGTAATCCACTCCCTTCATAACAATGAAGTTTACCGAAAATTGCACACCGGCAATCTTTACTGGCCAATTCTTTAAGACCACAAATGGTCTTACCTCCATTCCATTTGCTAACGTGACGTTAAACCTAGTAGTCTCTACAAGAGGGTTTCCTCGTGCCTCTAAGACTGCATGGTTTAGTACGCTAATATCTGCGCCTATGTCTAAAATTCCTTTTCGTGTCATGTCTCCTAAGGCTAGGACGGGCAAAACTGCGTGCATTTCAGTGCCTTCCCACAAAGCATTGATGTGTAAAGACTTAGGATTTGAGTGTAGAGTTAGACTTGGGATCTGTGTAACAGCATCATGATCTTGCAGATCAGCACCCGCAAGTCCCGTGTGTCCCTCAATCAAGTCTTTTAACTCCTGCCACAAGGAATGATTTTGCCTAAGTAGATCTTCCAAGCTTACAGTTACTAGAGTAGACAACAAGGTTGTGAGGAGGTTACTGGGCTCTTGTCTTCCCCTGAGGCTAGCATTTCTAGGCCATGCGTTTTGTCTGCCATGGCAATTTTTCCCCTGGCCTTGCTGCTGAGTTGCTCCCAGTGGTGCAGGTATGCTCATCACAGCTTGTGGTTTTGAAGGTGAGATTGGTGTGCTCACGCTGGAGAAGTCGTCAATAGGATCTTCTAATATGGGTTCAGCATCCTCGAGGTGCTTTTGGGCGTCATTGACCCACTTCTTGATCTTGGCTATAGCCTCGAGCTGCCGTTTGGGGTGGGGATATTCCCCTACCTTGGCGCTCCCTAGCTCGGCTGTCTTAGGAGCTGAGGTCTCCACCTCTGCATCTGTGACCTTCTTTCCCATTACTAACGTAGTCGCTTCCTCGGTTTTAAGAGTTATCTTTGCATCGGCTCTCTTTTTCCGTCTTCTCCGGCTTTTCTTTCCTGTTGAGGTTGTGTCAAGGTTACTTGGCCCTGGCAAGGAGATGCCTTCCTATTTTGTTTGAGCTCGTGTCATAGCGTGTAGTGGGATGGGCGTATCCTCACTACCAAAGGTTTCCACTCCAAAGAGCCCCAAAGGCACCGATGGCATGTTGGTAGAGCTGGTTGATGGCTTCCGCCTAGGACAGTTAGGAAACAGATGTGTGATTCCACACTCTGTGCATTGGAGATCCACTTTGTCCTTATTAGCTTGTTCTCATTCTGGGCAGCGTGATGAAATGTGGCCTGGGTGGCTGCAAGTCCAGCATGTGACTGGATCCTGGCCCTCCAAAGCCTCTACCCCTTCCTCTTCCTAAAGCCATCACTGGCACTGGTGGCTGATACTCCATCAGGATTGGGTTGCCCTCCTCGTCATAGGATATGTACGGGTTGACGTATGTTTCTTCCTCACTAGGCTCCTCCACAAAGTGAACAGGAGCACCACTAGATGGGTGGGTTACAAAAGGCCCTGGTGGCCTGGGTATACCAGTTGGGTTCATCTCCAGCCTAGGCACAGTAGGTCTTGAGTCAGTCGGTGCTGGAAGAGCTAACTGGGCTCCTCTCCCGAAGAAATTGGGTGACCCTTACCTAAGTATGGAGGGTTGTACTGCTATGCATATGGGAATCTCCTTGGCATTCTGCAATGCACTGCATCATGCCCGAATCTACCGCAATTTGAGCATGGCCGAGATCTAGGATCTTGGCATTCGACTAGGAGGTGATTGCCACCGCAGTATATACATTATACATGCGATCTCACAGGCTTCCTCATGAGCTCTTGCAACCGTGCAATCTCCATTCTCATCTATGCCAACCCTTGGTCATGGTCTACGCTCTTTCCCTTATCCTGCACACTAGCAGTTGCTTTTTCCCCCGAAGTGGTTGATCTCTCAGGGTCCCTCTGGCTTGCACTTTCTCGATTGGTAGTCCTCATGCTGCATTCCCTGAGTTGATCATCTACGCCTATTGCCTCCTCGAAAACTCTAGCTAGCAAGTCTCGTTGCAAGGTGGAGTTACTGGCCAAAGCCTTGTAGAGCTCCTCGCTCCGAATCTCGTTCATGAACACTGTAGACACTGCCCTCTCGGTAGGTCGCTCATTGGCAGGGATTCTCTTGTAGAGGCTACGCACCTGAGTGACGTAATCCCTAACGTCCTCCTTCTCCCTTTGACTGATATTCATCAACCTAATATGAGGTTATCCAAATACCCAGCCTCCGAAAACCTCTTGATGAATAGGCCCTTAAGGCGAGCAAAGTTCGTAAGTTCTGCCTCATCTAGACTAGAATATCAGGTCCTCCCCTTATCGCCTAAGCACAGACCGAAAGCTTGAGCTCGCTGTGCAGGGTCGGTAAGGCCATTTGCCTCACACACTTGCTCAAAATGCTCCATGAAGATGTATGGGTCATTGCTAGGTTCGTATCTAGCTAGTTCTTTTGCTACTATGGGGATTCTAGCCTGCCCCTTAGCCCCTTGCGTGACTCCCAATCCTGATAGTAGCGCGGTGGCTAGGGCAATAGCGCTCTGTTCAACGAATGTGTTGTCCAAGAGTCGCTTTGCTATCAGTTTGCTCAATGTTATGCCAGCCTCTGCTACCCGTTCCCTCTCTACGTTCGGTCCGGATTTGGCCGCTCCAGCTAGGTCTAGCACTCGTCTAGCCTCGTACATATCTATGTCTTGCTCCAGCCTTCTAGCCCTTTGTTCATGGTTGTAGGCAATTATGCCTTCCAGCGCTCTCTTGATAGCTCTTCTCTCTTCCTCCAGGTTAGCTACCACTTCCTCTACAGGTCTGCCCTGGATCACGGTCCTAGTGAGTAGATCATACTCGTGGACCAGTGCCTGGACTGAGGTCAGAAATTCTCCTAAGTCTAATTGGTCCTCTCCTCGTTCGCCTCTTGATCCCGACATTGTTTCTGCTTCCAGCTCCACGAGGTTGTCAATCAAACCAAGCAGCTTCGGTAGCGTCCAATCCTCTATAGTGTTGCTTTTCGTGTCTTCGTGTCTTCCCCAGGTCCTACTAGTAGGGCACTCAGGCACCTGTCATGGGTTCCTTAAGCGATTTATCTGAGTGAGTTCCTTTGATTATTGAATACAAGCCTAAATTTATGTTCACTCGACGAGTGTGTTGTTTCTCGTGCACTTGTGCCCAATCAGGCTTTCAGCTTTCTTAAGTGCACTTCAAGTGTGAAAATTCAATGTGAGTGCCGTAAGCAATTCCCCGGCGTCTTACTCACTCTCGCTCATTTTGGGACTGATAGGCTTGTAGGTCCATTTTCTGGCCGTTTCGTCAGGGTTTAGGGTTTCCTTGTATGTTGCCTTGTTCGTTTTGAGTTGATGAGGTTTTATGGCTCAACGGCTCGCATCCGAGTCCTTGGGTCCCTCAACTGTCTACTACTGCTAACCGCTAAGTGGGTGTGTACTACAATTTCTCTTATCATGTGTGCCAGAACCAAGTTCTGAGCGCCCAAAGGGTTTCGACAAGTTGCGCTAATGCGTATTTGCCAGGTCGGGTCAAATTTCTGATAGATTTGACAAAAAGTTGCACTCGGACCAACTGGTCCGAATTGTAGGGTCCGAGTGGGTCACTCGAACGGGCCGAGGCACGGGGTCAAGGGTCGAATCTCCGGATTTGACTCGAACGATTTTTATTCGGATGGGCCGAATGGCATGTTCGGACAAGATAATTCGGACGGGCCGAATGGCATGTTCGGACAAGATAATTCGGACGGGCTGAACGGCGCTTGACTGAGGGACAAATCCCGGGTGTGGCCGAGTTCCAAATTTGGGACTTGGACGAGTCGCTCGGACGGGCCGAATGGCAAATGTGCCACGTCGCGAGAGCTTTGACTCAGACAACCGAGTGGATTGGCCGACTAGGGTTTCGGGCCGAGTGGGGTTTCGGGCCAAGTGGCCGAATAGTAAGGGACTGAGGGCCGATTCTGGGACTCGGCCCAGAAGCGACCGCCCGAATGCGATGCGACGGAAACAACGCGATGTCGATCTCGCTCGATTCTTGGGATTTACACAATCATACCAAGCACAACCCTCCAAATCCTATCTAGGGGGATAGAGGAAGGGATTCATATACCTGAATGGGTCAGTGAGTGCGTCGGTGATGCGATCAAATCACACGGGCTGCGGCTCTCTAGCTCTCTCTCTCTCTCTCTCTCTCTCTCTCTCTCTCTGACTGAAATGGCACAAATGAGCTCTCTTTTGGCCTCCTGTCTCTTATATGCCTTCCCAAATGTGGCGTTGACGCCCCCAATCACTCTCTTGTCGATCTTAGGCCTCATTAGCGAGCATTTTGCGTATTTTGCACGATTTTTTCCATGTTTTGCCCTATTTTGAAACACTAAACCCTACCCTTTTCCGGTTCGATTTCCTAACTCTAACCTACGCTAAATGCAACGAAAATCGAAGGCAAAAAACTGAAATAGATCCTCCATGCTTTCCAATCATCAACCAACCAAAATATCCCAAAATACTTACTTGTTTTGAAGATTAAAAACACCCAACTTCCTACCTATCTCAAGCTCCGTTTCGGGGATGAGTACCCTACTTCGATGCTCGATGTGAGGCGCGCAAGTGCTCAAGCTTGAATCCGTTGGTCCCGGCAACGGAACCAAAATGTGGGAGCTTTCGCTCAACCGCCAAGACCCACGGACTGCTTATTGTTTTAAGCATTCCAAGCGAGCTCTAATGGCTATCTCTCACCTAGCCGACGCGCCGTCGATCCTACGAGTGTAGTGAGCTTACCTTGATGCTCGATCGAGTACCGTCCTCTCTCTTGCACTCCGGTAGCTCCACGATTCTTGATGCTAGCTCAAGAATCCTCAAGCCTCCTCCATCTCTAAGCTCCATCCTCCATAACCGTGTCGCGAGAGAAGAGAAGAGAAGAGAAGAGAAGAGAAGAAGAGAAGAGGAGATGGTGAAGAGCTTCACCCTCTTGATCCCTCACTCTCATACACACTCACTCCCTCACACCCTCACACTCCCTCTCTCAAGAGCACACACAAGCAAGAATGTGAGAAGAAGAAAGGAAGAAGAAGACTCTTTTTGCCACACAACAAAGAATGAGCTTCTCATTCACTTTTCAACTTTATATACAAAGCTCTAAATCCTTTTTGGGCGGTCATCCCCTTTTCCCTCTTTTACATGGCCGGCCGTAGCCTAGTCCTTTTCCCATTTCCCACCATTCTAATTTATCATATTCCCAACTAATGCGTACACTTTGCACAGGAGCGAGCCTGGCACTCTTTTACACAGATTCGGGGGCGCTTCCGCATTTTAATGGTGCGCCTTTTTCTCTTTCGTTGCCTTGGCCCGACATTGAAGCTTTCTGAGGGTCATCCCCGAACATTTGAATTTTTCAGGGATTGGCTACCGGTCAAGGCACCTTTTTCTGCTTTTACCCTGCGCCTTTTTTGCTATTTCCCTTTTTTCCATTTCCCGCTCCTTTGTGCTGCGGAAGCACGGTAACAAGGGTGACTCGTCTGAAAGAAATGTTGAACAGGTCCAGGCATTTTACTCAAGGTCAAGAAGGGGATGTGGTAGATCCTCTTTGAAAGGCCGTGATATGGGACATGCTGGCCATAACTAGCAAAACAAGTTCAATCACCAATTTGGTGAAATGCGGGTTTTAGGAAGCCAAGAAAACTTTCGAGGTAGGGGAAGCTCTAGAGGAAGAGGTGGATGGCAAAACACAGGTTCTGAAAATTCTACTATTGTTTGCCATTAATGTGGCAAGACAGGTCATAATGCAGCCCATTGTTATGCTAAGAAGGATGATATTCACAGTGCCAAATTGCAGCAAGGAAACTATGTATCATCTTCACAACAAAATGAAGACAAAAATGAGCGCTTGTTTGTTATGCAGTATATGATGAATGCAGTTATATGAAAGGGGACACATGATGATGTATGGTATGCCGATTCAAATGCATCTAATCATATGACCAGTCATATTGAATGGTTTGGAGATATGCAGAACTTACAAAATCCAGACGGGTGATGATTCATGCCACCCAATTTCACACATCAGAAAGATTTCCTTGACCTTGCATGATGGCCAGACAAAGAGTTCTACATCTACCAAAGGAGAGGTTTGAAACACAAAAAATGTCAAGTGCTACTTTTCAAGAAATGGATTATGGAGTTACTCCCATTCTTGGAAAACTTAGAATTGAGATAGGAGATTATGTAGATCATGAGAATTTGTTGTGGGAGATCTCGGTTATTGTGATGTTGTATTAGAAATACCTTGGCACAAAAGAATAGATCCAACCATTGATTGGAATCAAAATAATTTTAGATTTCCTTTCAAGGGTAAAAATGTATATTTTGATGTGGGGGTGGAAGGAAACTCTATTTCCATCTTATCCCATGTACAAATTTATAAAGCAATGAAAAAGTCTATTTTTTTCTTTTTTGATTTTTGTTAAAGATTCTAACAAAGATTCTAAAATTGAAGAGTCCATCTTAGATATGAACAAGGACCAAATGAGTTTTTTAAAGGAGTATGAAGATTATTTTAGAGACACTTTACCTGATGAGTTACCACTAGAGAGACCATAAGATCATCGCATTGATCTCATTTCTAGAAGCTCACCTCCAAATAAGCCATCCTATTGTATGAGTCCAACACAACAAAAGAAGATCGTAGTGATTGAGCTCTTGGAGAAGGGTTTAATAAGACCTAGTTCCTCACTTTTTTGCTCTTTAGTCCTCTTAGTGTAAAAGAAAGATGGATCTTGTCGTATGTATGTGGACTATAGAGCCCTTAATAAAATTACAATTTGGAATAGGTTTTTCATTCCAAGAATTGATGATATCTTGGTGGATAGATTGGATGGAGCTAAAGTATTTAGCTAGATTGACTTGAAGAGTGGCTACCATCAAATAAGGATTGCTCCTCAAGATATTCATAAAATAGTATTCAAGACAACTTTTGGTTCATATGAGTTTCTTGTGCTACCATTTGGTCTCACCAATGCTCCTGCAATCTTTAATAGAATGATGGAAAGAATCTTTCGTGCAAACTGAAAGTTATATGTACTTTGTTTGATAATATATTGGTATAAACAAAATAAGTCGTTTGCTAATATAAAACTTTAGAGCTTGCAAAATGTAGAAAGAAGCTTGCAATTCAGTATCACATTCTACATTTTGTAGAAGCTTGCAAAATGTAGAAAGAAATGCTACTATCTATAAAAAGGAGTTAATGGCCGTCATTCAAGCTTTAAAATATTGAAGACACTATCTTTTAGATGGAGAATTTTTCATCAATATAGACCATGACAATTTGACACATTTTCTTAACCAACCAAAGATGTGTGAAAAGCATATTTGATGGGCCAATTATTTAGTTTAATTTAACTTTAAAATATAGTATATTTTTAGAAAGTGAAAGAAGCTAACAAATGCCCTATCAAGAACACCTCAATTTCATATAGTTTCCATGATTCATCCTATAAATTTTACTAGCATAAGGAACATGTATACTTCTGATGAAGATTTTAAAATCATATGGGAGAATTCATAACTTGGTAAAAGGGTAAACTCTGAGATTCTTAAAGATGGGTTTCTTATGATGAAGAATAAGTTATATGTTACTAAAGATCTAGTCCTAAAGTAATGGAAGAATATCATGCGACACCTTATATGGCTCATCATAGTATTCTAGCCACAACCAAGATACTTGAAATGCATTTCTTTTGGCCAAGTCTTTGATGAGACATTGAGCAATTTATCAAAGAATGTCTTGTGTGCCAAAAGATTAAGTTTCATCGCTAAAAGTATGTATGCCTTTTGCAACCATTACCAATTCTGAGCTAACCTTGGGAAAGCATTGCTATGAATTTTATATTTGGCTTGACAAAACTAACAAATGGCAATAATGATATATTGACTATTATTGATAGGTGTAGCAAACATGCTCATTTTATTCCAATCAAGAAGACTATCAAGCGTCAACATATGGCTAGAACATTTATTCAATACATCTTTAAGTATCATGGGTTACTACAATTCATTGTGGGTGATAGAGATCCACAAACCACTAGTTTCTTTTGGTGAGCTCTTTTTGAAAATTTGGGTACAAAGCTTACATTTCTTCTTCTGATCATCCTCTAACAGATGGTCAAAGTAAAATAACCAATCTCACAATATTAGATATACTAAAGTGCTATTACCATGAAGCCAACCAACAATGTAAAAAGTATTTGTCTTTGGTAGAATATGCCTATAACAACACGGTTCATATTTCTATAGGTAAAGCACCATTTGAGATCATATATGAAAAACCACTATTATTATCTATTCTAAAAAAAAAGGGAGATATTTCATGCCGATAAGTTTATGCATAATATGGATACAACATTAGCCCAAGTTAGACGAGCTATCCAAAGATTTTAAAAAAAACAAAAGAAAGCAGCAAATAAACATCAAAGGCAATTGATTTTACAAGAAGGAGATTGGATGTGGCTAAAATTTGACAAAGCTAATCTAAGAAGCTCTAACAAGTCTTCATCCCAAGTCACTAAGTTTGTAGCAAGAAATTATGGGCCATTTCAAGTCACTAAAAAGATTAATTATATTTATAACATGTTACAACTTCAAAAGCATTGAAAACTTCACAATACTTTTTATATTAATCTTTTGAAGTCTTATGAAGAACCTCCACCATTAGAACCTGCAATAGAGGATCCACATGAAACACAATATTAGTGAGTTTAGGAATCTCCTAATTTTTATTTTTTGAATACGAAAAGATGGTATCTGGATAACATACCCATAAGTTTCTCAAAACCATATGATGTGATCTATCATTAAAAAGCACTTGAAAAATAAAATCTATAGAGCTATAGAGTGCTCGATTTGGAGTTATAGTGTTCAAGTTATGAAAAATTCAAAGATTCGACCACGTGTCCCAAACTTATGAAAAATTTCTATATTCTCCAATATGGTATTCTGAAGTAAATAAACATGAAGAGATACTTCAACCAGAGTAAATAGTCTTTTATATGATCAAAAAATGAGAAGTAAATATTTTTAAAGAATTTCTTTTGACATTTAAAAATTACTCTATTTAAGAGTCTAAATGGATGTCAAAAGAGTATTTTAAAGACTATTAAAAAATACTTGTAGCTTATGAAGAAGTTGTAGAATTAGAAATATTTTAAGCAATATCTCGAGGACAAGACTGATTTCAAAAGAGGAAGGGATGTAACAAACCTTTTATATATCAATTAGAACAAGACATATTGACTCAATGATTCCAAATTAATTTCATACTCGTATACTTCGAAAGATAATTTGTATTATGTAAGTGTTTTAAAATATGATAATATTCATCTTTTTATTTAAGGGTGACCAATGGTTAAAACGTCATATAATTATACTTGGGTAGTCATTGACAAGATGCCTAAGAGAAATTAAAAGTTTAGTTGGGCGATCAGATTGACCAGAAAACTCATATGACTAAGCCTTTTCACATTCATATGCTTATGATAAAAAAACAAACCATGAACCGATGAACCTATATAATAAAGCTCTCTAAAAGCTAAATTTGAAAACTCCTAAAATTTAGGAGGTTACTATGTTTAACAGTTGCTCAAATAAAAATTTTGTTCGTATCAAAGGCTTCAGAATTTCGCAAGGAACAATTTTATATTCAGCTGCTATTGCAAATTATTAACCATTTGAGAGACTTTTAGAGTATAATGTTTGAAAACTTCTTTGTTTAAAAAAGTGACATGTGATATCTAAAAGATGACATGTATCATTTTGAAGAGACAAGTATCTCTACACTTATCATTTTTAATAAATGCTTGTCATTTGTAGCATCTACCTTTACTTTTCAACACCCAAGTTTCACAGCTATATATTGGAGGTCTCTCTCTTTATTTGGGACAAGTTCTCATACTAAAATTTTCATCGCATGCTTTGTACTCTCAAATCTCTCTCTCATCCAAGAAACAAATCCTACTTAGCTTGATCTAATTCGAGTACTAAAGAAGAGAATCAACTTGTTGCTCAGATTTTGTAAAAGTTAGGGTTTTAAAACCCTAGTTTACAGAAATTAGGATTTCAAATTCCTAGTTTTCAAAATGACAATAAATCAATTCTTTTGTAAATCATTTAGACATTTGGTACCCGTGGTTTTAAAGCATGCCATATCATATCTAAAAGTATATATAACAACCGAAGTAGCAATATATACACAGAGTATTCCATAAAGCATCAATGAGCATAAGCTTTTCATTGATAAATGCTTGTTATCATGTTATTATAGTATTGAGATAAGAGTGAAATCTAAGTTATTTTAAGTTCAAATTAGTCCCAAAAGTATAACCATACCATTCGAGCACCAAAACAATATATCCAAAGCATCAAGCACGCATTATGAAATTTACTATTTACTATATAAACTAGAACTTTTATGTTCTATGTGAGAGAATAGAAAATTGCACAGAATCAACTCAGTGAATATATCATCTATAGCTCTTATCGCACTCTTCATTTTTAGCTATAGAATGCCTAAATTCGATATTCTATGCAAAAGTTATAGCCAAATATGATAATATTGTCAAGCTATCATAATTATTCACAACTTCTACAACATGCTCTATATCCACTCAAAACGGATAAAATGGCTACTTCTCAGCTCAATAAGAACTCAACAAGGCTCAATTAAGCCTTAGGAAGGTCCTCAACAATAAGCACCAAGCAAACTAGAACAAGCCGAAAGAAGAATAGACTCAATGCATATCTCAAGAGGAAGAAATAATAACTACCATGAAACCTTGAGTTAAAGCTTTGAATCTAGACTGAAGAAAAGAAAGAAGCTCCTCAAATGGTGGGCTCTGATACTAATTCAAAGGTAGAGCATAAGTGAAAGCACAGAAACACAAGCAATACCTATGGCAGATGGAGCAAGAGAGTAAGAGAGAGATATCATATATGAAAACTCTAATTGGCATAATGTGTGATTTACCTTTCCTTATTCGAATAGATAATAAAAATAAAGTGATTATGATGGACACCCAACACTTACAATATACAAGTGTACAGATACTATCGGTGTAATAAATACACGAGTAGTTAGACATATGTGTCTTTACCCCTAACATAAGGATGCTAAATGATGATGATGGGACACATGACATTTTGTACGCAACTTGGAAAATCAAGATCTCGACTTACAAGGTTGCTTTGGTAGCACTTTAAGATTTCGACTCACAAGGTTGCTTTGGTAGCACTTGGATTTACCCCTAACATAAGGATGCTAATCGATGATGATGGGACACATGACATTTTGCACGCAACTTGGAAAATCAAGATCTCGACTCACAAGGTTGCTTTGGTAGCACTTGGATTTAAGATTTTCCTTAAAGGATCGGCTTTTCCTTTGCAGGGTAATGTCACAGGCTTTGTTCTTTGAAACTAAGTTGAAAAAGAGAGGCATCTCGAATGGACTGCATTTGTGGTGAGGAGAAGACCTTGCAACGTGTATTCTTAAATGATTGCCTTTGCAAACATATTGGGAGTTGGTTTTGTGTTGCTTCGCTCATCCAGAGATGAGATAAAGAACCTCTAAGCATGGGTTTTCAAGTTTTTTGACCCCACTGACCAGCATATATGTCTACAGGGCTGTGGATATATCTCAGCACGGGGCCCACAGATTTCGACGGGTTCAGCCCGTACCAGGTAATTATGGGTCCCACGGATTAAAAAGGACCCTAAAATGAAGTTTGGTTTCTCCTCGACTGACAGCCCGGGTTTCGAACCTTGTTCCGTGTCTGTCAGAGGCAGACCCTCAGAACCATGCACCCGCGTGAGAAGACGATGTCAAGCTTGCATTATCCAAATATATTATTCAAATAAATATAAAAATTTAAGCTACCGGCAAGTCACCGGGAAAGAACCGACACGTCCGCGAAAATCTGGGGCCATACTGATATTTATCTTCAGCCTGTCTACAGTACAATTGCTCAAGTTGGTAGGGCGTTGGCCATGCTGCAAATGAGCCTGCCGTCAGCGTCGTGAGGTTGCGCCATCGTTTACGATCGATGCACCAGTCGTCGAAAAACTCGCCTTCCTGTGTGAGGGGCAAGCTGAGGATCATGGCGCAGAAGGGCTGTTCTAGGTTTCCGCTTCAGTTGTTGGAAGGTGGGCATCCAAGTTCTGATGAGCGTCATTCGCACTGCTTGTGGCAGCAAGACAAGGCCGCCATGCACGAGGCCCATAATGCGTTGCATGAGAGGGACAGAGGGGATGCGCAATACACGATAATAATCAGGAGACGATCTTGCTTCACGTCTCAGCAAAACGGCCTTCATGAGCTCAGACAGATGTGCTTCCATGGCAAATGCTTCCACCACAAGATGCGCTACCCGCAGGTCGATAAGCTGGGAAAGGAGCCAGTCCAGTATCGAGGAGGCAGCCTTCGCTTCTGCCTCGCTTACCGTCGGGCCTCTGTAGCTGTGTCCATCCTTATCTGACTGCAGTTGCGTTTTCAGGACATCCGGATTAGCCTTCCACGCCTGGAGGATGGCAGATTGGGGTACGGGACGCCCTGCTGGGATAACTACGTTTATGCCTTTGAACCATGGAGTGCTGCTGCTCACAGATGGGGTGTTGCTGCAGGCGCGACGAAGAACAGCGGCGAGTGCGTTCCGCTGGACTTGTATGGGCCAGTCCGGATCAGCGCCTGCAGGCAGCAGAGCCATGGCCTGAGGCTGCTGCAGGAGAAGCCGGGCCGCCAGGTCTGCGTTCACGGCAGAGAGCTGCAAGGATGAGAGGCACGTCCGCACTGGAGACTCCTCTGCGGGAGTCCAGGAGAGGCGCCTCGCGATAAAGGCCCGGCACGCATCCGCACAGTCGCGGGGATCCATATTCTGAGACTTAGTTTTCATTGAGAAGGGATCGCATCATCAAATATACTGGCCCACTCAGGACCTGTGTAAAGCCTGTAGAGTAGGGCATCCCCAGCACTATCTCCCACGGGGTCTTTAAGACCTCGGGGGGTTGGGATCAACTGCTGTCGTTGATCCCCCTCCTCATGACCACGGCATAGACGTCGATCTCGTGGGCAAGTAAACCCATCCGTTTTTGGTGAGCCTGTCCACAATCTTAAACTCGTCCAGCTGGAAAAGTGCCCATCAATGGTACTTCTGATACGTGTCTGCGCATGCAAAATTGGAGACGCCTTAACTCCTTATAATTGGGAGGGGCCCAGAGAATGTGCCGCCGCCAACGAACAGGGTGACGTCTAATCGTGTGCGCATGCGAAGCCTCAAATGCCGCGGCGCTCATCGTTCCTTCCGTTCTCATTCTCTCTCTCTCTCTCATACCCACAGTAGCGTGCGCATCCCTCACCTCGGCGTCTTCATCCCTCCCACAGTTTGGCATGAAGACCCTCCCACAGTAGCATGCACATCCCTCGCACAGCTCGCATAGTAGCGTGCGCATCCCTCAGCTCAGCGTCTGAGACTCCCTCCCACAGTTCGGCGTCTTCATCCCTCGACCCACAGTAGCGTGCCCATTCGGCGTCTTCATCCCTCACACAGTGGTCTTCATCCCTCCCACAGTTGGCGTGTCCATTTGGCGTCTTCATCGGCACATTAGCGTGACAGGAGGTTGCAACGTCTTCATCCCTCCCACAGTAGCGTGCCCAGTCCGTGACACAGAAGGCGGCATCGTGACCGTGACTCAGGAGGCTGTAGCATGACGCTTGTGTGGGAGGCTGCAACGTCTCAGGAGGCCCAAGCGTCTTCATCAGCATGACAAGAGATTGCAACGTCTTTATGTGCGTCTCAGGAGGCTGCAACTTCTAAGGAGGCTGCCGTTACAGGAGGTTGCCCCAGTCACAGGAGGCACCGTGGGAGGACGCTGCAACGTCTTCATCTCCGTGACATCGAGGCCCCTCCTCTATCAAGTTTCTTCTTTTTATTTTTGAATGTAATTACTACTTCACATTAAAAAGAACAAAGTTATATTATTTGTGGGAGAGCATGTCGAGGCCTACGACTTGCGGCTAGTCGCTGTTCGAGCGTGCTTTGCTGGGCTTGGGGCAGCCTTTGTTTATTGCTTTCGTGCTAGGATAGAAGGTAATGATCCTCATCATGTTGTCTTCTTCGTAGATGTCTTACGTTTCACTGTCTATGTCTCAATACGCAATCGATGAGGATCCTAAATTCTATGTGTGTTGAAGCCATATTATGTATTCTTGGTACCTTTGAAGGATTCAAGGCAGTACGATGGATTAGAATGTTGTAACCTTTTCATGTCATTTTTTATCTATTCATAAATTGCCACACCTTGTCTTATTCTGTCTTGGTCTCTTGCTAGGCATTTATGAGTAGACAGATGGGTAAATATGATTCCAAAAGAGATGAGCGTGTGCGGAGAACTCAGAGTCGAATAGCAGATGGCTACCAAAAATATGTAAGTCTCTCACCTGATATTGTTTCCTTCTATAGTGTCATATGTGAATGCAATTTTATTACCTTGGCCTTGAGTTTATCATTTTTTATATATGTATATTCACTCACAAGTTGCATTCCTTAGAAACGGCCTCGCACACGAGTCTGAGGATGTGCCTCATATTGATGATGAGGGTCAAGTCCTAGACCACCATCCTGAGTTGCAAACAGTGGAGCGAAACTTTCAGATAGAGATGGATAGCTTGTTGCAGACTGGTCCTCCATCCACTGGCGATGTTCTGAATTTTTAGGTTAGTTTATGGGCAAGTTTGTGGCTTATGATTATGGTTATGGATTATGTTATGGTTATGCTAGGATTACGATGGTTATGTTAGGTTATGATTATAGTTGTGGTTATGGTTATGTCATGTCATGGTTGTGCTATGGTTATGTTAGGTTATGGTTATGTTATGTCATGTTAGGTCAATGCTTTAGGATTATGGTTATGGTTATTGCATTGTAGGGCGAGGGGAGTAAGCGCTTCACGTCGCTCCTCCTATCACCTCAGCCCAACTCAATCACCATCTCCTTCCCTCTTGAGTATCCAAGCGACGCACCCCGTTGCATATTCACAATTGGATGTAGTTTGGTTGACATCTTTAAGAATGGCTCTCCTGTCAAGACGAATGGGAAAAAAAGTGCCACCTCAAGGTGCGTTCTTATTAATTGTAATGCTTTCATTGTGTTGTATTTCTTGTACTTATGGTTGGTTGCATTGTGTGTGGTTGCTTTCTGGTATTATTTTAGGTTAGAGAGTTCCGTACATATTGAGTTCGTGGCTCTATGTTCAAAACTCCGTGTGGATGTCGACCATGCTTTATTGGATACATTGCGGTGCCTAGAGGAAGCATCCACCCGTACTATGAATTTGTTCGTCATTTAAGTTTACTAAACTAGTTATAGCTTTCTTGGTGGTTGCCTGATGATAAGGGCTAGGGGTTTTGTTATTTTACTAAACTAATTTTGGCTTTCGTTCATAGTTGGATGGAGTATGTGATTCCAAGAGAGCACGTGCATGATGTATGTTTCGTAGATAGTCTGTGGTTTCCATACATCAATATGGTTGAGCCACAAGACGATGGTGTTTCGTTGAGAAATTACTTTGATAGCTGCGATTCCACGAGGGCTACATTTATATTTCTTCCAGTGCTTGTGAGGTTTGTAGTCCTTTTATGCATACTTAATGGAAATGACAAATCATAGCCCTTTGATGCACTAGTTTTAATAGCAATCTTTGATGTACAGGTTACATTGGTGCCTTTATGTGGTCTTCAATCCTATGCTAAAAAGAGTTGAAAAATTACCTGGTGATCAGGGCGCAATTCTATGCCTTGACTCGTTGGAATGTACTAATTTCACGGCATGTCTACCCTATGTTGTCGATATCTTAACAATCTATATACATCCATGTAATATGTTGTGTCACATATGTATTATGTTCATTGCTTTTGTGTCTGTGTTTCAGAGCCGTGTTTGCATTATCGAGGCTTTGTACTGACCCAACGTACGCCAAGTTTCTATCGGACGTGGATAAAATGAAGCTCATCCACATTAAGATGTGTCACTATAGTGTTAAAGTAATGCTGTCACTTAGAAATGTAACATACGATTGTTCACATAAAGATGACTAGAATCTATTTTCACAGCCCCTCAACAAATAAATGTAGTAGACTGTGGATTCTATGCGATGGCTTTCATAAGACTACTCATCGAGGGTAGCGTTGTTGAGAAATAAACCAAAAACTGGGTAAGCCTATACTGGTATAATTGCTTTTGCTATGCGACTTTGAATGGTCTAGTGTGCATACGTCAATCCATAATCAACTTATCGTATTGCAATTAACAAGAAAATGGTTCAATGCCACCTATATTACAACTTTGAAGGAGGACCTTTACCAGTGGACACTTGGAGTGTTGGAGAGGTGATCTTGTGTGGATTATATGGTTATGGACATTTACTTGGTTTGTGGCAGTCATGGACTTATGGTCTCACTTATGGTCATCTACTTGGTTTGCGGCAGACATGTACTCACTTGTCAAGGTCTTATGGTCTCTTATGTAATGATACATATGCAAGGTTTCATTTGTTAAGTTTTTTTATGTAAAGGTTTCTTTTATGTCAAGTTTTTTTATGCCAAGGTTATGCTTTTATGCTATGGTTTGAGATTTATTACATCATGGTTTCACTTGTTATGGTTTGGGATTTATGCTATGGTTTGGGGTTTATAACATCATGGTTTCATTTGTTAAGTTTTTTAATGCAAGGTTTCATTTGTTAGGTTTTATTATGTCAAGGTAATGCTTTTATTACGTCATGCTTTATGCAAGGTTTCATTTGTTAAGCTTTTTTATGTCAAGGTAATGCTTTTATGCTATGTTTTGGGGTTTATTATGTCATGGTTTATTATGTCGTGGAGCTATTCTCCTCCATCTACATGCTTTTATTTTCATGCAACACTTAGTGACTATTAAGAGACATTATCTTATGCTGCATTCTTGTTCATGCCTTTTTGTTTGACATAGTCTTACTCAACTCACTTCAACATAGTTCCTTGTTTCATGTACATGGCTAAAATTGGATGATAGATTTAGAATAGCTAAGTGAGGGGGGTTGAACTCAACTCACTCAACTCTCTTTTGAGAGAGTTGAGTGAGTTGAATCTGACCATGAAACATATAATAAAGTAAACTAAAAAGAGCTATGAATCAAAATACTCAAATGCAAAATGAAGATGATGCGACTCCAAGGTTTAACGAAGAGTTGCATGAGAAAGAAGGAGGTTCGGTTGACATGGACACAAATAAGGTGTGGAAGTTAAACTCAAAGCAAACTCAAGATTAAGAAGAAATCTTAAATCCTCTTTTAGCTTAAATGAGAACTTGAAAGCTACATACAAGTCTTAAAGTTCTAGAGCTATCTAAGTACTAGGCTTATATTGAAATTATGACCTATCCTTGGAGGTGAATATTGTTGTATATTTTTAGCCAAAAAAGAGGATAAAAAGTGGCATTTGCATATGTAAAGCTTCCTTGTATGCATCTATGTGCCCATGATGAGTTGTTGTCATTTGCCATACATTATGCAAGCATATGCAAATTTTCTACCATCAAAGTTTGTGTGAACACATTGATAGGGACAAATGCAAAGTTTGCCATACACATTGTTAGAGACGAATGCAAAGTTTATTGTGTCAAGGTTTATTATGTCAATGAATAGAATGAATGCAACGAAAGCAACGAGCACATGCTTACATCCTCGCGCAATGAGCACATGGTTAATGCTTCAGGATCTTATGATATGGTTTAGGGTAATGGTTTAGGCTTTAGTGTTTGGATAATGAATAGAATAGATGCAAGAATGAGACACCAAAATCAACAATGAGATGCCAATGGGATTTCACTTAAATGGATAATCATGTGTACAATACAAACATTCTGAACCTAGATGCCAAAACTTCTATGATCGTGGACCCATCAGGGAACAAGAGAGAAAATCGTCGCTCCTCATTCTCACTATTGTAGGTGCAATACAAAATACGACAAGTGCCAATGTAAGACTCACCATACAATCGCACCGCCCTGCCGATCAAGATAGAATCTGTTAGACGAGGAGCATACCGCAAGAATAGAGGGAGCAGTGCATGGCAAGTATGGCATGAATATACTGCCAGAGGGTCCACCAAAAATGTTTTGGTGCAGCAATGAGGACAATATATCCACGGTTTTGGGCTAAACCTTACACGACCCCTCCCTCGTTGATGCTTGCGCCTTAATATGCCTATGATAGATGGACGCTTCGGTTGTGATGAAGACTCCCCCCTCTCGTTTGGACGATGACGATGATCCTTGCCATACCCTAGGTGTGTCTGTGTGACATTTTCCTGGATCTGATAGATCCTGCCCTTTTTAGGCATGTCAATCTCTTGTGGTGTGAACATGTGAACAAGAGACTCTTTAGCACTTTCCAATTAGTGCATACAAGCATCCATCTGTGCCGCTGTGTAGGATGGAATCCCATCCTCAATCCTCTGAAGGAGCCCTCTAAAGTCTGCGATGGAGGACACGAGATCCCCTTCCTGCACACCACCATCGGAACCTGGTCTCTCCAATCCTGGGATTTCATCGCCACCTGGTCTTTCCTTCATGTCATCAAAGGCATGTGCACTATCGATGATGGGGAGAACCTCATGAAGGGGAGGAAAATAGCTCTTCAAGATGAGCCTCAAACCATGAAGATGTTTACAGTCAGTCGACCAATTAGGGCAATCATAGTAGTTTGATTGTACACTTACATGATACCATTTTGCATATTGGGTTGTGCTCGCTATTTTAAACAACATGGTTCCCTCGTTAATGACTTGAAGAGAGGAGGGATCTTGCTCATACCGCTGAAGAATCTTCTCCCCTAATGCCAATCTAGCCGTATGACTCTTGCTTGACCCATAGACTTTGAAGCGCTCAGAATCAACTGGCATAAAAAACATGTATAAGACAACAATGCGTTTCAAGGAAAGGTCAAATGTGGAAATAGAAAGGAAATTGACCACATTACCTATCTCTTGCTTTTGCTTGAAAAACTCCAAAGCTGATCCACCCATTCTAGACCCCGATGACGAGTCACCAACAAGGGCGTGCAGCAGATCCAAAATGGACTTGTTGATCCTAGCATCAAGTAGAGTGTACTTGATATATTGCCAAAGTCTCTCAATGAGGTTGGTTGTGTCGACATTGCCATGTGGAAACATGCAACCAAACTTGGGCCATCTTGCACACCAAATACAATCTTTCCCACACCATCCATTGGTAACGTATCGGACCACATTTGGATGAGCGGAATAATGATGAAGCAATTGCTCAAACATATCATCAAACTGCGAATCTGTAGGGTAATGCATAAGATTGGACAAAGAGGCATACACATGATCGCGCTCATCTGTAGGGACCTTGATTCACGCAAGAACATGTGAAGTACTCACTGTCAAGCTCATGGAATTCACAAAAAGGCAATGTTTAAAAGTAAAATGATATTGAAAAGGTGTACCTATGGCAAGAGATTTTCAACCCATGCTTTCTTTGTGTGGAACCAGCATAGAATAATATGGCATGCACGTTGACGTTTGTTGCCACCAAGATAGTCAGTGGTCCAACAATGAGGGTCTTCCAGAACAACCTTCGAGAGCGCCTCCAGCTCTGGCTGGGACTTATCAATCACCAGGGCAGCAGGGCGAATATATCCCATCCTAGAGAGGACTAGTCTCATGGTGATTTGCAAAGCCATAATCTCTTGGTTTGACCCATTGTCACTAGTGCATAGCATAAACCAAATAGGGATACCCACCCCATGTTGGTTTGGTAAAACCGCCGCATAAAGCAAAGACCAAACACATTGGTCTTAAATGTGCTATCGATTGCCCAAGCATTGTTCTTTGAGAACCTCTTACTCATTTGCAACATCCATTCATCCTGGACTATCAGTACGAATGGTTTGTCCTTGTCCTCTATGGCATGAGGATTGTATGGTTGGCAATAGAGTATCTAAAAGACCATGTAGATGATACTATCAAATAGATGTACTAATTTTCACAGCTTATAAACATTAATGAGAATATGACAAATACCTTGTTTTGATCTCGTAGACGAAGAGCCTCCAAATACATTGCCGTCCAATCATCCTTCGAAAGCTTGCCTGCAGCAGGACGACACGTAGAACATTGATGCTCAAAAGCAACCTAATATCATAGAGCAATGGCTTTGAAGGTAACATACCTTCAGTTCACATTTGGTATGATAGTGTCTGTACCTCCCTTGGTATCATGAAGAACCTATAAATGACACGATCCAATGGAGATGCATTTTTCAAATGAAACCGCTCCTTGGTTAGGCTCATCTTCGCGATGTGGCGACATGTCCCAACGTCAAACAGGTCATCCTTGCAGCAATCAATCACAGTTGGATGCACCGGCAAGTGATACAAGTCAGCACGAGATCCAAGTACATGACCCTCGTATGGTCCATGGACCCGTATAGTGACATCATGAAGATCGTCTTTGTACTCGATCTGCACCTTGAAAAGGCAACCACATTTCTTCGAGGTTCACAACCTACGGATTTGGGAGCCCTTTCGAGTTGCTCTACCATAGCGATGACATGCATATTCCACTATTGTCTTCCCTAAACCATGCTTTTTGGTCGAGCGGACCTTGCCCAACCTAACATTGTGTTCAAGCATGATTTCTTGAAGCCTCCGCTCAACAAGAGATCTATCTACAGTAAGCTCCAAGATGGGTGCTATTCTTTCCAAAACCTTCCCATGAACTAGAAATGGGCCTTTATAACCATGGGGCCTTGTGAACACCTTGCAAGTACACCCATCGATGAGATCTCTCACATATGCAAGAGGAATGCCATGCCTTCTCAAGTCAGTACACCACGTGGATTTGATGGAATCAATTGTGACATTGACACCCTCGTGAGCACCAATAACCTTGTTTATGTGATTTCCAAGGAATATGCTCTCCCACTCCTCTATACATGCAATGCGCAATGATGGCTCTGATTTCAAGGCCAATGTAATGTGTCCATCGCCATTTCTACCAATGCAAAGACCTTTGATTCTTCTCCACTTCTTCAAGTCGAGCAACTCCCTCCTATGGAGTTGCTTGAGCACCTCCAATGTGATGGCCTTTTACCTACTCAAATCACTGACCATCAAGCCGTAAGCCTCTCTATTGAAAGAGAAGTACTTCGATGAGGTATAGGTAGTTGGGCTTGGTGCATTGATAGTGATTTCTTGTGGTGCCGAATCATTGTCTCCACTTAAGAAATTAATCATCTCAACCTCATCACTTGATGATCCATCTGATGTCTCTTCATCGATGTCGAGATCATCGATCTCAATGTCACTTTCCATAATCCATGCGTGTTGACTACATACGTATATATCACTAAAACATCATTCCAATGTCACAATGCATCCAATGCAAATATGAGAGGAAGAAAGAGAGAGAGATATGCACCTTGTTGTGGAAGCCATGAGCAAGAAATCGCAATATGAACCTTAAACCTTTGTTCCAATGAGCTTGTATGCGCTTGCAATATGGGCCTCAAACCTCCGTTCACAACAACACACGAATGCGCCCTACGTGCAGGATTTTCCTGTGGGTAATACCGAGAGCTTTTCGGCTTTCGGTTCCAGGTCGACACAGTTTACTTACAAGACACGGTTTACTTTAATGGCTGGGTTTACTATTATGTCTAGGTTTACTCGTGGTCTACGATTCAAAAACTTGTATTAGAGATAGTGGGCCCTGTAGAATCTATTATCTTCTTACTGTCAGCCCATGCAATCAATTTCAACGGCTAGCGTTGCATTTATAATCCTGGGATGGGTCTACTTTTGTATGTGGCAGCAAACATCCCCGAATTTCGAGACGTCGTTCCTCCGTCAGATCCCATTTTCCGGTTGGTTGAGTTTCCATTTGCTGGTTGGGTTTTTAAATTTGGTTGGGTTTACTTCTACATAAAGTAGCGGCTCGAATGCGTGCCTTTTTTCGGGGTCAATGATAGCCGTTGATCCGAACTCCCCGAGGTCTTAAAGACCCCGTGGGAGATAGTGCTGAGGTGGGATGGGTCTACTTTTGTATGTGGCAACGAACATCCCCGAATTTCGAGACATCGTTCCTCCGTCAGATCCCATTTTTCGGTTGGTTGGCTTTCCATTTGCTAGTTGGGTTTTTAAATCTGGTTGGGTTTACTTCTGTATAAAGTAGCATCTCGGATGCGTGCCTTTTTTCGGGGTCAACGACAGCCGTTGATCCCAACTCCCCGAGGTCTTAAAGACCTCGTGGGAGATAGTGCTGAGGGTAGGGCATGGCGTACATACAAGCGGCGCGCCATCCATGTACTTGGGGTGGAGGGGTGGCGACAAGAAAGCATTGCGACCTCACACGAGTAACAACTCATGTGGACTATGAAGATCCAACGATGAGAAACACTTTTTCGAAATGAGAGAGAGAGAGAGAGAATGCGCGCGCGTGTGTGTGTATGTGTGTGTGTCATCTAGCTGCCACATCACCAAACTTTATTGAGTCTTTCAAGTCTCACCAATTTTATGAGACTAGCTTCACTTGCTAGAATCTGAGGTTTTTTGGAGGTCATGTCAAAGAGTGTAGCTCGGCTCCACGATTGTCCCAGTAAAGACTAATGCTGGCTTTTAATGGACCTTAACGAAGGGTATAAAGGACTTCATACATCACTCCGTTGGCTTTTGAGATGGTCATCATCAGGGAAAGTGGCCATTAGAGTGATAGTAAGGAAAGACGCCATTAGAGTGATGGCAAAATTATCATTGTTGGAATTGGCCCCCTAACCCTAACTTCCATCAATTATGATCAACTTCAATCTATTGATTATTGCATACAAAAAAATATTATTTCACTTAACATGATTCTAATTTTCCATGTAATCTTGACATCTGCATCATGACTAGCAAAATAAACTAGATTCATGAGTATCAACTAATGAAGATGGGATCTACATATTTCCAACATTATGGATATTCTCTATAGCATAAACCAAGAAAGCAAGTATTGTGTTGATGAAGAAGAACAACTGGTTGTTTTCTTTGTATATGTGCTTAAACTCGCCTGGTGTAATGACTATTTGGAGTGGATAGCAAATAGAGTTGATAGGTCGGAAACAATACTATAGGACAGGAACATGATTGAGATCGAGAAGACCTATCCACAATTGTTCGATCTTAAGTTGGAGTTAGTGGATGCAACCAACCTTTTGGGACATGACATTATAACTGTAACATGGCATTATATCCAAGAAACAAGAAAGCAAATGTATCATCCTTGGGGACAATTTAGATTCTAGACATATCCTATGTTATGACATGTAATGTCTATGCAAGCACCTTGAAAGGCTTAGCCCCAAGAGGTTTTTTTTTTTTTTTTTTTGTGGATGAGATTTCAAAGAGAACTTCCTCTCGCATATTAGACCTTGAGATCAACTAGAGATTGTACATCAATGTTGTTCATAAGCTTTTGTAGAGTCATGGGAGGAATGAATTTGTTATGGGGAGATGATTTCTCAATTCCTTGTGTTGTTTAGAGGCCATATTCTTGAGATTCTTCTCTATCTTGGGAATGTGTTTTTTCTACACCTCATACAAGACACGAAAATTTGGGTGATGGATAGAGAGAGGATAGGGAAGAGAGAGAGAGAGAGAGAGAGAGAGAGAGAGGGAGGGAGGGAGGGAGGGAGGGAGGGAGGGAGGGAGCTATACGTACCTGCAAGATTAAGAAAATATTCCACAACTTGAGGGAGGGGGGAGGCATTGTGTCATAGGGGGGGTGTGGCCTTATATAACCGCTTTGAGATAGTGGAGCATTAAGTGTATATGTGTGTGTGTGTGAGAGAGAGAGAGAGAGAGAGAGAGAGAGAGAGAGGCTCGAAAGGTTGATTAAGTTTCACCTCTTTAGTTTCAATGACGATCATGTATATCTCACATAATGAGTCATTGAGAGAGAGAGAGAGAGAGAGAGAGAGAGAGAGAGAGAGAGAGAGAGAGAGAGAGGCTTGGAAGGTTGATTAAGGTTCACCTCTTTAGTTTCAATGACGATCATGTATATCTTACATAATGAGTCATCCCATAAAAGGGTCTACCAAATGCTAAAAGTCAAGCAAAAAATAGTTACAATCGTAGTTATAGAAGACAAGATTGGAAAATTAGTCAAAGAGGAAGAATGCATATCAACAACCTTTCAGAGGTATCTATCATCCATAGTGGGAACCTCTTTTGAATTAGTGGAGGGGTATGAGTAGCAAGTCAAAAGGTTCCTAGGCCCCATGCAAGTTCGCATTACTGCTACCTAGGCCTTTGAGGACGAGTTGAAATATGTTCTCAAAAATATGAAGAAACTCCAAAAGTTAAGGCACTTGATGGTATGTCAATGTACTGCTTTAGAATTGTTGTAGAGGGGACGTGTAGCCTTACAAACTCTTGTAGAAGCAGTGTCTATCTAGCCATCGAGGAGGATCAAGGCCTTATCAAATTTGTATTGAAACAAGAGTTGAAAAGGAACTCAGGGCATCTTCAACAACTAACTATACTAAGCATTCCATATTAGTTAATGGAAAAGACTGTGGCTCTTAGGATAAAGTTCATATTGCAAAAGATGTTTAATAAAAGGCATTGTGAATCTATCCACTCTTCAAAGATACATGATGTTGTACTAGAGTTGTTAACAAAGTGGCTATCACCTTATTAATATAATGTTGATAAGGCATATGACTGACTTAGTTTGAATTTTATGATCAAGGTTATGCATTTGATATGGATTTCACAATTTGAGCATCAATTTGGACAATGATAGCTTTAGCTATTATTAGCATTAATGGATATGACACAATTACCTTTTGTTTTAAAAGATCCATTCATGAGGGTGTCTCTATGCTCCCTTATTATTAGCTCTTAATACTCAACCCTTGTCGGGTCATATTGGATTGCACACGTTTCACTTGAGGGCTTCCCCTTCTTAACAAGCAATCCATCTTTGCCTAGATGTTCATCAATAATAACTCAATCATCATAGCTACTCATTTTGAATCTATTCAAGAACTTTTGAGCACTTGCAAGGAATCTGTTATTACCCTCTTTGGCTCACTCATTAGTCAAGAGAAAACTAAAGGTCTACTGCTCAATTAGAAGGATGAGTTTAAGCTTGTTGATTGTACAAGCTATAAGAACATTAACAAAGGATGTGTCTTCAAATATCTTATTGATTGTACAACCTATAACAACACTGGCAAAGGACATATCTTGGAATATCTTGGAGGTACCTACCAATTTGGGCGTTACATGGCTCAAAGATTTGCTATCCACTCTTAATAGATCCATGATGCAACACAACTTGTTAGTTTATATCAAGCATCCTATGCCTAACAAAGGTGGTTGTTGCCTTGGCATTACAATCCTAAGAAGGTGTATGCCAAAGTTGGGATTTTATAATCAAGGTCATGTATTGGTGCGGATTTGAAAATATGAGTTGTAGAATGGTGGATGCTTTCTTTACTAATGCTTCAATTATTAATAGCAATAATGGATATAACAAATTCTCATTTTCTTTAAAAAGATCCATTCACCATGGGTGTACCCTTGCTCCCTTGCTATTTACTCTTGTTGGGAAAGTCCTTATTGGATTATATTGAGTTTAAAACTTAGCAAGGTCTCATCAAAGGAGTTTCCCTACTTGATGGGCAAGTCTGCATTGTATAGATATTTCTTGATGATAACTCAAATATTATAATCACACATCCTAATTCTATTCAACAACTTGGCACTTCTAAGCAATCTATTGTCATCTTTGGCTCACTTGTTAGTTAATAAAAAATTTAAACATCTATTGCTCAACAAAAGGGATGAGTTTAAACTTGTTGATTGTATGGGCTCTAAGAACATTGGCAAAGTGTCCTCAAATGTCTTGGGGCTCCTGTCAGGTCAAGTATCACTTAAGAAAAAAGGGACATTGCCTTGAAAGGTTGGATTTTTGTCATGAGCAAACACCTTGGTATGCTCCAAACTAGGAAGGGGTTTAAAGTCCTTGAGGGATGTTGGATCCTCAAATTTCTGTTTGATTGGGAAAAAGATGAACCTCATGGTGCCATTACATATTGGAATTGAAGATTTAAGACTTCGACAAGCTATACCCCTCTCTATTCTCATGCCATGGACAATTTCAACAAATGATTTGCCTACTTAAGATAGGATGAAGTTCTTGAATGCTCCTTTGTCCCTTTTGCAAAAGAGTGTCTGGCATGGGACTATTAAGAAGCCCAAAGTGATATTGCCACAAAGAAATAAAGACTACACCGAATTGGTCTACACCATTCTCTAATTTTACTCTCCTTGGAATTGATGGAATAAGAGTACTCTACTTGTATTCATTACGTTACATTTTGCATCAATAGCACAATCTGAAAGATAACAGATCAAAGCGTGCGACTTTCCCATTTAAGGCCTTTACATCACCATTTTTCTGGTGTCAATCCATTATGTTGGGCACTAATTGTCCAGGTTTGATTATTTTTCTTGTTTCCCTACTACAATGATGTTAGGTACTAATAGTCCAGGGGAGAGGTCAGAACCTGTCTTCCATGTGTTGCTTCGACCATGTCAATATATACAGAAGAATCCCTCGTGTACAGAAGCCTATAGAAAGTAGCAGCTGGAGGCATAGTCAAGTTACTTCGACCATGTCAATGTATACAGAAGAATCCCTCATGTATAGAAGCCTATAGAAAGTAGCAACTGCAGGCATAGCAAGTTGCTTCGACCATGTCAATGTATACAGAAGAATCCCTCATGTATAGAAGCCTATAGAAAGTAGCAGCTGCAAGCATAGCAAGTTGCAGTGCATGCATGAAAAACAGTTGGCAGATTTATCAAAAGCTCGGCCTTGTAAGAGCACACTTTTACAGGCAATATCATCCTTACAACTTACCAGAGACATGATACACATGGCGTGACCATGCATGCAGTATCTTCAAGCTAAGCTATACCTTCTCCCTCAGATAAGGAGTAGCTGACTCTGCTTCTAGTCAATGCCTCAAGTGAGGCACATAGCGCTTTGCGTGCTCACTATGGATGATTAGCGAAATCTTCCACCTGGGTAATAATTCTCGTAGAAAAATCGTAAGTTGAAGTATCTATTCATGCAACCCAAATCCAGGGTACAATACTGTTCAACCAGGCCTGCGCAAGCCAACGATCCATACACACAAATATAATCCAATATAAAGATTCACTAGCACAACAAAAGATTATACAAAGGTCACTGCAGATCCACCATGTTTGTAGCCTAAAAACTTCCACTATGGTCACAGTAACTGCATAAGTGTATACACAATACTGGCAGCAAAACTCAGCCCCCTATTTGCAAGGATGATTGACATCCTTTAATGAAAATGGGGCAGATCTCTAAATTAGATTCTAGTGTTGCCCTTTCCAACAATGCTTGGCACCTAAAAGGGGGATGCCCATGGAAAGGAAGCTTTTTGTTGCCGGTTAAGTAAGATGTGTTACGCAATACCAAGTTTTACAAAAGATCTTTGGAGGATCCTAATTATATTTATAATCCCCGATTCCCAGCATAGCCTTCACCTTGGAATTGTCTCAATGATTCCTTTTCCATCTGATGGATCAAAGTAGAAAAGATTCTTCAAAGGCTCACCCTTGGCAGACATGGCTTTCAACAATTCCTGGCACAGTTGCAAAGATCTAATGTTAGCAATCAAATTACCTAATTTTGCTGAATAAATTGTTGAAGGGTTCACATTGTATGAATGCTATAAATGGAAGAATAGCATATAGCTGCTGTTACATAGATACACAACAACAAAAATGTATGATCTGTCATTCTGCTTTGCTTCTCCACACAAAAAAAGAAAAAGAAAGAAAGAAAAGAAAAAGAAAAAGAAAAACTGGTCAAAGAAGGGTTTTTTCCATTCACATAATTACATTTTTTGAGAAAGGCACATAGACAGCTACCCTGATCTAAGCATAGGTAGAGGGTCACTAGCTCCTTACATCCATGCAGAGAGGACTCGGACAATGATCTGCCATAGCAGCCACTCGCATTGCATTCTAGGCAATGCCATACTAGAATCGAGAGATCTGCATATGGAAGGGATGACATTTTTTCCATATCATACGTATTATGAATCCATATACTATTTGTCCATATTCATGTACTCATATGCTATGTGACCTGCATTTCCCACATTGACGCTCCATGAACTTGGTATGCAACAATTGATGCCTTTTTACTCGGCCAAGGTTTCATTAACAACCCATCAAAGTCTACTCTTTATGTATGCAAAGAGTGGGGATCCTTGCTGGTTATTTGTCTTCATGTAGATGATCTGCTACTCACAGGGGCACATGCTGATCAGATTTCAGCATTCAAGAAAAATTTGCAGCAAACTTTTGAAATGCCAGATTTGAGGCCTTTGCATTGCTACTTGGGCATTTAGTTTAACCATGATGCTAGAGGCATTGGATTGTCACACTCTAGATATATTGGTAAACTCCTTGAGAGATTTGGCTTCCAAGATTGCAAGCCAGATAGCACACCGATAGAGACTGGACTCAAGCTGTTTTTGCATGATGACAGTGATTTGTTTGACATTCATACATATGCTCCAGTAGTTGCATGTCTCATTTATTTAAGCAACACAATGCCAGATATTTAGTTTGCAGTTTCAGCCCTGAGCAGATATACATACAGCCCACGCATGTCACATTGGCAAGCTATAAAGTGTCTTTCATTACTTGCAAGGTACTAGGACTCTTGCATTGTATGATGTATCATTGATGATTGTATCCAAATTGGCAAATTCCACTCTTGACTCTTGAGTCTGTCATGACTCTCTGACTACGACAATTGTATCATATATGATCATTGATCTTATTTTGTAATGGCATTGATATAGCCTTTTTTCTTATCATTTATAGTTTTTTGAGAAATTATGTTATTTTTCTTTCATACTAATATCGTACCGTACCTTATAAAATCATAAGGTACCATTTAGTACCGTATTTTATTGTACCATATGATATTGTATCTTTTGTGCCTTACAACCATGGGAGTCATGGAGCACATGTTGAAGAGAAGGCAATGGACAAACTCGTAAATTTTCACAAAATTAACATTTTTAGTCATACTTAAGTACTTCTAATTTTTAATCTAATTTATTTTAATTATTTTCCTTCTTGTTGACCTAGATGTGGAGCAATTGCGTGATTAATTTAATAGAAAATAAAAAATTAATTGATCCACAATGATACTGACTCACGAATGAGAGACTATGTATTATGAGAGGGTACAATGCTTGAGACGATCACATTCAAAAATGCCACACTTATGTGCAAATGAGACATGAAGTGTCATTACATTTTTTTTAAAAATCCTAACAGCTTGACTGTCATAGGAAACCCTAAAATAAACCCTAATCCTAGTGTCACTTAGTGCCTAGGACATTGGGAGCAACAACTCTGTTTAATGACAATTTAAATGCCTAGGGAGCCTCGATCATGGATCAAAGGGCATCAACACGTAGGCTACAAGATGGCCTACAAACTCCCCTCCATAAAATGGACGGACTGACTTAAGGAAAAATGACAAGCTCCTAGAAAATAAAAAGAAATATAAGGTCATTCATGGTTACATAAATTCACTCATGTGAATATAGCAACCTATGAAAGTATAGAGTATGACAAATCATGAAACAAATGGAATTAAGTTCAAGGCTTACCAAAAAGCCTAGAACTTTGGTCGAGAAAGAGCCTTCGTGAAAAGATTTACCAAGTTATCTTCAATGGGTATGTAAGACAACTCTTTTTCTCTAGCTGACATCCACTCACAAACATAGTGCTAATGAACTTCCACATACTTTTTATAGGCATGAAACACTAGGTTCCGCATGTTGAGAAACCCTTTACCTGCAGTTTGCGTTTTTGCGCTTTTGCGTTTTGCGTTTAGGGTTTGCAGCCCCAAAAAGGGGCGCCACCCTAGACTGACTGTGCCTATTTATAGACCACTCTCTCACTCATTCTTCACGACTTATTCATTTAGTCCGTCACCTCTTCTCTCCAACCTCTCCACTATCCTCACACCTCTTCAAGAGAACATTGCGGTTCGTGGTTCGTAGCTATCTTCATCATCTTCCTTGTGCTACGGCACCCTTGTTTCCTTGTATCACATTCACTCCATGATTCAGAACTTCATCGTTCCATTCATCAGAGTTTATTCTCTCTTCTCTTCTCTTCTCATTGTTTGTCGAGTTCGCTCCGTGTTTCTCCCCGCAAACCCTACTGTCTCACTAGTACGTCATCTTTTGACATGGTATCAGAGTAAGATCTGCTCAAGCAGCAGCAAAGATCCTCCACTCCAGTGACGGCAAAGACCCGTGGTGGGTTCCGCATCCACTTCTCTTCTTCCATTGCATCAAAATCTCGTTTTCGCAGGTTTCAGGTGTTTTCAGCTTGCTGCCCACACCCCTTTCGCGGAGGATATCATAGTCTCAACTGTCCCTTGCTGTCATCTACAGTCTGGCGCCTGTTTCCAGCCTTCCACCCACAATTTGCAGCTCTTTACAGCTGGTAATAAAATATCCCCAACAGTGACCTTTTTGGGAGTAGTTACATATAAAGAAGCCTTCTGAATATCACGAGAATCGCTTCTAAATATAGTTTCTTTCAAATTAACTAAATTATCATGAATTGTCTCTTAAATACCCATTATAGTAGAATATTCGTGCACCGCTTCCCTGAATTTGCAGAGCGACTGTTGCTGATCACTCTCCACTAAGAAAACAATCTTGTTTTTGCAGATTTCAGATATTTGAGCTTGTTGCCCACACCCCGGACACGGAGGACATTGCGGTTCAAGCTAGCCATTGCAATCTACGACACTCTAGTGCCTGTTTCTAGCCTATCACATACTGTTTGGAGCTGATTTTAGCATGCTGATTGCTACCGCTGGTTTTTTCCTGCGTTTTTAGTCTTTCTCTCTCCTGCAGCCTGTGTTTGCTGTTTTCTCTCTCCTACAACCTGCATTTTTAGTCTTTCTCTCTCCTCACTTGCATTTTAAGTATTTCTCTCTCCTCACCTGCGTTTTTCTACTGGTTGCAACCTCTTATTGCTGGTAGCATCCTTCTCCCACTAACACCTCACTTCCAACCTTCCCACCTCTTGCGACGGACATTGCGGTTCGTGCTTCACACTGTCCTCACATCCCTTGAGGTGGACATTGCGATTTGTGGTTCGTGGCTGACCTCTTCCACCTCTTCTTTCTTCATCAAGGGACACCGGTATCCATGGCTTCTTTACCAATAGATGACCAGACTACTAGGTGCTCGTACTGTGGCACGAACGGTCATCCCACTGAAGATTGCCGACTTTGACCTTTACTCCCCACCCCCGCGGAGTATATACATCTTCCACCAAGCACTCCTTGTGCCACCTCTCATTTCTGGGCCACAAAGATTGTTCTGCATCGGCTATCAGAGTACTATGCTCAAGGCAATAAGACGCATTTGATGTGCACTAAGTCCTTTTGAGCACATGGAGGATCGATTGGCACTACGACCTCCTGGAGATCGTTGCAATGTTAGCAGTAATCTTCTCCCACTTATTTTCAGGTACAGTGGCTTCCACAACCTATGGATCTACAGTCCACTCCATCAAGAGACAGTGATTGTTTGATATCATCTCCTTATCAATCCGCTCCTTCGAGAGACAGTGGTTGCTCGATTTCTTCCTCTTCTTCAACTACCCAGTCCGCTCCACTAAGAGACATCAACTATTACCCACCTCTTACTCATTCTGAGCCCCACCCTTCCACACCCTCGACTACTCAAGTTTGAGATGCTACCTCTGGGAGCTCTTTGGCACCCTAAATACCTTCTTCGGCATGACCGGCGGCACTTCCTTCGTCATCAGACATTTCGAAGTCCGTGACCCATGAGTTTTTGACTTCCCTGTCTACTTTAGAAGGGAATTCAGAGGGGGATGTTATTTCTTTGCCCTTAGAGGGGGCATCTACTTCTTCTTCGACTTCAACGGGAGCCCCTTCACCTCCCACCTTAGAGGGGAAATCTACTCCATATGAAGTTCTTCACCCATCCTCTACTTTATTGGGGTTGCTTTCTTTGACCAGTCATCTCTTCTACTGATACCCAAGATCTTCAGATATCACCTAGATCGAAACCTCGAAGGTTCAGCCACAACTTAGTAATGAGGCCTTCGTATTCCTTCCAGCATGGATGCAAGGAGCTATTGTCTTCTCTCTCGAGGTTGAGTTTCGAGTTCTCCAGTTCACTCTTGTCTATTTTCTTTCCTGCAAGTTCCCTTTCCGGTGGAAATCTTGGATCTTAGGGATCCTCTACATCTTCTTCCTCCTCTTCTCTTTTTGCCTTGGTCACTTAGTCAGCACGGAGCCACCTCCCGAGATCGAGTACGGGCATATCCTTATGGTTCTCGGCACCATATAAAGTCCGACATTCCTCCTATGCATTCCATAATTTCATCATCTTTGTACTAGGGGGCTTGGGCAGGTGAACAATTTCCCCACAAGGCACACTGTCCAAGTGACACCTGCTGCATGTAGCATTCCATCTCCACCTCACTCTTCCCTTCTTCCCCATTTTGGACCTGAGAGGAGATGTTGAGAAACCCTTCACCCGCAGTTTACATTTTTGTCTTTTTGTGTTTTGGATTTAGAGTTTACAGCCCCAAAAAGGGGCGCCACCCTAGACTGACTGTGCCTATTTATAGGCCACACTCTCGCTCATTCTTCACGGCTCATTCATTCAGTCCATCACCTCTTCTCTCCAACCTCTCCACTACCCTCACATCCCTTCAAGAGAATATTGCGATTCGTGGTTCGTGGTTGTCTTCATCATCTTCCTTGTGCTACAACACCCTTGTTCCCTTGTATCACATTTACTCCATGATTCAGAACTTCATCGTTCCATTCATCAGAGTTTCTTCTCTCTTCTCTTCTCTTCTCTATGTTTGTCGAGTTCACTCCGTGTTCCTCCCCGCAAAGCCTACTGTCTCGCTGATACATCATCTTTTGACACCGCACAATGGCCAAGTGTCACGGGGATGTGAAATTTTGAGATGCCTTAAACTTCCTAGTAACATTTGATTAATTTATCAATCAAATGTGCAAGTTGTTTAGCACATGTGATGCACATGGCAATTATTTCATGGAAACAAGCCAAGGACCCTAAGGATGCAGTGGGTGTTAAAGACAAAAGTTGTGTTAAGTTATGCCAACTGGGTCTTGGTTGTCAGTTGGTGCCAGGTTGGACCCTAGGACAAGTGTTTGACCATTAAGTGTTAGTGGTGACACTAGGGACTAGCATTAATTAATTAATTAATGCTAGTCTAAGGGTCAACAGAGGTTGGGAACCACTTCAAGTTGCAAATGGCCTAGCCAATTTCATTACAGATGGGCATGTTTAATCTTGGGCAGGGTCAAAAGGACTGAAATTAATTTTCAGAATTAATTCATTCTGAAATTTTAATTTAATGGCTGAAAATGCATTAGGAAGGCTGTCACTTGGCAAAACTTTCCCATGCAACTAGGAAGAAGGCTGTTGGAGGGTGGTGGAAGCTGAATTGCAGCTATTCTGAGCTTGGTGGAGGGAGAGGAGATGATCAAATTTGGCTCTGAGAGGCGACGATGATTGATCGCGTTCCGCGACAAGACAGGGGGCACTAGGTTTTCTCTTCTGCCTCAAGAGAGGCGGCGGTACAAGAGGAGGGCTCGCCAGTTGAGCTGGTGTTAGACCCCCCATTTGAATCTATTGGTGCCATCAGATTTGTCATCAGAGCTACAAATCAAAAGATACATTTCAGCTGATTTTCTCTCTCTCTACAACGTTCTCTCATCTCCTCCAGTCTATGTACAAGCATTCTCAATGATTCTCAGCCATTGGCAGCAGAGTATAGCCAAATTTGGTGGACAACAGAGAGTTTACTGCTATAAACCCTAAATTACAGCAGTAATTAGGTTTAGCATCTATTTCTCCCAGTCTCAATCTCCAACCCGTGTGAAGATGTTCGCAGCTGACCAATAGCATATCTAATCCCATGTGAGAGGTGGCTATCCACCTATCTTGGGTAGACAATAAATCCATCATCTGTAGTGTGGAGAAAGTGCTCTTTATAGAAAGCCATCTTCATCCCTATGTTGGTGGCCAACCATGTCCTCAGCCTGATGTCTAGCTAGGTGAGATAAGGGAGTATTGAAAGGGGATACTCTGTCCATGCTAAAGCCATGTAACTCAAAGCAAGCTAACATCTATGCATACCAACATGAAGAGTCACCCTCCTTCGCACACTATCAACAAGATTCAAGGGCCAACCATGCATATCTATGTTTGGGTAGATCCCATAGGCTATGTACATATATGACCGATTGGGTGAGGACCTTACTACGACTAGTGTGGCCGCTAGCTCAGCTCTAATGCTCTCATATGATACCAAGGCCTTACATCTCATCATCCTAGAAATCATGGATACAAGTGGCCCCTCCATCGACCTCCATCCATCATATGTGCAACTGGATGTTCACACCTAGATACACAATTTTACATACAATAACGTGCATTCACACATGGGGGACGATAAAATACATAAGAGGTATTAGACCACAAGACACATTTGCATTTTGGACACCAATGACAAGAGAAATCTGCATTAGCTTTAACAATAGAGCAGCAACAGTCTGCTTTGGTTGGGCAAAGGCTAAGTTTTGGCTGTAGAAGCAGAGTCCAAGAGAAGAACAATCTGCATTTAGTTGTGCAAAGCCTGCGGAAGGCTGCACGGCTAGCTGAATGACAATGTAAGCACCAGGGAGAAGTCACCAGGCAGTAAAGGGCTGTAGTTTAATGTGGAACAGCAACATGGACAGTCTGAAGCAGTTGTTGACATGGAAGTCCTATTGATGAGCAGCAGGTAGCTGCATTTTGGAAGGGAAAGTAAGATGACAAGCTGAAGCAATCCTGGAGTGGTTGGAAGAAGCTGCAAAAGCTGCATTTTGGTCAGCAGCAACATTACCAGCAGTTTTTTATGACGTATCAGCAGCAATAGATGTTAATACAAATTGTAGCAGTTGTACATGAGGTAGGGGATATCGTGGCAAGTTGGAATGATGTCACAAAAGCAACAATAGGAAATGGGGAGCTATGTGTGCAAGCTGGACACTGATGGAGGCTCAGGTCATCTTAAACGCAGTAGTAGGATGCCAGGGATCCATGTCAAGAAGGCAGTAGACTGGCACTGCAAATGGGCAGGGAGACGGTGACATGGAAGGTAGTGATGCCCAAAATCAGCAAAAAACAGCTTCTGAAGGTCACAAACAGGCTGGGCGGCAGCAATATGCAGAAAATACAGCACTCCCAGTAGTCATCGGATGCAGGCAGCAGCAAATGAGGCTAAAACACAATGTCTCAAGTAGTGTGCAGCAGCAAACATAAAAATTTGGAGTAGATAGCAGCAGCCTTCATGACTAGCAGTGGAAGGATGACTGGAAACAATCAAAATCTGCAAATGGAGGGTTGGGAAGCAAGCATCTCATGGTGGATGACAATGGTGGACAGCTCCAACTCAGATGTCCTCCGTGAACAGGGTGTTGACAGCTGGCACCTCATGGTGGATGACAGCTCCAGCTCAAATATCCTCCGTGAATAGGGTGTTGACAACAAAGCTCTAGCACTTGCAACCTGCGAAAACAAGATTGAGGCTGGATGAAGGGTAACATGCCTAATTTATAGAAAGTTTGGGTCCATTGTCCTCCCAATGGGTTTTGCGCTTTTGGGACACATAAACTCTAGAAAAACATAAGGTTTAATTAATTAATTTATCATGTTTTGAGGCTGCTTTAATAAAGCTAATGTATTTTGAGCTCAATACCCCCTCTTAGGCCAAAAACTATAACCAAAAAGAGATTGTACTAGCCCAAGCCCAAATTTTATTTCCTTTTCACCCCAAGGCGTCCCACCCCAAAGAAGCCATGGCATTGGGCAAAAGGTGCATGTTAGTTGTCCAATGACCTACCAAGACTGCAAGACAATGCTATCTTACCAAGAGAGTCCAAGTGATTACCACAAAGACACCAAGGCATCGGACAAAAGGTGCTCATTGGCTGCCCAATGGCCTACCATGATTTGCAAATGTGGATGGAACCATAGTGGACTTTTTTTTAAAAGGGCTTCTACTTGTTTTAAATGGATTTAGCTTTAAGTCAAGGTTTTCAATTAATTTCTTTCTATTGAGTAATCTGTGCCCTTTGGGGAGAATAAAGGGATGGTCAAACCCAAGACCTTCACAAAACAAACAAGTTATCCCAACCACCACTAGGTGTCGATCACAAAGAAATCACAGAGTACCATGCAAGAGAAGTAAAAAAGTTGGAAACAAGCTAGGCAAGCTGAGTAAGCAAGGGAGACTGCCATAAGAGCTACCACGAATATGGTGGATCCAGAGTTGATCACTTTAAAAGACCAGAAAGGGATTAAGAGCTGCCACGAATATGGTGGATCCAGAGTTGGTCACTTCAAAAGACCAAAAAGGGATACATGTGCACAAATGCATATTTACAAGAATAGAATGCCAATGCATGGGATTATGCAAAAGGCAATGCTGATCATCATGATCATGCAAAATGCTATGCAATTGTGCCACTTGGACAGCACCCTCAAAGGGGAATTGTTCGATTGCTTAAGCGCCAATTTACAAACATAGTCATCAAGAGGATCCAAATAATGATACAATGTACAAATTAATAAGTGTCACTGAAGCAATGAATGATCCAAAATCCTGTAGACTATCACCCTCAAGAGAAAAAGGCTACCCCCACTCAATGTAGAAGGGAAAGCCAAAGGGAATCACCCTCTCTCCATCAATTCAAAGTAATAGGGGAGGGTGCACCCACGCCTATCCTAGGTAGCAAATTGAAGAATCATTCGGTTGACCACCTTGGTCAAAATATCTATAAAGTTATCTAATAAAGACACAAACTCTAGGCATATGGTGTCTAGCTCAACCTCCTCTCTGTTAAAATGGAAGTGGACTTCCATATACTGCATCCCTGGTGTGATGATCAAGTTACCAAAAAGTGCTAGGAGATTCTAGCTATCGTAGTAGATAATTGTCAAAGAGTCGCACGGAAAACGAAGAATTGATTGTAGTCCCCTCAAGAAGACAGCCACTCTAGTGGCTGAAAAAAGGGCTCAATACTCTATCTCAGCTATGAAAGCAACAGCCATCTCTTGTTTATAGCTTAACCAAGAGATAGGAGCCATAGCCTAAAGAAAATAAGTAGCCCAAACACAAGAGACATATCACACATCGTTCCAAGGGAAGCATACCATATAGTCAATGATGAGCACACCAAATCAAAGACATTTGGGCCACTATATACTAGAGATCCAAAGAGTCAGAACATTCCTACTAGTCGTAGGTATGCAAGACAAAGTACAACAGATAGCCCTCACACAGTTTTATCAAGTGGCAGCATTGATTCTGGGACATACAAGCATATGAACCGTGAGACTGAGAGGGATACCCCTAGAGAGAAAACAGCATATATCAAATCATAGCCACACAATGACCCATTGACATCTATACACCCTTCATGATTTCTATACACAGCGTGAACTCACTGTCAATCTTGAAAAGAGCAAGATCCTAATCTTCCACGTATCAGCCTATGTGAGGAGAAGGTCAATCTTCACCCTACGAGAGGGACAATTGAAGATGGTAGACTCGTATGTTTACTCAGGAGTCACTTTTACTTTATTGACAACGAGGTTCACATGGCGCAGGTGGCTAGGGATAGACTCACATGAGGGTATGCTGCTTTGGCCAAGTTGGGGCAACAGTGCCACAAGGCACCTTTCTAGGAGCCTTGCACACACAAATGGCTATTTGATACATTTATCACACCGACAATGATGTACTATCGAGGGTTTCCTAGGAACACTATTTCCATTTTTGGATCTTTGAGGATTTGCCTCAATCACATTCACCTTTGCATCTCACATTCATAGTGTATATGACTAGGGCACATAGGTTAGATTGCACCATTGCATGTGCAAACATTGCTATATGTAGGTAAGCTTAGAGGATCAAAAATTGAGCCAAAACTTGCAACATGAGTAACCATAGACCCAAAACCCGAACTACAAGGAGCTGAGGGAAGCAAAAGCTAGAATATGACAAGCTCGAGATACCAGAAGCTCAAAAGTCGAGAAAAGCAAAAGGTGCCATAATCCCTACTATCATTGTTGACTTATGGTTAGCTTATTTAAAGTGTTGCAAGATCCACATGTTTGAATAGAAAAGAAAGTCTGCTTGTGCACTATGCGCTTGTACATAATTGAAATCAAGAAAGGTGTACCCTTTACTTAGGATAGTCAACAATTTTGAAAAACCATAACAAGACATATATGGAAATAGGAACAACTCAAAGAACCAACTACAGTTGAGCATCAAAAGGGGACTTAAAGCCTTCAACTACCTCATGGTATGCACAAGCCAAGCAATGGCATATACATTTTGGGATTGACATGGACCAACTTCCCCGCTCCCCCCCTTCGAGTATAACTCGAACTCCCCCTCCATACACCTCTCTCACTCAAAAAGGAACCCGATCGTGCGCAAGATCTTTACGAGCTACACATATAGCACACATGGATCTCAGCTCAATAGCCCCTCCCTAAAGTTTTCCTACTACAAAGACCATCTTTTGAGAACTACAACAGGCAACTTCATTGTGAGACCTAGATGTTTGGATGTGTAGATGATGTAAAGAAATGCTCTACCACAGAAACACAACACAATCGTATGACAAATGTACAAACCGATAAAGAAACACAAGGGTAGATAGCACAAACCATGAACACTGAATAATAACGAATGAATACTAAACCCACATGAGATGCGGGTTGCCATTGACTAGATCAGGGTCTCATCCCATAGGCTTGAAATCAAGACATGGAGAGCAGCTTGTATCCCCCGTGCAAGTGGATTTGTGGCTTGTATCGGGTGGAGCATATGTATGCAAATGTAGAGCCAATAGTATGGTCCGTGGCAAATACCCCACACTTTTTAGGGATGACTTTTCTCTCCGAGTCACTAGATTCGCACCGATTAGGGATGGGTGAGCCAAGCCTCCAATCCAACAATGAGACAATATTAAGGAACTATCAAAGGCACCACAAGCTACATAAAAACAACAAGGACCATGGGCCAAGCGGCAAGGGATGGTGGCTCGATGACAAAGGAAAGGGGTAGCCGCAAAAAAAAAAGGCCCAAAGTAGAGTAGAAACCCCAAAGAATCTCCTCACGATCTTGGGCAGTCCCCTCCGAAACACAATGGGTCAGGAAATCCACAGCCACATCACCAATATCGTCTCCTTTGAAAGGGATGGGAGGTGGGAAAAAACTACTAGAGGAGATCGTGGGGGATGGGATGGAACCTGTGGAATAAATGGTGCACAATCGAAAACAAGTGCGACGATAGAAAGCTGCCTCGAAGCACCTTGCACAATGGAAGGGAAATGAAGCATAGATAGCCCCCTCTCCTGCCAACTTGAGAAAGACAAAGATAGCTCACTCGAGCTTTTGGGTGGTCATCCCCTTATCCCCTTTTTTACTTGGCCGGTCGTGGCCTAGGCCCTTTTCCCCATTGTCCTTCTATCTTCCTAGCTTCCTTTCCACCGCCCGTCTACATTTACAAATTGCACGGGTGAGAGCACGGCGCTCCTTGAATTAAACCATGATGCATTTGCGCTCTTTTATGAAAGTATTGACTTGCACTTTTCCTTGCGCACCTTTCTCCCTTATTTAGGACTTTTCTCCTTGTGCGTCTTTGTCTTCAGTTTCACTTTGCCTTGGCCTTTGTCTTCTACTTTAGCTTTTCCGGATTTTCCACCTTCGTTCGTTTGAGGGTTAACAAAAGCCTTTCCCAAAGAAGAGTATCTTAAGTCCTTGAAGTTAGATGGCTCGTATAGAAGACATCATACTTAGGAGATGGTAGTTGAGTCAATAAAATCATAGCCATATTATCCAAAGATATTATCCTCTCGAGGGATGCAATCTCATCTTGCATATCCTCCAATTTATTGATGTGATCCTTCATGGAAGCAAAGTCATCACATTGAGCATCTGAAGCTTCTTCTCCAATGAGATCCAATGGGCAAACATCTTCTAATGATAAAGAGACACAAGATTCTTCCACATCTTCACCCCGCAGACTTCAATCTACGAACATGAACCAAGACAAAATCTTGTAAACTCATAAAGAAGAAGGATCAAGCTCTAGAGTTGAGTCGATCCCAAAGGGCTACATGATCCATTGATGACTAAAAGATGACTCTAATTTCTTCCTCGTTCCCTTTCTTCTGCTTGGCTTATCTTGTACATAGAGATAAAGCCACATGAGCATCGTCATGTACACAAGCTCCGCAAGAATCAGGCTCATTGTGACAAGCATCCTGCTCAAGAACTAACAGGACTAGTTCCTCCAAAGTGAGAGTCTTTTGACTACAAGAAGTGAGAAGACTGGTGTAGAACGCATCATATGTCAGTGAACGAAAGATCTGAGAGAATGTCACAACTAGGTCCTCCGAAGAAATGTCCATACCAAGGAATGAAAGCTCAACCCAAAGGTCCTCCATGATATGGATATAATCCCTCCGTAGGGGAATCCGCAGCCACAAGTTGTCGTAGCTTCAACTTAAGAGATAAGCAATGCCCAAATGTCTAGATTTGAGATGCCAATCTCCCCGAAATCTCTACAATGATGCAGATATGTCTAAGATGCACAAGCACACAATCTATACAACTCAAAAGGAGAAAAGAGCGGGCTCTGGTATTTAACTGATCCCATAAAGCTGCAAAATCCACATTCACACCATCATGAGGATCCACGATAGGTTGAGATATAAATCCCAAAGGTCACAATCGTCGAGGAGACACTCCATGCAACAAGACCATAGAGGGTAGTTTATCCAATCCAACTTATCGGATGCAAGTAGAGAGGGTAGGATTGGCACCTACTCAAGAGATGTCAAGAGATGTCCTCAATGCTAATCGCGGACTATAAGCCCTAAAAGAATATGACGGAAAAGAGTGATAGGATGGCAGTCGATCTGAATGATCCCAAGCCACACGATCCCCCATAGCATACATGTCAGCCGTAGATGTCCTTCAATAAAGTACTTGCAAGAAAACAAAGAAGATGCTGCCACTAGAATGAAAGCAACCAATAAAAGGTGTCCTCAGCATAATCCAGGTCCGGGGACCATGGTACAAAAGAGGACTAACTTAGGCGAGGTAGACAAGGAGTATCCAATGCTAAAGGGAACACACAACGCCGAGCAAGAAGAGGGAACTATAAATGCAAAGTAAAACAAGTTTGTAACCTATAAATGCAAAAATTCCACAAGCTAGTAGTGTACCAAGAAATACAACGGTGAACCCCAACACGTAGCTCTATGCATTAGCATGGGCATCAGAAGATAGCAGGGGAATCAGAGAATGACGAGAGTTGCCTAATCACGAAGGATCAATGATGGATAATGAAAGTGGAAGAGCAAGCCAACTATATGTAAACAAAAAGTAGCAAAATCCAAAATATGGTCAAACCCCTGAAAATAGCCAAAAGCGACCAAAAAGAAATGCACTCCTTGGTAGATATTAATCTCTCTCTCTTTTTTTTTCGTAAAAGGTAATTGTATTAATTACGAAAAAAATACAATATTACTTGATTACAAGATACATGACGACAATCCAAGCCATCATGTGAAGAGGTTCTAAGTACTACAAGTTACAATGTCATGGCAAGGATGCGGAGGAAATTGCCATATGCCAGGGACGGAAGTCCTCCGTAGAGAGCAAATCAGAACGATGGAGAAGAGCTAACTGCCAATACAAGAGGCCCTTAAGCCTCACAATATGCCGCTGAACATTATAGGCGGAGTCAAACAGAAAAGCATTCCGAATGGTCCAGTTATGCCAACAGCCCCAGTATCGAAGAAAGTGATACATGAGCTTCATATGTGGCTGTGCGGGAGTAGGGTATTTGGGCTGGCCAAAAACCCAATCAAAGGGGCGCAGGGTGATATCAACCACCCCTCGCCAAACAGCCGACAAAAATAACCAGACTTTCTTAGCGACGAGGCAAGAAATAAATCGGTAGCGGGCGGATTCCATAGTAGTGGTGCAAAAGAAACAGGTGCCATTGGAGATTCGTCGCTTGGAAAGAGCCGAAGCAAGCGGAAGACCCCCAATCATCACTCTCCAAAGAAAGACTTTATATTTAAAGGGTGTCTTGTTCAACCAGCCCTCCATCACAGTTGCCCTCCACCATGACCGGGATTTACGCAATCCCCATAAAGCATTCGCTTTAGTAACTAGCCATTGATGATCTTTAGTCAGAAGATGATACACTTGGTTAGCAGAAGCTTTGCTCAAATTCAGCCGGCCTCGTAGGTCCCAATCCTGCCAGGGATGATCCGAAGCAAGGGCAGGAAAGGGTTGTCTGCTCTGGAGCACCGTCAATAGCTGTTCCCATAAAGGCCTATATCCACAAGGGATCCTGAAAAGCCTCCTAGCTGTACGAAACGATATAAGCACATTGCGACTGGCAAGGGTGGCATCCGCAACCGAAGACAAGCCCAAACGTGCCATCCGGTTGAATTGTGGTCTAAGTTCATGTTTACCTTCCCACGAAAGTAAACGCGAGATTGCCAGTAATTCCAATTGAAAAGAGTTAGTAGCCAAGCGATCCTCCGTTGGATGCCACTGAGCCTTTTGAAGGACGTGTTTCCAGGAACATACCAAATGAGTAAGCAGTGATGAAGAAGAACTGGAGAACCGCGAATCAGCATTAAAAACATGCCACCAAGAACTCCGGATTTGGGTATTGCCATGCAGAAGCCCATGGCCCTCAAGGAAATAACGGGCTATAACGACCCACGGATGATGATCCGAGCACATGGCACGGAAAAGAGACCAACGGAGTGCCTGCATGTGAGTTTGGGCATCTAAAATAGCTCCGCCACCCATGCTTTTGGGGGTGCACGCATGCGACCACGAGATCCAGGAAATACCTGCATGCAATGAGTCCTTCTTCCATAGCATGAAGCGAATAGACTGAGTAAGAGCATTCAGAGTCGTAGTAGTCCAGGGCAACAATGGCAAGAAATAGGTGAGCATTGGCAACATAATTATCTGGGCTACTTTGAGGAGAACATGGAAGGGCCAGGCCTGAGACTTCCAATACATAAACTTAGCCACCATTTTCTGAGAAATCCACTGCAGAAGCTGCTTTGGGGGAACATCAACACCCAAAGGGTATCCAAGATGCCTGACAATGGAGCCACGAGGAATAACCAGACCCTGCCAGTCCAAGGATTGCAAATCCGACTCCGTGCAGCTTAGAATGGCTGATTTGAGCGCATTGATACGAAGGCCTGACACGTGACCAAAGAGACCCCAAACATCCAATGCTTTTCGAAGGTTATCCTTGTCCGCACGCAAAATCATAAAGGTATCATCCGCCAGGGATTGGCTAATGAAGTGTTGTCCTGTAGGAAGCGACAGTCCGGCCAACTGAGAAGAGGCGGCCATATGAGATAACATGGAAAGAACTGGATATGTCGCAAGGGCAAAGAATAGAGGGCTCAAAGGGCACCCCTGTCTGACAGAACGGGCAAGGACAAATGGCTCAGTAACACCTCCGTTCAGCATGACTCGCGAAGACGCCGCAGCACTAATGGTGTAGATTAGACGAGACATCTGAGCACCAAAGCCCATAGCAGACATAAGTTCAGCAACGAAAGACCAGTCCAGATAGTCAAAAGCCTTTTCCAGGTCCAGTTGAACCAGTACTACCTCCTGATTAGAATGCCTGGCATAATCAATGGCCATTTGGGCATTCAAAACATTGTGCAGAATATTTCGGCCCTTAATGAAACCATACTGGAGAGGGTGCACAAGGGCAGGGAGATGCTTATGGAGCCGATTCGCCATTACTTTGGAAAAGATTTTGTACATTGAACCCATCAAAGAAAGTGGGCGCCACTGTGTCAACTTAGATGGCGAAGGAACTTTTGGAAGCAGTTTAATAAGTCCTTGTTTCCATGAGGGAGGCATGATCCCCGTTTCCCACACCTGCTGAAACAAAGCCTGCAATGGTTTCGCCAGTTGGGTAGCGAAAGCTTCAAAGAACTCATTGGTGAGACCATCCCAACCCGGACTTTTATCTTTGGGCAAGTGTAACAAGACGTCCATAACCTCTGCCTCACCAATATCTGACTCCATAGTAGCTTGCATGTCCTGCGGAAGCTGATTGCGGACCAGGTTATAAAAAACCGAACGGGCCTGAGTAATTTGGGCTGAAGGTGGAGAAGCGAAACCGAGAAGGTCACGGAAATAATTCCGGCATATATGCACAATAGTCTGTGGATCCAGGATAAGGTGGCCTTCCGCATCCTCGAGTCTGGTCATATTCTCTCGAGCAGGAGAGGCATGGAGAGCTCGAAAGAACTTATGGGTCTGACATGCACTATCTTGCAAAGTCTCTGTCAGATGTTGCAATTTGGCCTGCTGATACGATTTTAACTGGAAGTCTTTAATAAGATCGGCCACCCGCATGGCCAGTGCAAGCAGAAATGCATCATCCGGAGTGTCCACCAGCAAAGAGCGAACCAAAACCAGCAGGTCCTCCGCTGCCTGTCGACGGCGCCTACAAAGAGAGGCATGATAGATCCCATACTGCCAAGCAACCTGCTGCACATTAGAGAGCAATCTTTCAAATGACGTAGTGCCCTGAGAGGAAAAGTCCAAGAAGAATCTGTCAAGCAATTGCTGCATATAGCCCTGAAAAATTGCATGCTTCAAGTAGGACAAGTTGAAACGCAAAGGGAGTCTCTCCAGAAATTGCTTGAAAGGTGCAATGGGTTGTGCAAGCAACTCGAACTGCAGAGGGAAATGGTCCGACAAGGCATATTGCTGCAACACTTTTATTTCGAGCATCTCAGGAAGAAAATCATCATTCTGCATGATATATATACGGTCCAACCGCGACCATGTTGTTGCATACTAGGCCGAATGGAAAGTAAACCCTGTAGAAGACGGCTGTAGCCAGGACCAGAGATCTTGCTTAAGAACAGCAAGAGCCAACTCATGCCACATACGACTTTCCGGCGCGTCCATTACCGAGTGCTCCGATGTGGACTGGGAAGAATCAACACACATATTGAAATCCCCCATGAAGAAGCCCCGTCTGCCAAGTGACAAGGAAGTCTGCAAAGTCTGCCAAAGCTCCCGGCGAGATAAGGAATCATTCGGAGCATAGAGGCCAAGTAACCATAAGATTTCCCCTTCAAATAAACTTTCAATCACCAAAAAGCGGCCATGAACATCATTTTTAATAAGAACAGGCTGATATTTGGCATGTACAATCATGAGCACACCCGAATAATGCATGGCATGTGTTCCTGCATAGAACAAACAAAAGCCATGGCAATCCACAACTTTTCCGGCGTCACCGTGACTCTTGTGCTCAACAACGCACAGGACATCCCACTGATTCTCATACAATGCAGTCCACATGGCATGTTGCTTGTGTCGAGAACAAATTCCTCGCACATTCCACGTGGCTATTTTCATGTGTATGCAAAACAAAATCAGGTACGAGGCACAGCTTGCCTCGATTTGACTTTGTCGGCGAGAATGTCCAGGACTCCCTCATCCAAGAAATCCGCCAACATCGCAAAAGAGTTCTGAGGACCAGATTTGGAAGTAGACGACATATCTGCTTGCTTGGGGTTGGAACGTGGATAACGACGGTCCCACGGGGTAATGACGTTGCCGCTGGTATCAAAAGCCAGCTTTGCAGGTGAACCCTTTAGACGATCCGAATACATTTTCCTGGCGGGTTGAGGACGGGGGGCTGAGGAAACCAGAGCAGGAGCAGAGCGCTCGGAAGACAACATTTCCTTCCTGCGCATATATGTACGCATGGAATCTTGTGAGGTAGTAGGCACAGTACTCTCCATGCCAGCAACAATCCTGTTGCCTTTTTTTGCACGTACTTCAACCCAATCAGTGGCACGGGAATCCAGACCCGAAACCTATTGTTTACCTTTGGCCAGAACTTGGGGCGGGTGGAGAGTATCCAGCAACGGAGCATCACACACCATATCCTCCATGGGCGGAGCAACATGGCCCGCATCTGAAATGTGTTGCTGCTCTGGGCATTCGGCCATAAAATGCCCCAACTGTCCACAGGAAAAGCAATGGCCTGCAAAATTGCCCCATTTCAAACGAAAGTGTAACGGTTGCATGCCAGAGCAATTGAGGCGTAACCAAGCAGGCCTTTTCCTTGCAGTATCCCATAACATGCACAAGCGGTTGCGATTCACAGCCCTAAGACTGGGAGGGACCAAAACCGTGCCCACAGCGGCCATAGCATCCTTCAATAGCGGCCAATAAACAGCCGGACAATTTTCCACTTCTACCCACACAGGGCATTCACGTTGCGGCAGGCGCTTAAAATCTGCCATCGGGCGCCATGGAACCACATGAACCAACCGAGGATCAAAAAACAAAGGCAGTTTAGACAGGAGAGCAGCACGGTGCGTCGCAGTTTTCAAGAGGACCTCAAAAAAACCCCCGGACCCAACAAAAATCTCTTCAACACGTTCCCCTTGTAGCAGACTCTGCAGCCATTGGCGAATACGGGAAAGCAGCGGGATTCGACCAGTGAAGAAGAGTATCACAGCATGATCATAAAACACCGAAAAGGAGCGTAGGACAGTTTTTGGGTCGACGGTAGCTTCCAGAACATCTTCAGGTGCAGAGTCAGAAAAGGCTTCCTGATTATGTTGAACATATTCGCCAAGCAGAGTGTTGGCAAATTCCAGCAGATGCTCCCAGTCCACATCCTGAGAGTCCACAGAATCCGAAGCAACCTACGCATAGGAACGATCCTGAATAACACCTATCTCTTCCGAGGTATGCTTGGTACGTTTACCCGCAGGCTGGATGTCAGGACCCGGGGGCATCTCTTCAGTGCACGGAACCATATCCTCCGGTTCCTCAGCATCAGAATCCGGGCCAAGTGCTGCCACCGTTTGGTCTATGAAATCCAGATCCAAACCAACCATCTTGTATGACGAGCTGATCTCGAAGGAGGACCGACACACAGTGCAGATCACTATCGGCTAAGTTAGAAATCTGCACCCCTGTAAGCTGGTTTCGCACACGGCGGAGGACGACCCTCAGGACGTCACACGAACAGGTTGCAGGCGTTAAAAGTCTGGGGCGACCACCACGATGGCTGACTGGCGAGGGCAGGGTCCGACAGGCGAGGGGGGCGACCGACAGGCGAGGGCGGATATCAGGCGTGGGCAGAAATCAAGCGTGGGCAGAAGCCCTGACGCACAAGGCGGACGGGCGTGAACCAGGCGCAGAGCCCACAGTTCACGCGGGCGACAGCAGGGCTGGAGGCGCAGCTGACGGGCCGCCAGATGCAGGCGAGGAGCCTGTGGGTGACAACACAAGGGCGGTTACAGGCAACGACGACGACAGGGAGCCGGGGCGGCTGCAGACGTGGTGGCACGACAAGCAGTCGACAGGGCGGGACGGAAGGCGGGACGAAACAGGGCGACACGCAGGGGCTAGACGGCAGAGGCGCAGGGCCACGTGACGGAAAGGCGACGGACGGGCTCACCCGACGAAGGACAGACACCCATGACCACGATCCGCCATCGCGCTACCAGACTCTCTCATCCGTCCGCGTCTCTCTCTCTCTCGGTTCTATTAATCTCTCTCTCTCTCTCTCGGTATTAATCTCTCTCTCTCTCTCTCTCTCTCTCTCTCTCTCTCTCTCTCTCTCTCTCTCTCTCTCTCTCTCTCTCTCTCTCTCTCTCTCTTAATTTCTATTTTTTAAAGGACTCACTCTCTCCCTTCTCAATCATTGTTTATCCTCCCTTAAGCTCTCTGCTCTCTCTAGCCCCTCAAGCTCTCTACTTCAAGCTATATTTCCACCCTCAAGCTCTCCATCTTCCCTACTCCCTCAATCTCTCCACCCTCTATAATTTTGCTCTTTTCCTACAAGCTCTCTCTCCCTCTCAAGATCTCCACCTCCATGTAAAACTTAAATGGCTAGGAATAGAGAGTACACAATAAATACGAGAGGAACATAACCTTATTTAATTCCAAACAAGCTGATACGAAGATGGCTCTGTCCACCCATGTCCTTCCACTGTGAAGCTTAGATGGCAATCTAGAAAAATGATAGATGAAGAGCTTAAGGCTAGCAAGATTAACTTTCATTGCATGAAAGAAAGACTGGTTATGGATTTGGAGGGTTCTTTCTTTTATGGGCCAAGAAGGCAGTCAGGTCAACCTGTCCAACATACAAAAAGGCTAGATCCACAAAGATCCTGAGTCTTGACCTTACAAGGGTGAGACATTGAGCATATCTAACACTCAACTCCACCCTAACACTCTCTATCCCTAAAACTTTCCTACTATCTATACCATAATATAGGGGAGTTTTGGAAACAGGAAAGACCGGAGTTTTGAAGTTTCGGCCAATTTTGGAAATTACTGGAGGAGTTTGGAATTTTAGTCTAGAGCAATGAGCAAGAGATACGACTCTTATGACTTTCCCCCCATCACATATTTCAAAAGAGTTAGCAAAGAAGATACTTGAGAGAGACTAAGCTAGAAGGCATAGACGGGCATGGGCTATAAAGCCACCACCAATCTAAGAGGCTTAAACGCAACCATTGAGGATCCTTTCATAGAATGTACGAGGCTTCCAAGGATGACACTTTAGGCAAGGCTAAAGCCTCATGAGACAAGATTTGTACATAGGATTAATGAAAGGATCGATTGATTTTCACATGTTGAAAGAGTAGCACCTCTCAACTAGCAAAGAAGATACGAGAGAGAGTATGCTAGAAGCCATAGACAAGCGTGGGCTATAGAGCATTAGTCTAAGAGGCTTAGATGCATCCCATGAGGATCCTTTCAACAAGACATCCTTATGCTGCGAGAAGTTATGCCAAGATAGAGTCACACTTACTCAATAGCAATTGTGGGAGTTATAGAGATACAAGCTGGAGTGTACATATATGTTGGGAAGCAATTGACCTGGTCAGTATAGGGCTCAGGTATTGTGGTTCCATAGAGAGCCATGTGGGTCTCTTTGAGAGTGGAGAAGGCGATTATTAGTTTGTCGATCACTATGGTCTTCAACCTACGAACATGCATGAGGACAAAATTATATAAACTCATAAAGAGAAAGGATTGGGTTTCGAGATTTGAGCCAGTTCCACAAGGCTACACAATCTATAGAAGTCCCATTTGTTGGATCCTCCTTAGGATGAGGGATAAAATCTAAAACAAGAGCCCAAATATCAAAGTTGTCGAGTATGCACTTCACCTTACACAACCACAACGAATAGTTCAAACCATTGGGTTTTTCTTTGGGCAATGAAGGTAAGAGAGGAACCCACACTAAGGATATCAAGGATGACATCTTTAGTGATGATGAGGACGAAGCCTTCTGTGAAAGATGAATAGAAGGGGGATGAGTGCAAATGGGGGACTCCTCTCAATGACTATAATCGTGATAATCATGTCACCGCTCAGAAGAGTGTCTCGAAAGAAGCTCATTCTGTGAGTCATCAAAGCTTGTAAATTCGTAAGACATCTTTGATCTTGTAATCACCTAGAATTTTGCATTTTGATGGAGGTAGTGGGAAAGACAAAAGGTAGAGACTGTAGATGCATCATTTGTTATGGAAAATCTACTACTTGCAACCAAGAAGCTATTACTTGCACTAGGATATTGTTGCTTCTTCCACCAGGATGTGATCATCTCTATAACACACAAATTTGTGCTTTTTGCAAAACATAAAAAGAGATGCCGCCTAATGATTGAATGCTGTTGCCTAGGACCTAGAAGCTTCCGTCTAACTGTCAAGAAGGTCAGGCTATTTTCATAGTCCAGATGTGGATTTTTCTTATTTAATTTGATTAAATAAATAGGTAGTCCTTTGCTTAGACCCTTAGATGACCTGCTTTTTCTAGTTGTAATCTAGGTCTCCTTACCTTACTACCTTGAGCTTGAACTAATGTTTCATCAATGTTGTTAAAGATAATGGTGCCCGAATGGCTAGTGAGACGCAAAACTATCCTCAATCATTCCCTACAGCAAGTTGATTGCTAAATAGTAGGGGCAAACTTTAAAATGGTAGAGGCTTTGGAGAATAGGAGAGGCAAATACATAAATACCATTAGAGGAGAAAAGGCAAATCCATAGGCTTGTTTCACCTTTCTCTGAGAGATAGGGCGATAGGAGACAAGACCTACTCCAAAGATAGGGCAACATGATCCACAAGCTTGTTTCAGTTTTCTACAAGAGATAGAGGAATAGTAGCCAAGACCACTCTAGGATTGACCGATTTAATATGGATGACTAGGTTTGTGATAGGGGAGACATAGTAGTTATCGAACTTAGCATGACCCTCTTGGACCGCTCACCAATTCAACTACTTTTTTAGAGAGTCAGAGCATCCCATTCCAATGATAGGATTCTAGAGTACCTATTTTATGCTGGCAATCTTAGAGAGGCAATTGCACAGTTGGGAAATCCATATCCTTCTTAGCCAGACAGGTAGCTAAAGGCTTGGATGAGAGCCTACAAGAGATAAGTTCCTTCTTCAAAGAGGAGACCACGAGGAGAAGATAGGGCCTTCTAGAAAAGGAGAAGACTGCTAGAGAAGCACCAGCTGCACTATAGAGGGAGGAAGAGAGATGTTCAAGGTGCAAATGGTGGGCTGAGAGGATGCATATTGCTAAAGCAGAGATTGATGCTAAGAAGAAAGCTTGATCAAGTATTGGTTTTATGTGAAAGCTTCCTTTTACACTCAATTCGCTGATGAGGTCAATACCAACTTTTTCCAAACCACAAGGCCAAGAGTCAAGACACTCTAGACAAACAATGTGTTTGAAGACTTATGAGCACTCATGAATCCATTGCGCACGGTCCTCTTGAGGCTGGACAAGAGACTGCATAGTACCACATAGATTAGCTAGGATCTACAACTAGACCCCTAGGCTATGAGAAGGATAGAGAGACAATATGGCAAAAGCACCAGCAGGGTGGTCATAGATTGGATGATGGCCCTTTTTACAGAGGAGCTAGAGAAGGCACTTCTGGCACTGTCTCAAGCATCCAAGAGAAGATGGATTGGATAGGTCCTTTTTGAGCTACTCGCATTTTATCAACACAAGACTCATCTCCACTCTCAAGGATATTATGGCATTGGGGATCACGCCAAAGAGTTTTCTTGAAGGACTAATTCACCTCATTCCCAAAGGAAGAGGAGACAAATTGGAGATCACACAATGCAGGTTGATCACTTTGCCTGGTGCTACCTACAAGATCCATGCAAAGGTCATCAGTCTCAGACTAGCCCCATTGATGTCAGACCTAGACATGTTTTGTTCAAGAGCACAACATCTGGAACAAGATCAACCTTCTCCTTTAATGGTGGACATGTTATGTCACTAATAAAGGGAGCCAGCATATGGACCTCTCATAGAGGGCTGCAATCTGCAATTGTCTAGCTTTATGCTTCCAATACTTGACTTTCAAGGCTACTGCATTAACTCAGCTTTGTTGAAGAGTAATGATTAATCACTAGGTAGATGAGCAATCTCCGGAGTCCCGATATGTGAAGGGAACAAAGCTTTTTCTATAATCAAGATCCTGGAGTTTATTTCTAATGAAAATATTATCAGCAGGGGATGAATGTATCATAGAGTGGGCAGTGGAATCTTTCAAAGAACTCACATGAAATCAGTTAAAATATACATGATGCTCATGTGTCTCGATCTCCATGTTTTCCCATCTCAAAATTATGGTCACTCTTAGACAGTGAAAGGAGACTCAGAATTTCTCTGACGTACATGGAGTAGAACAAAAGAGCACCCAGTTGCAACTGAAGTTCAGGGAGTGACTACAGTCTAACAGAGGTTCAGCCTGCTGCTGGAGGGATGGAGGTTCAAGCTGTACTTAAAATCTTACAGCGCTATAAAGCAGCATCATCTTACAGGAGTTACTCTTATTTCCATTCATGAACATCTGTATTAGCTGCTGGATAATGTGAATAGGATTGATTTATCACATGATGGCCATGCTTGTATTGTTGTGTATTTGCAGTAGAGATATGAACTAGTTTTCAATTGACATATGACTGAAGCAGGGTTGCATTCCATGCGCGTACAGTTCGTTTCATATGGTACTGCAAGTTTTCAATTGACATATGGGTGAAGCAGGGTTGCATTCCATGCGTGTACAATTCATTTCATATGGTACCAAACCATGCATCCATTTCATACCATATGGTACAATTGTCGTGCATTTGAATTCTACAAAAAAGAGACTGTTTAAAAGGTCCGTTAGTGCATTTTTTGGAATTTTGCCCATTTTCTTGGGCTGTTACACATTCAAGCTTCTCTTCTCTCACACTCACACTCCTGTCAAAGGATGACGTACCAGCGAGACAGTAGGGTTTGTGGGGAGGAACACGGAGTGAACTCGGCAAACGTGGAGTAAGGAAGAGAAGAGAGAAGAAACTCTAATAAATGGAATGATGAAGTTCCGAATCATGGAGTGAATGTGATACAAGGGAACAAGGATGCCGTAGCACAGGGAAGATGATGAAGACAGCCACAAATCACGAACCGCAATGTCCTCCTGAAGGGGTGTGAGGGTAGTGGAGAGGCTGGAGAGAAGAGGTGACGGACTGACTGAATCAGCTGTAAGGAATGAATGAGAGAGTGGCCTATAAATAGGCACAGTCGGTCTAGGATGGCGCCCCTTTTTGGGGCTGCAAACCCTAAACGCAAAACGCAAAAACGTAAAAACGCAAACTACGGGTGAAGGGTGAAGGGTTTCTCAACACCTCCCTCTTTCATACTCCTTCCTTTTCTCTTCTCCGTCACCTCAACCCTTCAAAAAATGCAGCCCCCTCCCCCCATCTCACCACACAAATCAGTCTCCATCTTCATCAATCACCCTCTCTTGAGCTCAACTTTCAAGCCACTATCTTCTTCAATCACCCTACTCTTTTTTTTTCGTAAAAGGTAATTGTATTAATTACGAAAAAAGTACAAGATTACATGATTACAGGAGTACAAAAGACACGAGGGCCATAGGCCAACATGTGGGAAATCCCCAGACTAGTATACTAAAAAAGGCTACACCAATCACGGCAAGGATCCAGAGGCAATTGCCAAATGCCAGGAATGCAAATCCTCTCGGGGGAGCAAGTCAGAGTGCCTGATGAGATCTAGCTGCCAATGCAAGAGCCCTTTAAGCCTTGCAATATGTCGCGGTACATTAGAGGCCGAATCAAAGAGAAAAGCATTTCGGGTGGTCCAAATGTGCCAGCATACCCAGTATCTAAAAAAGGGAAATAAGATCTTCATATGTAACGGTGGCGGCGTGGGATACTTTGGGCGCACAAAACCCCAATCGAAAGGAGTCAGTGAGGACCCCACCACTGTGCGCCAGATTTGGGACAAGAGAGACCAGATATTCTTGGCGAGCGGGCAAGAAAGAAAACGATGTCGGGCCGATTCCGCCGTAGTGGTGCAGAAGAAACAATTGCCATTCGAGATTCGACGCTTGAAAAGGGCCGAGGCAAGAGGAAGACCACCCATCATTACCCGCCACAGAAAGACCTTGCATTTGAAAGGTGCCCTATTCTGCCATCCCTCCATCAGCGTTGCCTGCCACCATGACAGTGATTTCCCCAGGCCCCAAACAGTATTAGCTTTCACACCCAGCCATTGGTGATCTTTAATAAGAAGATGATACACCTGATTAGTAGAGGCCTTTTCCAGAGTCAACCGGCCTGCAAGGTCCCAGTCCTGCCAAGGGCGATCCATAGCCAGGGCAGGAAAGGGTTGCCTACCCTGAAGTTCCGACGAAAGCTTCCCCCATAAATTACGATATCCGCGCGGGATCCTGAAAAGTCTCCTAGCAGTCCGAAACGATGCGAGGACATTGCGAGTAGCAAGGGTAGCATCCGCAATCGAAGTCACACCCAAACGGGCCATGCGGTTAAATCTTGGTCTGAGCTGATGTTTATCTTCCCATGAAAGTAATCTGGATACTGCCAACAATTCTAGCTGGAAAGAATTAGTCTGCAAGCAGTCCCCTACAGGATGCCAATGGGTCTTTTGGAGCACCACTTTCCAAGAGCCGACCAAGTGCAGTAATAAAGAGGAAGAGGGACTGGAAAATCGAGAGTCAGCATTAAGGACATGCCACCATGAAGCCCGAAGCCGTGTGTTACCCTGGCGGAGGCCGCTGTCCTCAAGAAAATAACGGGCTATGATGGTCCACGGGTGATGATCCACACACATGACACGAAAAAGAGACCAACGAAGAGCCAGCATATGAGTTTCTGCATCCAAAATAGCTCCACCACCCATGCGCTTAGGGGTACATGCATGTGACCATGAAATCCAGGAAATGCCTCCCTGCAGTGAATCTTTCTTCCATAGCATGAAACGAATGGGATGGGTGAGAGCCTTCAAAGTAGTGGGCGTCCATGGCAGTAGTGGCAGGAAATACGTCAGCATTGGTAGCATAATTGTCTGAGCCACTTTGAGGCGGACATGGAACGGCCAGGCTTGTGACTTCCAATACAAAAACTTCGCGGCCAGTTTTTGTGAAATCCACTCCAACAGGTCCTTTGGCCGTACATCCACCCCCAATGGGTATCCAAGATGCCTGACAATGGAGCCACGGGAAACCACCTGGCCCTGCCAGCCTAACGACTGTAAATCCGGCTCCGTGCAACTGAGAATGGCTGACTTAAAGGCATTGATGCGAAGACCAGAGGCTTGACCAAAGAGCGTCCAAACATCTAATGCCTTGCGAATGTTGTCCCTGTCCGCCTGCAAAATCATAAAGGAGTCATCAGCCAAAGATTGGCTAATGAAGTGCTGCCCCAAAGGAAGAGATAACCCTGCCAGCTAGGCAGAAGCCGCCATGGAGGATAACATTGAAAGGACCGGGTGAGTCGCCAGGGCAAAGAAGAGAGGGCTCAAAGGGCAACCCTGTCTGACCGAGCGTGCAAGGACAAATGGCTCTGTAACCCCACCATTAAGCATCACTCTTGAAGAAGCCTCAGTACTAATGGTGTAGATCAATCGGGACATCCGGATACCAAAGCCCATGGCAGACATAAGATCTGCAAGGAAAGACCAGTCCACACAATCAAACGCCTTTTCCAGGTCCAATTGAATCAAGACCACTTGCTGATTGGAGTGCCGCGCATAGTCAATAGCCATTTGCACATTTAAGATATTATGCAAAATGTTGCGGCCCTTAATGAAACCATACTGGAGAGGGTGCACAATAGCTGGAAGGTGCTTGTGAAGCCTATTTGCCAGCACTTTGGAAAAGATTTTATACATCGCGCCCATCAACGAAATTGGTCTCCAGTGTTGCAGCTTTGATGGCGAAGGGACCTTGGGAATCAGTTTGATAAGGCCTTCTTTCCATGAAGAAGGCATGACCCCTGTTTCCCAAACCTGCTGAAACATGACCACCAATGGCTTTACCAACTGCGTGGCCGAGTGCTCAAAAAATTCATTAGTGAGACCATCCCAACCAGGACTTTTATCCTTAGGCAGGTGCAACAAGACATCCATAACCTCCTCTTCGCAAATATCTGCCTCCAAAGTGGCTTGCATATCAAATGGAACCTGCTGGTGGACCAGATGATAGAAGACCGAGCGGGCATGCGTAACCTGGCTAGACGGCAAGAAAGAGAACCAAAAAGATATACATTCTGTCCAATCGCGACCAAGTGGTTGCATATTGTGCGGAATGAAAAGTGAAACCTGAAACAGAAGGGTGAAGCCACGACCAAAGATCTTGCTTAAGTACGTGCAAAGCAAAGGAGTTCCACACCCGGCTTTCTGGCGTATCCATGACCGAATGCCCTGAGGTGGACTGAGAAGAGTCCACACACATATTGAAATCTCCCATCAAAAACCCCCTACGGCCAAGTGCCATGGAGCCCTGCAAAGTCGACCATAGATCCCGTCGGGATGCGGGATCATTCGGAGCATAGAGTCCCAGCAACCATAAAATCTCTCCTTCAAATAAGACTTCGATTACCAGAAATCGGCCTTGCACATCATTTTTAACAAGAACAGGCTGGTATTTCTCATGGACAATCATCAGCACGCCCGAGTAGTGCTTAGCAGGTGTCCCTGCATAAAACAGACGGAATCCATGGCAATCCACAACTTTTCTTGCCTCACCGTGACTTTTGTGCTCCACTGCACACAATACATCCCACTGGTTCTCATGCAAGACAGACCACATGGTATGTTGCTTATGGCGAGAGCAAATGCCTCGCACATTCCACGTGGCAATCTTCATATATTTTCAAAAAAGGAAGTCAGGAACGAGGCGCCTGTTGCCTCGATTGCACCTTTTCCGCGAGGGCATCCAGGACACCCTCATCCAGAAAATCAGCCAATACTGCAAACGAATTCGGGCGACCTGCTTTAGAGGTAGAAGGGAAATCCACTGCCTTGGGAGTAGGGCGGGGATAACGCCTATCCCAAGGTGTAATCACATTACCTTTTGCATCAAATGTCAGCTTAGCAAGTGGGCCCTTGGGGCCCTCTGAATAGACTTTCCTTGAAGACGGATGACGGGGGGCGGACGGGGCCATAGTACGCGCATCCTGCTGTGAGGTGACCATGTCTTTCCTGCGCGTGTACGTGCGCACGGAATCCAGAGAAGCATGAGGCCCAGGATCTGCCAGGCCTGCGTCCAACTTTTTACCTTTTTTTTGTCGTGCCTCAATCCAGTCAGTGTTAGGAGAATCCAAACCCCGGACCTGTTGTTTGCCTTTATTCATGATAGTAGGTGGCTGAAGGGTCTCCTCTGTCGGGGCATCGAGCACCATGTCATCTTTGGGCTGCACAACCTGCGCCTCCTCAGAAGACGGTTGCCGTTCTGGGCATTCGGCCACAAAATGCCCTAATTTACCACATGAAAAGCAGTGTCCGGCAAAATTGCCCCATTTCAGGCGAAAATGCAAAGGATGCATGCCTGAACAATTGAGGCGAAGCCACGCAGGCCTTTTCCTGGCCGTATCCCATAGCATGCATAAACGGTTTCGGTTCATAGCCCTGAGGCTCGGGGGAACCAGCACTGTGCCCACAACCGCCATCGCGTCCTTCAACAATGGCCAGTATACCGCTGGACAGTTTTCCACTTCCACCCACACCGGGCATTCTCGTTGAAGCAGACGCTGGAAGTCAGCCATAGGGCGCCATGGTACCACATGGACTAAGCGGCGATCAAAGAATAGTGGCAACTTGGACAGGAGCTCAACTCGATGCGATTCCGATTTCAACAGCACCTCATAAAAGCCGCGAGGTCCAAGGAAGATCTCCTCAACACACTCCCCTTGCAGTAAATGGTGCATCCATTGGCGAATATGTGAGAGCACTGGGATCCTGCCGGTGAAAAAAAGTATAACTGCACGGTCATAAAACACCGAGAAGGACCGCAAGACTGATTTTGGGTCCACCGTGGCTTCCAGCACATCATCCGCAGCCGCAGCAGAGAAAGTTTCATTATTATGCTGGACATAATCGCCAAGCAGAGTATTGGCAAAGTCCAGCAGATGTTCCCAGTCAATTTCCTGCGAATCCACAGGTTCAGAGGCAACCTGCGCATAGGAACGGTCCTGCGGACCCATTGGCTCATCTGAAGTATGCTTGGAGCGTTTGCCTGCAGGCGGCAGTTCAGAACCCGGAGGCGGCTCCTCCGTGCATGGCACCATATCCTCCAGCTCCTCTGTATCGGAATCAGGGCCAAGGGCTGCCACCGTCCGGTCGAGAAACTCCATATCCAGGCCAGCCATACTGCTGTCTTCTCGCTTTCGCTCGCTCCCTCACTCTCTCTCTTTCTCTCGCTGTGCAAGTCCCGGAGGGCTCTCTCTCTCTCTGTCTCTCTCTTCTCTCTCTCTCTCCCTCTCTCGCTCTCTCTCTCTGTACAAGAGCAGATCAGATCCCGGAGCTGAGCAGGGTCGCAGTCACGTGCTACCAGGTTAGGGTTCCCTTTTCCCTGTCACGGCACCGCAAGATGCAGAGGGCAGGCACCCGCGGGCAGCAGACGAAGAGCAGAGGGCGGACAGGACAACTGACGAAGGGGCTGAACTCACTCGCTCGCTCGACTCCTCTCTGTCGAGCTCTGTCTCGCTCACGGGCACGCGCAGAGGTATCCAGGCGAAGACGCGTACCTGCGGACGCAGACGCGCAGAGGCCGACGGCGACTGACGTAACGCGGGCAGACGACGAGGGCTCAGGCGACGGTGGCGCAGACGACGGGGGCTCTGACAGGCAACGGGGGCCCAGGCGACGGGGGCTCAGGGGCTCAGCCGACGGGGGCACAGACGAACGGGGCCTGCAGGCGAGGGCGACGCGGCGCAGGCGAAGGCGATGGCGAACAGGTAATAGGGTCGCGAACAGCGAACCGGGTCCCGCAGGCGATGGCGAACGGGGGCACAGGCGATGGCGAATAGGGTCCTGCAGCCGATGGCGAAACGCGAACAGGGGTCCGCAGGCGATGGCGATGGCGACAGGGAGGTCGCGACAGTCAACCAGTCGGCAGGGCCACAATCACCCTACTCTCTCTCTCTCTCTCTCCCTCTCTCTCTCTCTCGTGCCTTCTCTTCCTCCTATCCCTATCCCTTTCTTATGTTCTCTTCCTCTCCTCTCCCTACCCCTCTTCCTCTTCCTCTCTCTCTCTCTCCCTCTGCCTCTCCCTTTCCCAAATCCCTCTTCATGATCTATCTTTAAATTACACATTTTATATGTATGTAGGCTGATTTTATATATGATTTTATGTATATTTTCTTAATGAAAGTACAAAACAATGTATTTCATTTTTAAGATTTGTGTGCATGTTCCATACCATACATATTGACGTACAGAACATATTGTACTAAACGTATGAAACCACCTTGGACTTAAGAAGGCATCAAGTGTCAACATAAGAAGCAGGAACTGGGTTGACAAAATAAAGAAAGGAGAACAAAAAAGCCAGGACTAAGACAGAACTCTTTGCCACAAGATAAAGAAGGCAGAACTAAGAAAACGGAGAACAGGGAAGGAAAACAACTCGAGATTCATGTAATTGCAGATCAAAAGGCAGAGAGTACAGACCCACCAGTGGAACACGATTTTGAATACATGTGAAATGACACCAAATGAAAGGTTTAGTGACAGTATTCTCATAAAGAATGCATACCTGGCCAAGTATCCCACCCATAATTGCACAGACAGGTGGAAGCTCTCTGGCTCCAGCATCCAATAGTCTCTGGAGCAGCTTTTCAGGGACCAAAGACTCAGGCAATTCCTGAAGTTATTCCAGTCAGTGCTTGACAAGACTAAGAACCTACTAGAAAACAGAGTACAGAAAGATAGAGCAGATCAGAGTACAGTATAATACCTGAACTTCACATTGTCTTCTCCGAACCTCTAAGACTGCTGCCAGGTCATTAGGAAAAACTTGACCAGGCAGACGTCCATTGGATTGCTCGAACTCCTCTACAACTGCTCTAGCACAATAAGATCACCCATGATGGTATGAGAGTTTGCAAATACAGATTAACAGTTAGAGGTACAAATTGCAGCCTAATTTATATTATAGTACAACACAGAAGAAATGCCTGGCCAACCAACATACCAGTAAACTTCAATGGAAGTTTTTGGACATGAACAAAAATCTTCTGCTGGCATAGTAACATGGGGCGGGTTTTGAGGATGGGGATGGGGACGGGAGTTGCCATCCCCTATTACCATGAGAGGGGGCTCTAGCATGGGGATGGAACTAGGATGGTGTGGGGAACGGGATGGGACTGGAACGGGAAACTAGAAAATGGCCATCCCTTGTTACTATGTCTCCTAGGCTATGGACCCATTTTTTTTCTTCTCTGTGTGTATCTATGCATAGGGGGATTTTCTTTTTTTTATTATTATTTTTCACCCCCCAAGGGGAGGGGGCCACGGTTTTGGTTGGCGAGGGCTGCATTTGGCTCCATTACCGCGAGCAAGAGAAGAGAGGAGAAGATGGAGAGCTTCTCTTCCCCGGTCCCTCAATCTCACACACTCACTCCCTCGCACTCTCACACTCCCTCTCTCAAGCACAAGCTCAAGCAAGCAAGAATAAGAACAATAAGAAGAAGAAGAAGAGGAGAGCCACTTTTGGCCACACACAAGAATGAGCTTCTCATTCACTTTTTGAACATTATATACATGCCCTCTTTCCCTTTGGCGGTCATTCCCTTTTTACATGGCCGGCCGTGGCCTAGGCCCCTTTTTCCCATTGTCCTCCTATCTTCCTAACCTCCATCCTACCGCCCATCTACCTTTACATATTGCACAGGTGAGAGCCTGGCACTCTTAAAATAAATCGGGGTGCGCCTTGCGCTCTTTTACAAAAGTATTGACTTGCACTTTTTCTTGTGCGCCTTTCTCCTTGATTCAAGACTTTTCTACACTTCTTCTCCATATTTCTCTTGGCGTGCCTTCATCTCCCATTTCACTTTTGCCTTGACCTTATCTTCTGCTTTAGATTTTTCCGATTTTCCACCTTGTTCGTTTGAGGGTTAACAAATGGTTGTGGATTTCTATCAGAGAAAAACTAAAAGTGCGCATCTTGATTATACATTCAGCTATGGAATTAAGTGAAGGAAGTCTTTAAACGATCCTTTGTTGGTTGTTGAGTTGGTTGGGGGGGTTTGGTTGGTGGGGGATAAGTGGATGTGCACGTGGTATTGGTGGTGGTTTTGTGTGTTTGTGTGTGTGTGTGTGTGTGTGGTTATTGGTTTGTATTAGTGAAAACTTGAAAATGTGCATCTTGATTATACCTTTAGCTATGGAATTTAGCAAAGGAAGTCATTTCACAATCCTTTGCTCTTAAAGACAAAAAAGCCTTGCACATTTGAGCTCATATCCACACAGTCCATGCAAGATTGCTCCTCTTTTGTATTTTGTGATGTTTTGGTAATGAAAGCATTCCACGAGGTTCTAACAATAGTTTTGCACTGTTTTTGTGTATTATGTTTCGGTTATGCTTGATGGAAATTTTCAACAAGTATTTAGCAGTGGCATGGTTAAGCAATAGTGGAGTTCTAACCAAAGAACCGTTCTAAAGCACAAACTAAGGATAAACCATAGCTGAATTGCCAAAGGCATCATATAATAAATTGTTGTCCATAAAACCTAGCTGAATACCACTGATAACTTATGATCATCCACTATAAACGAGTAAGGGGTAACCAACCCCTGATGATCATAATCTAATGCAAATATGTGATTTCAGAGCAGCCATGAAAACTATGTTCCATACTCACATAGAATAGTCATTTTTGGGTTCCCCATTGCCATTCACCGATCTCATTTTCCCTTACATGCCTATTGCATGTGACTAAATAGCATAGTATCGAGGAGTTTCGAAAAAGGGAAACGGAAATGGAAAAACTAGAGTTTCAAAGTTTTGGCCAAATTTTGGAAACAAGGAAACGACGTTTCAGATTGTACACTAAAATAAATACGGTATTACGTGGATATGTAAATATATCAATGCCTACAACAATGTGTATCCAAATTTAGCTTGTTCCTCCTTTTGATATGGAAGAAAATTCATGTGCTCTAGTTCCTCTCAACAAGCCTTGAACTACAATCTTGCAAGCGGATATCAATAGCAATGCATTTCTATTCAAATTTAATAGATTAAGGTTGGGTAATTGCTATGACGTTTCAGATTGTACACTAAAATAAATATGGTATTACGTGGATATATAAATATATCAATGCCTACAACAATGTGTATCCAAATTTAGCTTGTTCCTCCTTTTGATGTGGAAAAAAATCCATGTGCTCCAGTTTCTCTCAACAAGCCTTGGCAAGCCACAAAATCAATATTTGCAGCACAATTGCTATATTTCTCCCACTAAGAGACAAGCTAAAGCTGCATCTCTCAAAGCCTACCTGTGGGTCAATCAAAATAAAGAGAATGATTGCGAAATGCCAGCAAATGATCCTCTACTCTCTCCACCATATCTAGAGCATTCCCTCCAAGATGCCTCATATACTCCATGAAGTCCTCCTCCAACTCCTTGCTAGTGTATTGCTCCTCATAGCGCCAAAGCAGATACAAGATATGTGCAACAACATGGATTGGTTTATGAAACCAATCCCATCATGCATTCCACACTACACGAATCTCATCAACCCCTGAGAGCAATGGACAATGGATTATAAATAAAATAAATTAGAAACTTAGAAGTTAGAATAATCATAAATGAGTCATTAACATTAAATAATGACATATGTAAAAGTTAAACAATAACGTATTTGTCTTGGAACAAAAAGCAGTTGTGAAGCAAGGCGTCCTCAATTTTATTCATATACTCATATAGAAGGCCCAAAGTACTCACCTCCATATCATTAATGCACATAGACTGTAAATAGGAGTCAGACTGTTCACCAATGCCTACGCCTCAATCCACTAACTCTCATTGAAAATATTATGCCTAAAAGCAAGTGCCTTTGGATGTGAGCCACTCTTGACATACAATGGTCCATATCAAATTTGAACAGGCCCGTATCAACCTCTCCAATACAATAAATATATAAGCAAATCTAGTGGTGGAGAGCTTCAATAGCTCAAGTGTGCTATTGGCTCAAAACATGCTTATCACGGATATCATCCACCCAAGATATTTACTGCAATGGGATGTATATGGAATCCACAGTATCCTAGAAAACTCCTCAAGTAATATCTCGTAGACACACAATTGCTTCCATTATCTCTCACCACCTGTACCAAATTTTGGACTCCTATATCTATGATGACCTGTCATATGTGCTTCGAAATGAAAGCTCCTTTGCCCACTGCCACTAGACGATGTCAATGGGGTCCTTTTGCACTTGGACCCAATACAAATATGGATGCAGTTCTTTTTCATGCGCCACTAGCACCTTCAATTTGGCTAGCACCACTATGCCCACTAGCCTCTCCTAGCCCCACTTGTGCTTCATTATCTCCATGTGGTATTGGATGAAAATATTCATCCTCTTGTAGCTCAATCCCTATATATTTTCAACGCCAAAGATTGAGACTTACCATTACTTCCGCCGGCACATTTACGCAAGGCACGATATCTTGGTTGGGGATGCACACCAAGTGGTCTTTTACATGGGTTATATGCTCTGATTTCTCCAATCCAAAGTAGTTACACCGCCACTTTTTCCATCCACCAGAGCCCTTGTATCTCTTGATTGCAGTGACGTGCCTCCAAAATGGATCCACCAAAGCCCTTGTATCTCTTGATTGAAGTGATATGCCTCCAAAATGGATCCGGTGCCATGATTAGACAACGGGAATTCGGAGAGAAGTTAAGAATTTAGAAGGAGGAGGAGGAGTATGATGATGATTATAGAGGAGGACAAGGACGAGGACGAGGTGGAGGAGGAGAAACTTGAAAGGAGAAGAACTTAGAAGAAGAAAAAGAAAAGAAGGAAAAAATGAAAAAAGAAAAAAGAGAGGAGGAGCCTAGGAATCGGGAGCTGCAAGAGGTAGAGTCCTGGAGAGTAAAAGACGATTGCGTAGAAGACGAAGGCGAAACTGTTAAAAAACGAAGCGTTTTTGCTCTTGATAATTGGTCTATCCATCCACTCGCAAGGTGTTGAAACGGCATTTCCCCATCTCCGTTTTGGTCCAAAATAGCCACTTCGTTTTGGAGCTGCTGAAATCTCGTTTCGGTGTACTATGCTATATAGCCACATGGAATGGCAATTTGTAGCCATCTCCATTCCGATTCTCTATTCCCATTTTCCATTCCATGTAACTATGCTATGTCCATATACCATATGTATACTGACTAGTACACTAAATAGTCATCCCATGGCAGACATAGTGTCAACAATATTACCTTGGATGCCTTAAATTGTGGCCAGGTTGATGGGGATCTACCTTGCACTAGAAGTGTGAACTAGCATTGCAACGCATTTCCCTTCAAAATGGTGGCTGCCCTTCGAATCTCAGAAGCTTTTGTAAAGTTTCTTTCCGACTAGGCCACTTAAAAATATTGAATGAAAGTCAAGGCTTTCAAACTATCTTGTGCACCACTAAACGGCTACACATCACCGACACGTGGAGGGTAGCACCATGGGTCTCCTTTATGAGCATATAGATAAGATAGGAGAAACTCCCAAAAAGTACAACTTTTTGCGCTTAGACAAGTAACTATTTATTTTGCAAATTGATGTTATATATGTGAAATTTGAATAACCGTTCTTGAATTGACATTTCACATGTTTGTTCAATATTGACATGTTTAGGATTGCTCAAATTATAGTCATGTTCTGCAATCACTTTGGCAAGACTATAAGCTATGAGAGAGTGAGGAGCTAGAGGAGGGATTCATGGAATATATAATTAAGATGAAAGGTGGTGATATGTCCATACTTCAAAGGATTGAGGATGATATCTTAACATTCTGCAATGAGAACTTCAGTTTATCTCATAGTGAGAAAAGTATAGAAATTATACTCCTGCATTGGTAATTTGCAATCCCAAGAATTCTTTATTATACACAATATCATCTATGTAATTAATCATCACTGCATAGTTTGATTCCTATGGCTCTGTTTGTGTTTCTATTTGAATGATGATTTATAGAACCGCATTGCTATACTCTCATAAGACTATAGATGAAGCCCTTTTGTGAGAAAAATTGAAGTACATAGACTCTTTCCCATACAAAGAAAAGAAATAAGCTTACCATTGCTCAATTACATAGATTGATCTTTTGCCACTGCAACCTCCAACTACTTGAGAAAGCATTATTCATCCCAAGCCAATGCGAGAGATTACATTTATGTTTTCCTAATAAGTTATGGACTTTGACTCTTGAATACCAATTCTAAAGATGATAGATATTTTTTTTTCTATGTATTCACAACATCAATATAGAGAAGGTGAAGTTTATCCAAACATCACACAAAAGAAGGAAAACATATGAATGAAATGCTCGCCTTGTATACCTATATGTCCATCGATCATCCATGATGTAGATGCTCTATCACTCTCTTCACCATATCCTATGTGAAGAAGGTGAATGTGATAGGACATAAGATTTCAATGCATGAGGAATCGACGGCTGGTGTCGTACACCATTAGCCTTCCTACGTTTGAGTGCCATATCTCTGGGTTACTAATAGGTGTAGGGCAACATGGCTCCTATAGTCTATGCCAGACTATGGTTGCATCTCAACTCATGAATAAGTAGTTCAAGTCCCAATACTAAGTTTGCTTATACGCTCACCACTTATGACGAGTCAAAGTCCTCATCTGCCTATGAGCCTCACACTTAGTAATAGATCCTACTTCCCTCTCGATCCCAAGATGTCTGCATAGCTCCCTACATTCATCATCATACCATCAATTCTAGGGCATAGTCCCATACCATGCAAAGCCACTAGTGCATTTAGAGTGTGGGAAACTCAGGAGGGAGGTAGAGTGTAGGATGGAGGGGAGTTGAGAGGTGAATGTCCCTAGAGGAGCAATGTGCTCACAAACTCTGAAAGCATGGCATATACATAGTGGTGATATATGTCAAATAGCTCATCTATGAGGTAGAAGGTATTGGGCTGGGTGTAGGCAGTGGTTGGAGCCCGTGGGAGCGAGGAAGAGGATATAGTGAGGGACATGTAGGTGTGGTCTGCTCCAATTGGGCAAGGGGGAATGGTGAAGGATCTTACTAACTCCACCGTCTCAATGGAACTAAGCACATAGTCAGTTGTGCTAGAGCCAGTGGGTTGGAAGCAGGCAAGTGTCCTCCACCATCCCAATATAGATAACAATATGATGCCATGCCCCTACCTCCATTTTTTCTTCTTTTTTTCTGTGGGGGAGAGAGAGAGAGAGATATTCACATAGGAACAACTACAAAAGGAACACATAGATGTAACAGTGTTGATGAAGAGATGGGCTGGTTTCAAGGCCCAAGGACTTTCTTGGGGTTCAAGTTTTTGCTGCACATCCACAAGAAGGAGATAGGCAGCTTATCATGTGTGGTATCTTGATGCCTCTTCTATTTAATCAAACCCTTCAGTTTGAAAAGAATTTTTAACACGAGAGAATGAAACATCTCCACCCATATTGGCTGATACATGATCAAACAAGTTTTGATAACTATCAAATCAAAGTCCGATACTTCTCTCTTCAAAGCCACATGGAACATACTAAAAGTGGCTGACACATGATTGAAAATCTTTTGATGATTATCAAAGCACAGTCTGATACATCTCTCTGAGTAGCCACATGGAACAAACTCAAAGTTGGTCGACATTTTGCAAGCAGTGTACAGAAAGGAGAAACAAAGACTTTGTAGAATACAACATACTTCGCATTGCAAAGAAAAGTTTTGTTGTCTTCTTTGGCAAGGTCCCCCATCTTACTGCAAGTGTCTCCTGCTTAAATGAAAACGAACAAGACTCCAGGTTATATGGTAAACAATGCACAAGACATAGTATTAATGGGTCTTCCATCTTACTGCAAGTGTGTCCTGCTTAAAACAAGCATAAACAACAGGATTACATGCTATATGGAAAACAACGCAGATGACATATCAATTAACAACTGTAGAAACGTGGAATGCCTTACCTCTAGACTAGAAAAGAGTAGCTCTTGTGGGCATACCATCTCTGAATCCTTCATCTAACAGAATAAACAGAAGACACATAGGGATTTTCTAACTAAGCACATTGCTGTATGAACAATTCAAAAAATTTCTTACCACTGTGGAGCAATGATTTGTTAGAGACAATCTACTTGAACATAAGGCATGCATGACATGTAAGAAGTTTTGATTATCACCTTCAATGCATATGCATGCGTCCGTAGATCCACAAACATCTCCCCTAGAGCTCCCCTGCAATCCACTGTATAAAATGCCACTCGATGGGCTCTCTTGCGACAAAGGTTATTCACAGATATCTGTAAATCATAGTCAATAAAAAACCATAAACATCAGAAGGTAACATCAAGAGAAGGTTCTGGAGAATAAATCTCAATAAAGAAGTCAATAAAAACAGTCCTCACCTACCCGATACTTAAGAGATGAACGGCCAACTACTACAGCATCAAAATTATCCAAATACTCTGCAGGCTTGTCTGTCAAGCAACCTGCAGTAAAAGACAGTCAAAAAGTAGCTGATATTATCCAAGAACTCTGCAGGCTTGTCTGTCAAACAACCTGGAGTAAAGTCATGTACAGTCAAAGACTAGCATTAGAAATCTCCAAATAGTGGTTAAAATTTGATTGGCAATGTTCCAAAAGGCAGGACTAATCCACCTTTCTCTACTGAGACATGCACCATGGGATTGAAGTCTTTAAGGGACTCTGCACATATCGTAATGGAATCTTTGTCACTTTCTAGTTGTTCCGCAGGAATTAAAAAAATAGCCGAATCAACTTGCAGTCCACCAGAAGTGTCATCCATCAGGGTCAAGCTTCCAATCCCTGCTAAAACAATATTTTTGCACAACTGCACCAGAGACACAAAAGAGAACATTTTTAGTAAGAGTTCATCAGATTAATCATATACTAAGTTGTCTACACAACTGCTCTCTGCAAGCTTTTCAAAACTAATCAGCACGTATATATTCACTCGATTGAGTCCATGTAAATTTATCTTGCTACCTTTGGCAAAGTCGGATACAATTTGCAAGATGCTCATAAATTTCCATTGATTAAAAAGAAAGATTAATGCTGATGGGTTTTGTGGGTTTGGGCGGGGGGGCCATGTGGTTTGGCGGCTGAAAAGAAAGATATTTTTCTCCACAATTTTCTAATTCTGCCTGCCCTTTTTCCTTGATGCTCCAAGTAAAATACTATACGAGAGCCAAAGTTCATATTCAATTCTGTCCAAAAGGGAATAACTGGCTTTGTGGCCCCAAAAGAGAAACGAGCAACAAAAAGAGAAAGAAGTGGATAGACTAAAGAAAACATGACTATAAAAAAGAAATACATCTAGCTAGGAACAAGCTGTAACTGGACTAAATAATAAAAACTAGGGAAATGATACAGCTACTAGATATGGCAAAGCCAACACGTGTGAAACTGACATGACAAATTGTGGAGAAAGAAAGGATTCATTTCATCCCATGATGTCCCTCATGGATCTATGAAAAAACCAGGACTGGTGTATGCTAGTATCATCTATATCCTCCAGTGGTACCTCTGTTAGCATTGTGCATATCTTAGGTGAAAGGCTCATAGCCAAAGTGCATTGTGTTTCTGAGGTGGTGCATTTAATGCTGGCCAACCTGAATTTATGGCTACATTTAACACTAGCCAATCTGCTCTTTTTGATGTATTTCCACAGCCTATTTTTGGCTCTCTCTCCTCACTACATATTCATTCATACGAGTGCACTACACCTTATTGGGGAGAGGGAAACTGGGAGCACTTTATTGGTTGCCCACACCCCATGCCTTTGTACACACTCTTGTGCCTTGGTGTATGGATTTCATTACCCGAGTTCATTCTCTTTGAGTTTATGTGCTCTTGTTCTTCTATTCAGTTCTTTAAGTTTACAGCAATGCTATCAGCTCTATCTCTTTGCTTCCATTGCTCCACACCATTCTGACATGGTATCAGAGCCAAAGTGTCTTAGTTCTAGTGCTAGTAGCTAAGTTACAAGGGAAGCTTCATAGTTGCCCCCATACATCGTACAAAGAAGTTTGTTCCATACAAACCGTACCATATGGTACTGTGCAGATTCATACAAAAAAAAGGGTTGCTTTCTTCCACCACATCTGGCCATGTCCAGGGGAGTATTGACTTGCAAACACCCACATTCACCTGCATGTCCCACCTGTTTGATGCCTTTTCCCAGCCAAGGGGCTTTGGATCCCACATGCCCCCAGACCCTTTCCAGCTGTCCACACCCCCAGTCCCCCTTAGGTTATGCCACCCTCTCACACACTTCAGCCCTTCCACCTCCAACAGCCCCTTGTATTTCAGCCCCTTTGGATTCCAGCCCTCTTGGATTCCACTCTTCTCCACCTGCGATAGCCTTGGCCCTTCTCCACACTATAAAAGGAGCTCATCCCCTCCATTCTTCCATACCAAACCAGCAAGCATTCAACCTTCTAATCTCCCTCTTATAAGTATCAACCTAGGCAAGCTCTCACACTCTCCCCCACCCCAAAAAAAAAAAAAACCCTCCCTCTTCAAGCACCAAATTTCAATCTCTCTCTCTCTCTCTCTCTCTCTCTCTCTCTCTCTCTCTCAAGCCTCCATCAGCATCATGATGGGCTAGAGGCATGAGGCCTTCACTTTTTTGCATGACATCCATGTGAAGCATACAAAGAAGTCCAACTCCCACCATTGGACATGCAAATATTGCAAGAAGCACTATTCAAGTGGCAAGACCCGACCTCTTCAATATCTTTTGAAGATGAAGAGGCATTGCTCTAAAAAGGAGATCCCTCAAAACATTGTGGGCAAGATTCTCGCCAAGATAATAGGGGTATCTACTAGAGGACGTAGCATGTCAGCAGTAACACTCACTCTATGAAGATATGCTAAGCTTTGCAATGAGGAAACACAAAGTACCACCACAACTGAAACACAAAGACTCAAATAGTGACATGAAAAAAATCAAACACAAAACCCAAAGCGCAAAATGCAAAACACACAAACACAAACAGAGAAGAGAGAGAACTCTGAAGTGAATGAATAAATGTTGTAAATGAAGAAAAGAATGTATAAGATGTTCAAGGGCAAAGCTGTCCAACAGCTTGTGGCTCTTGTGAGAGTGGGCTGAGGGAGGCGTTGATGAGTGTTGTCCACCAAAGACAAATCCCGAGTGCAGCAACTACCAGTCAAAGCAAAGGCTGATGAAGAAAAGTGTTGTAAACACAAAAACGACCTGATGTAGATGATGGAACCTAATCACCAGCAATAATGGGAGACTAGGCGATAGCTGTAGATCATGTAGCAGCAATCGCTAGGTGTTGGACATCTAGGGGAAGTGGACTAATGACTAGAACTTGCAAGACGAGGATGGGACTGAATGATGGGTAGCCTGTCTATTTATAGACATGGAAGAACCCTCCTAAATTGTGGGGGCATAAAGGGCCACTGTGCCTTTTATACATGCTCACGTGTGAGCACACCCTTAGCAATTGTACTTTTCATATAACTATCACAAAAACCTAAAAGAGGTACACTCATTTTTGTACCCACACATCGTGCATCTCACTCTCTACTGCTGCTCACTCTCTCTCTCTCTCTTTCTATTCACCATTGCTATTGCTGAATATCGAACCTTCACCGCACATCAACCACCATAAATTATAATCAAAGCTAAAGGTTATTGCGATCGTGCTCCCAGAGCTTGTCCAAGCTATGACACAGCAAGTCGCTGGACTATTCAGCAATCAAGAGCAAGTCGTAGTCTACTTGCAAGCAGACCACAACACGGAAGTGACAGGCAAGTCGGGCAGCTCAAGCAATAGGCAAACACAAGCAAGCAATGACAAGCAAGAAGGTGTCATACAAGCAAACGGCAGCAATCCCCAGGTGCACGTAGCGTGCAACATCCCGACCGATTATCAACGTTTTTTTTTTCCAAGCAAAAAACTCACATTTTTTTTCTTCAAAGGTTCATCCTTGGTCAATTTCTCCCAGGCTGTCACGTGGGTGTAAGCACCGTTTGACAATTCTGAGAGATTAAGATTGAATTTATTCCTCGAAATTGGGTTTTGGCATATGCTTGAAAATTTTACTCGGCTGAGTAAAAATTTGTGGAATGTTGTATGCTTTGGAGTCTCTGAAATTTGGACTTTTCATGTAATAGCAAAGATTGCAGTGGGACAAGTACAATTTCTTGAAATTTTGACACATTGGATCCCTCACAATTTTGCACTTTTACAAAATTTGTGAAATTTTAGCAAAATTGGCTTGTGCATCCACTCTCGAGTTATGTTTGATGTAATTTGAGTAGTTTGAGCAAAGAAACTTTGGGCCTTTTGACCATGTGAGTCAAATTTGTGCATGAGGAACATTTGGAGCAAAAATTGCAGCTAAAATTTGGGGCATTCTCATGAAATTGATGTATTAGCCCATGACACAACTGCAATTGCTTGTGCCGTGCTGTAGCACACATTTCATACCTCTGAAAATTGATTTGCATATCTGAAATTTCTGTAATTACTTGTTTTTTCATTATTGTTTGGTACTTGCTTCGTACCTTGGTCATTTGTGTGACAGTTGGACTCACATTTGTTGTGGTAGCAGTAATAGCAACAATCTTTTGCACATTAAGAAGCTTGAGGATGCACACAACTTTGCCATATGGCAAAAGCAATGCTATAATGTCTTGGTGCAGAAGAAACAAGTAAAGCCCATAAAGACAAAAGGGGTAAAACCAGCAACCATGGATCAAATGAGTGGGATGAGTTAGATGAGCTTGCACGCTCTACCATAGAACTATCAATATCAGATTAAAAAATGTGATGGACCTTCATATGAAGAAAGGTACAATCATGTCTATACATTTGAATGGGTTTAACTCTATTTTTAACCAACTGATTGCTTTGGAGTTCCACATTGATGAGGAGTTCAAGGCAACATTTTTGCCATGCACTTTGCCTAAAAATTAGGATTTCAGCAAACAAGTCTTCCAATGCACTGCGTACTAGAGGCAAATCCTAGCAGAAGGGTATAGCTCTGAGAACAAAGCATGCAGCAAGTCTCGTGGAAAAAATGTAGACTGTAATCATTCTGGCAAGAAAGGGCATTTCAAACGAGATTGCTTTAAGTGAAAGAAAGAAAAGGGCAAAGGCAAAAGCACTGATGATAACAAAGATGAGAAAAAGGACAGCCAACATGCAAATAAGAGCAGTGTGAAAATAGAGGAAGTCAATGTAGCCAGTCATGAGAGCGACAGTGGCAGTGATGTACTCTTTGCTTCTTCCTTTAATGTACAGTCATTGATTGCAGATTCTGATGATGACATGCACGCTTGGATTCTTGATTCAAGTGCTTCATTCTATGTAACACCACATCGTGAGTGATTCTCTAACTATAAAAGTGGTAGACATAGTGTTGACCACTTGTGTGTAGCTAGCATTTCAACATGGTTTTTATGGGCCTTTGTCTTTATGGGCTAGCATTTCAACACGGTTCAGTGTTCACTTGGCATAATGTAAGGCATGTACCTCAGCTCAAGAAGAGCTTGATAAGCACAAGGCCGCTAGATGATAAAGGCTATCACACCACTTTTGGGGATAGCAAATGGAAGATATGTAAGGGCTATAGGATTGTTGCTAAAGGCTCTAAAAGTGATACTCTGTATCCATTACATGTATCTAGTGTGTGTGATCATGTTGTCGCCATAACCGAGCAGCCAAGTGTGTCTTTGTGGCATAGCTGATTGGGGCACATGAGTCAAATTGGAATGAAAGTGCTCACACGCTTGGATTATTTGTCATATTTAAGATATGCTAATTTTGACCATTGTGATCATTGTATTTTTGGCAAGCATGTTCAACTCCAAGCCAATTTGCCCCTTGATTTGCTTGGGGATTGGCCTTTACCTTGCTCCTTGAAAGACGAATTCAGCCCCAAGTCTCATATTGGCTGGTTGACCTCTTGAATCTCTTTGAAATTCCTCAATTTTAGGTATTGGAATTCAAGTCCTAGACTCTCAATTCCAAGTATGTATCTTGAGGCGCTATGAAGATCCTAATTTTTGCTGTAAATTAGGGTTTACATCATAGATTGACTAAAATCTCTTCCTCTAATCGGCACTGTTTGTGGTGTTGCAGCATCTCTCAATTTTGGTCGTGGAGGTGACACCGGCATGCTTATGCTTGAGAGATGTATGTCAAATGCTAGGGTTGTCTCTAGGGAAAAATAAATACTTTATCACTTTCGTTAATAATGCCACACGCAAAGTGTGGGTTTATCCAATTTGTCATTAAGACAAGGCCTTGGACAAGTTTAAAAAATTCATGGCACTTGCTGAAAATATGACCAACAAGACATTAAGGTGTCTTCACTCTGACTATGGTGGAAAATATGTGACAAAAGCATTTCAAGCTGTTTACGACAGCAAAGGGATAAAAAGGGAGCTCATTGCCCCTTCTAATCCACCCCAAAATGGTGTTGCAAAGCGTATGAATAGGACTATTCAAGAGAAGGTCCATACCATGATGTCTCATGATGCATTACCTCATGGATCTTGGGCAGAGGGAGTTATGACAGCCATACTCTTGATAAATCGGGCACCCAACACGTCTTTGGGAAGGAGTCTCTCATTAAGTGTGGCCGAGCAAGCCACCGTCCTATGCACACTTGAGAGTGTTTGGCTACAAGGTATTTTTGTACATACGCAAGGAACAACGCAACAACTTGGAGCCAAAGTCCTGTAAATGCATTTTCTTAGGATATGGTGAAAGGGAAGAAATGGGGTATAAATTATGGGATCCCAAGAAAAGGAAAATTGTATGCAGCAATGATGTTATATTCCGAAAAGATCGCATGCATAAACAGCCCAAAAAGACAAAGGAAGTCAAAAGGATTGTGTTCTGAGAAGAAATACATAGAGGACAACAAAGAGTGTCTGTTGTACAACAGCAAATACCTGTTGTAAATGACCCTATAAATATAGGGAATGATATTGAAATTGATCAGCAAGAAGTTGCCCATGATATACTACAGTTTCAGCAAGAAACTGTGCCACTAGAGCAGCCAGCACAGGCAGGACAGCATGTGGAACCATTTGAACAGCAAGCTGTTAATGCAAATTTGCAAGCTAAATAGCTAGCAAACACTAATCATTGGGTGCGTATGTCGACCAAAAATACCAAACAGCCAGGTAGGTCTATTCCTGGTACAAATTATGTTGCAAATTATGTCATGCTGACAGATTGTGGTGAACCGTCATACTTCAAGGAAGCAATGGATAGAGAGGACAGTAAGAAATGGCATAAAGCTATGCTGTCAGAGATGGAATCTCTAAAGAAGAATGGTACTTGGGATTTGGTGAATTTGACAAAAGTGCAGAAAGTCCTACCATACAAATGGGTTTACAAGATGAAGGTCACTTCTCAATCCTTGCCATAGTACAATGCACGTCTTGCTGCAAACGGGTACAAGTCTCGTGGAAAAATGTAGACTACAATCATTGTGGCAAGAAAGGGCATTTCAAATAGGATTGCTTTAAGTGGAAGAAAGGGAAGGACAAGGGCAAAAGCATTGATGATAACAAAGATGAGAGAAAGGAAAACCAACTTGCAAAGTGTGAAAATAGGGAAGTCAATGTAGCCAATCACGAGAGTGACAATGGCAAGGAAGTACTCTTTGCTTCTTCCTTTAGTGCATAGTCATTGATTGCAAATTCTAATGATGGCAAGCACACTTGGATTCTTGATTCAAGTGCTTCATTCCATGTAACACCACATTGTGAGTGGTTCTCTGACTATAGTAGTGGTAGACATGGTATTGTCCACTTGGGGGACAACTATGTATGTGATGTTGCGAGAATTGGCAATGTGCACTTGCCATTGCTTGTTTGTTTTGGGTCAGCTTATTTGTTTTGGGTTCACCACATCACAAAACAAACAAGCTAACCCAACCACTCGAGGTCTCGATGACGAGAAAAAGGGTGATGAAGAAGTAAGGTGGTGAGAACCGTCGGTGGAGATAGCTAAAGATCCACTCAAGGGTGCTCTGCATAATGAGATGCATAGAGTAATGTGCTATATGGTAAGAATACACGTGTAGGAGATGCCACTTAAACAATGCCCCTCGTGGAAAATTTGTTCACTTGCCTCAGTGCCCTTTACAAACATGATGAAATCATACAATGCAAAGGAGAAGGTATAACAGGGGGAAAAGACTGATGTCATAGGAACCCCCTCTCAACCCTAGATGGCAATGTTGAAGGAGAAAAAAGAGCCTTATGTCAATCTTCATGTGGTGCTAACAACCATGATAATAGATGAAGATGAGGATGAAGCACCCAACTAGATAAGCAAGGTAAAGTCGGTTCCATGATAGCAACGAGAGAGATGCTCCCGAGCAAAATGAAACCATAAAGAAACAATGCACATCTCATGTATCCAACCAAGAAGGACCAGTGCAAACATGCATATTAGCCCTACAATAAAATACAAAACCCTACAAAAGAGATCAAAATTTGCAAAATAGAGGTCAAAAGCGAGGTGGCCTGAAACAAAACAAAACATAAAATGAGAGCTAAATGAAAATTCAAAAAACAATGCAACAAGTTTGTATGGATAAGTGAATGCAAAAGAAGACTAAAAAAATATGACTAAGCCTAAAGGAAACTAGCCTAAGATTCTTAAGGATTACCTAGGACTCCTAAGAGACTAGCCTAGGGGACAGTAATGACTACACTAGTTAGAGATGCTATGAGGCACTCATTGAGGGGGAGATCAAGGATCCACCGCACTCATGGCACAGATACTTGGGAAGGGGGATTGCGCTACCTACTGCATATGGAGTCCATGCTACCTATTGCATATGGAGTTCATGAAGATGGACCAGTAGGAAATGGAGGGGAAAGCTCCATGATTGAGGGCAGGAGGGAAGAGAGAGAGAGCGAGGGATAGAAAGAGAGAGAGAGAGAAATGAAATGAAATGAAATAATATATTAACGTCTACAAAAGGCCAAAATGGCCTATGAGACCATGAGTTACAATCATGTGTATGATGGTACAACTGTCTAGGCAAAATATGTAGCACAAAGAAAAATAAGAAAGGAAACTAACTATGGCTATGTGTAAACATAGAGCTCTATCTAGTAACAATGAGCTTCAAATGGTACAATCTCATGTGGGTATGGAGGGCCTAGCTCTAGCCCGAGCAATAATCCCTTGTATCCGCCTATGAAGGTGTCGTCGGTGTCTGTGTCAAGACCTACGACGTCTGGATCGACTAAGCTGAATGGCTCGATCAATCAATACTCCTTGTCTGTATATGGACTGTGGCAGTGGGAGAGGCTTTCATGTGGACTGTGGTTGTAACTGTATTGAAGTCTTCTGAGTCTCCTTTGCAAAGAAGTCTGTGGGTTGCCTCTGTGAAGGGCCTCGGTGTCCTGGAGCAGCTATACTCCTGAGGCGCATGTCACGAAGCCGTCGTATCTCAAGAAGAAAGAGGCCAAGGCATCGCTAATCAATAAAATCCATGACTATCAATAGTGGTCCAAATCCGTCTCTGAAGAGACAGTGGAAACGACCACAGACCTCATAATACGCTGGGCAGTGGCATAATAATGCTCCTGTCTCTGGCTCTAATTGGCATATCTGGCATATGCGCTCCTCTGGTGGAATGGATCTATATCTGCCAATCTCAATCTCTAGCAGATGTGAGGAGGTGCCCAACTAGCCAATAGTACATCTGATCCCATGGGAAAGGTGGGTGTCCATGTATCTTAGGCGAACAATAAATCCATCGTCAGTAGTGTGAAGGAAATGCTCACAGTAGAAAGCCATCTTTGTTCCTAGCTCCTCCCCTGGCATCAACCATGTCCGCCTGATATCCAACTAGGTAAGATCCATCCTGATGATCTTGCGAATCTCTAACCTGCTCACATCAAGAGATGGTGCATCAAGGGAGTACTGAAAGGGGGGTAACTTGTCCATGCTAAAGCCATGCAGCTCAAACCAGGCCGACATCTGTGCATACCAACATGAAGTATCACTCTCTCTGGCAAGTTGCCTAGAGGACTCAAGGGCCAACCATGCATATCTGTGTCTGCGTAAGTCCCATAGACTATGTATGTATGCGACCAATCAGGTGAGGGATCCTACCACAATCGGTGTAGCTACTAGCTCGGCTCTGATGATCTCATGTGGCACTGAAGCCTTACATCTGATCATCCTTGATATCATGGACACTAGGGGTTTCTCCATCGACCTCCATCCGTCATAAGTGTGCCTTGATCTGCTATAGTGGTCAAGATTGGGCCCCCATATCTGTACTCCATAAAGTAGTGTGGATGTGACCAGTGTATCGAAGAGCCATAGCTTGGTGCGGGATTCTTGGAATTGCACCTGTGAGCATATCCTCTCCAAACCACCTAGTGTTGTGCATCCGCGAGTCAGTCTAGTGTCTGTTGCCTCTCGCATAGAAAAGGTGGGCCCTGTCAATAAGACTCCCATGTATGTGTAAGAATCCACATACTCCAATTCCTCAGATCCATATGTGAATTTAGGCATTGATCTCCTCACCCAATGTAGTGTAGTATTAAATACCATCGCCTTGGTTTTACCAAGGTTCACTGAAAGCCCACTATCCAAAGTATAGGAATATAATGTGTCCAAGTGTCTCTATAGACCCTCTAGAGAGTCATAGAGAGAGAGAGAGAGAGAGAGCGCTCTTACAAGTACACAACAATCTGAATAGATTGATATCATAGTTTGTTGTGATGAAAGTACAAGTGATAAGGCTTGAATATATAGGCTGAGATATCCATCGACACCTTTGACCCTTATTAAATGCTAAGTAGAGTAAAAGGTGCACATACTTTTACACACAATGATGTGTGTTCACATGCAGGAATAAATAAATCTATCAAATCCCCCCTTCGGATCGTGGGTAACTGAACTCGTGAAATGAAACATGTGAAAAAAAAAAGGAGCAAGTCTTACCTCTAAGAGGCAATGTCTAGTCCCGTACAATGATTTTGTAAAGGAGATACATAAGTGAAAGCGATACACCACAAGGAAGATCATGACATGGTCTACTAAAAAGCTCAAGGACCCGACGTAAGACATGGTTCAAAGGTGCGTGTCCATACCTCAAAAGGCTAATTAAACCAACATAGCTCAAAGACACTGGGCAAATCACCAAAGGTCAAATACATGGTTATATCTTTCGGGATCAACTCAGAGGTCATGCGGTAAGTGGTTACAATCCCCCCGAAATATAGCTCCTAATAGGATCATAAAAGGAAAGTACAAATCTTTTTGGATAAAAAATCCAAGTAGATTGCCCCACACAGTAAGTATTTGGAAAGTCCTTAACACATGCATTGGCATGGTCAATATCTAATTCCAAAACATATTATTTATTTATTTAGGATTTGATTCAAAAAGCATACCAATAGGGTTCAGCATCGCCAAGAGACAGTGAGGAAATAGATACATTAAGGGCCTTATCAGAGGTAGTAGGTGGCTCATCAGAGTCACTATCAAATAAGGTGTTAGCAACGACATATTGGGCGTATTGCTTATCTTGCTCCTTATATTTCTTCTTGTTGTATTGATCAACAATGTGACCAACACATTTGCAATATCGGCACTTGGGTGGTTGTTTCTTGGTGTAGAAGGCTGCCGCTGCAATGTCAACATCTTTGTTGCACCTTTCATCATCCAAAAGGATGGTAACCATTTCTTCATATTTCATCTCTCGAGCCATCTTAAGAGTTGTCACAGTTTCATGGAATTGTGCTTCTTTCATCAAGCTATTAAGAAGTATAGCCTTTTTATCATCATCATCTAGATGGCTTTTGAGAGTGGTCAATTGTCGCTAAAGAAGACTTAAATGATCGAGATGTTGCTTGAGAGTCTCTAAAGGATTGCAAGAGATACTAAACAATTGTATCTTCACAAATAATTTGGGATTATTAATATCTCCCGCAAATGTGATTTAAAGGCCATCCCATACCTCTTTTGTCGTTTCTGTAAGATTAAGGTGATAAAGAAGGTTGTGAGAGATGCCAAGCACGATGATGGTGAGTGCGCTTTCATTCTTCTCAAGCCATTCTTGATGAAGTGTGTGTTGCCGCGAACATGCCCTAGTTCGTTAGTGGAGACAACTTTCCATGCGCCTTCTCACATGAGTATGAGCTAGATCTTTGTCTTCCAAAAGAGAACCCAATGCCCGAGAATTTTTCAATTGTGATGCAATATCTCGACATCCCAACGGTACATACCATGAAGAGAGCTCAAATTGAAAAAGGACAAAATTTTGATGATGAAATTTGAAGAAAGCAAGCTTGGATTTTAGAAGCCCCAATTTTTATTGGCTAAATGACAAGAAATCTTAATAAAAATCAAAAATCCCCAATTTGGTGTGAACTATCTCTAACAAGCCAATGTTTCAATTTATTTAGTTAAAGTTAAAGCTTTCAATTTTGAGCTTAACTTTAGATGACGGGCCATATTGGTAACAAGAATAATCGAAATTGACCAAGTAGAAGCTATCGCCAATGTGGCCTTGAGATGTGACAGTTTAACAGGTGCGGAAGATTGACGAACCAGGATGGGGCAGGTCAAGTCACAAACAATGCCTCTCAAAGCGCCAACTAATTGGGCGGACAAGAGGTGAAGCCTTGGTTTTGGGCAAGCAACAACACGTGTAAGGCAAAAGTGACGAACGCAGCTCTCATTAGGCGACTGGTATGGGATATTCTCTTCTTCTTTTTCTTCTTCTTCTTCTATTGCAGCAACAATCGTCGGCTGCAGACCTTCTCCTTCTTCTTGTCTCCTTCTTCAATGCGCAAGCAAGCTACCTCTTTGACCTTTTTTGGACAAATAAGACCCGCTCTCACACCACTCTTGGGCATGGATTTCAAGAAGATGGACCGGCAAGCTATGGAGGGTGAAGCTCCATGGTGGAGAAAGGTATCCACCTACACCTTTGAACCTTAGTAAATGCTAAGTGGCACAAAAGGTGTTCACACATGAGCACGTACTTTTACACACAACAATGTGTGTTCACACTACCTCCCTAGGGAAGACCCCCTCTCAACCTCCTTGAGAGGTACTACCACTGCAGCAAGGGGCTAAGGTTGGTTTAGTACTAGGGATTGGATTCACCTTCGGTGTGAATAGAAGATCCTTATTTTAGGGATAAGGTGATTTTGGGTGTGGATCTAAGACCTATGGCCATGGCCTTTTAGCGAAAATTGTCATCTACATGACCTAGTTTCTAGCAAAATGTCCAAATTTTATTCTTTTTGGGGAAGAAGTGTCATAATGGGTCTTTGTGAGGATGTGAGGGTACCACTCCCTTTTTCCTTCAAGGACAGTCTTTCCTCAAATGAGAGGTGATGAATCTCATTAGCAGAGTACTCCAATTGAGATGCACTTTGTGAAGGAGTATGAGACAAAGAAGACTTGGGTCTCGGTGAGTGATTCCTACAAGGAAGCTTGGTAGAAGCATTGTTCTCCAAATTAAGACCATAATGCCTCCTCAAGGCCTCCATTAAAGAAGTAGCTAGAGAAAGCATCAGAGGATCCAAAGATGGACTTGTTTGAGCCATCATGAATCAAATACGTGACGTTCATGTATCTTGCACAAAACTAAGCACTCCACGATAGCCACATGATACTCTTTGAAACAACATTGGCTCTTATACCATGTGAAGATATCCTAGGGTTAGCAATAAGGAAACACATAAAATAAGACCACAACTAAAACACAAAGACTCAAACACCGACATGCAAACCTCAAATCCTAAACGCAAAATACAAAACTTAAAACATACAAACACAAATAACGAAGAGGGAGAACTCTAAAGTGGATGAATGTGATGTCATTGTACAAGGATCGAGACAGAGTGCAAGTCAGATTGAGTACAGAGTTCAGAGTACGAAGAGTGAGCAGGAGTGAGAGCACGACGTACCACTTTAGGTTTTGATAATATATATAAAGTACAAGTGTTAGGATGCGTTCACACGCGAACACCATAAAAGGCACGGTGAGCCTTTATTCCCAACAACCTCCCACCTGAAGGCAACGTGCCTGAAGGTAGAGGAAAGAATCAACTAAGTCTATGTGTGTACAAAGCTGAGATACACATATACTATCCAACCCCCATCATAAGGCTGCAATGAGCAAACCGCTCTGCTGAAAGACCATTCGTAAGGTCTACAAGATTATCATCTATATGTACCTTCACAAGCTCAATGCTCTTGTTGTCAAGTACATCCTTGATAAAATGATACTTCACTTGCATGTGCTTTGTCTTTCCATAAAAGATAAAATTCCGTGCTAGCATGATAGCACTCTGACTATCACTGTGGAGGATAGGAACCTCTGTAATGCCAAGCTCTCTCACAAGACGTAAAAGCCATAAAGCTTCTTTGCATGCCTTAGTGGCAGCCACATACTCTACCTCTGTAGTACACAATGCAACACACTTTTGCAGCCTGGATATCCAAGCGATTACTTCCCCTATGAACATAAACACATATCCTAAAGTAGACTTCCTGTAGTCAAAATGACCAGCATAGTCTGCATCCGTGAAGCCAACAACAAATGGCTTGTGCTTCCCAAAGCAGATACACAAATCCTTTGCGCCCTTAAGGTATCTCATAATACCCTTCACTGCTTCCCAATGCTTTTTGCCAGGATATGCCATATACCTGCTAACCACTCCCACCGTAAATGCAATGTCAAGACGTGTAGCAACCATAGTGTACATCAAGCTACCAACAGCTCAAACATAAGGTATCTTGGCCATTTTAGCCTTTCCATCATCAGATGTAGGGCTTTTATCTATACTAAGTTTCACATATGGAGTCAATGGTACACCAGTGGCTTTTTTCCCCTCCATATTGAAACGTTGCAAAACCTTAGTAAGATACTCCTACTGTGACACATAAAATTGACCCTTTAATCTATCCTTGAGTATACGCATTCCAAGAATGTGATTGGCCTCACCAAGATCCTTCACATCAAAGCTGTTGTGTAAACTTTGCTTCAAGGAGTCCAAGGCACGAACATCTCTACCTGCATTCAGCATGTCATCCACATACAAAACCAAGAGAATAAGGCTGCCATTTGTTGCCTTCTTGGTGTATAAGCAGTGATCAACATGAGAGCAATGGAATCCTTGAGATTGCATATATGTATCAAATTTATGATACCATTCTCGTGGTGCCTATTTCAGCCCATACAAACTCTTGTTGAGTTAACATACCAAGTGCTCTTTTCCCTTTGCAACAAAACCCTCAGGTTGCTACATATAGATCTCATCATGCAGATCACCATGTAAAAAAGTTGTTTTTACATCCATGTGGATGTGCCATTACTCTCAATAGCCTCCAACTAGGCTTCCATCGCTTTCCGCCAATGATCAAACTGTAAAGCCTTCTTCACTGATGTAGGCTCTCTATCCTGCATTACATGGGACATCAAATGGTAATTAGAGCAAACAAGCTCCGTAGTATGTGTCTGGTGCCGCCATGACCTCCGCGGTCCATCCTACAGTTGCCACTCCTTAGGGAGTCCCCTCCATCCCTCAATCTCGGAGTGTCATGGGCCCAACGAGAAGGAGGCCAAATCTTGCCTCAGCTCTCTCCATCTACTAAAGTTTTTGGAAGGTCCACCATCAATGGAGAACCAAGCGGTGAATCCGGAGGCTGGGTAGTAGGCTCCTCATCCGAAGAAGAGTCCCCAAGAGACACAAGCTCGAGAGGAATAGCAGGTGGGACCCAGCTATCACCGGGATCTCCAAGTACACGGTGATCTCCAAGTACAGGCTCCTCATCCGAAGAAGAGTCCTCAAGAGAGACAAGCTTGAGAGGAACAGTAGTTGGGACCCATTTATCACTGGGATCTCCAAGTACAGGGTGATCCTCACACCCCTTTGGGGCTGGAACCTCCACGAACCGAATATTATGGCTCGTGTAGGCATCCCACTTAGCATGATCATACAATCGATAGAGATTGCGAGCTATAGCCCACAAATACGTGTCTTCTAGAAGCCACTTCAAATTTGTCACGATGTATCTTTGCATGTGAACATAAGCACCACACCCAAAAACCCTAAAATAAGAAACATTGGGCTTGGATTCAAAGTACGCCTCAAAAGGAGTCATACCAACAACAACGGAAGTAGGGGAACGGTTAAGGATGTGAACTGAAGTAGCCACAGCCTCAGCCTCAGCCCATAGACACTGAGGTGTCTGACGATGCTCCATCATAGTACGGGCCATCTCAATCACACTGCAATTCTTCCACTCCAAAATGCCATTCTCCTGAGGGGTGTTTATATTTGCAAACTCCTGGTGTATACCACGATCTGCACAAAACCGAGCAAACTCATTAGAAACAAATTCTCCGCCCTTATCCAATCATAAGGTCTTCAGCTTCCGCCCCGATCGGTTCTCCTCAAAGATCAACCAATCCTTGAAGTTTGAGAAAGCCTCCGACTTCAGCTTTAAGTATTAGACCCATATCATCCTGCTATAATCATCTACAATGAGCATGAAATACAAACTCCCTCGAAGGGATTCCATCCCCATCGGTCCACAAAAGTCGGTGGAAACAAGCTCCAAGGGTGCTGAAGACCACCACGAAGCCTTGCTCGGAACAACATCACAAGTCTACTTTCCACGGATGCAAGATACACAAGGCTGTTGACTCACCACAATATGTGGCAAATCTCGAACAAACTAGTCCTTAGCGCCTTCCGAAGGTATTTATAATTAAGGTGACCAAACCAAGCATCCCAAAGCTCGAACGCAGTTTGGGAGGTAAGAAGAAGAGAAGTCAAGGAAGAAGAAGACCGCAACTTGTAGACTCCATTCTCCTCATGACCTAAAGAAAGAACCATTCTCGATCCTCGATCACAAATCCAAAAAGAATCCACATCAAATTCGACCAAAAGGCCAAAGGCACAAATCTTGTGCACCGAGAGAAGATGATACCCCAACGCCGACACATAAAGTACCTCAAATGCATGGGCACCACCACGCCCATCTGGAATAAGATGCATGTTGGCCCCATCCTTGAATAGGAATAGACGAACTATCACCAATAGGAATCTGACCATGAGAAGGCCGCAAATGAGTAACAACTGCTGAAGAAGGAGTCATGTGCCTAGACGTACCACTGTCAATAAACCACTCCTGAGTAAATGGGGCCGTCAATGCAACATCAAATGGAGGAAAGCAGCTGATGAGGGAGGAGCCACCGCTCCAAAATCCTTTGAAGATTTCTCCTTTTTCTACTTGTCGGGACAATCCTTCTTCCAGGGACCTGTTTTGCCACAAATGTGACAAGTAGACTCCTTGTGTTTGTCCTTCTTAGATTTGTCTTCCTTCTTTTTTTAGTTATTCCCCTTTTTTTGAGATGCAAAATTATACAGGGATGCAAAGAAAATATCTGCGTATGTCTACACCTCGAGGATCTCGATCTCCGTCAGCCCCGAGAGCAATCTTCACAATCAGCAGACTGAAATCTATCAGAGACAATGTATAGACTATTGAAAACTCAGCCTATTTATAAGCTGTAAATAAATCAATAAATGATCAGGGCGACTGCATTAAATGCAGCCAACTGATGCAGTCCGACTATCCGACTATTGCCACATGGCAGCCTGCCACGTGGCATTGCTGACGTGGCCGCATCCAAGAAATGACTCTCAACAAAACAAAGGTAATAAAATACTTATTTTCCCCTAAAGATAACCCTAGCATTTAACATACATCTGAATGTACTAACTCTAAGGGTGAAGACTTTAGAGAGAGAGATTTCTTATGTGGTGCTTGAGCATGCTTACCATAAATACAATGATCACACTGTTCAAAATCAGCATACCTCGAAGACGACAAATAACCCAAGCGAGAAAGCACTTCCATTCTAGTTTGACTCATATGTCCAACCAGCTATGCTACAAAGAAACACTTGGCTGCTTGGTTATGGTGACTACATGGTCACGCACGCAAGATATATGCAAAGGATACAAAGTATCCCTTTTGGAACCCTTGGCAACAATGCAAGAGCCCTTACAAATTTTCCATTTGCTATCCCAAAAGGTGGTGTGATAGCCTTCATCATCTAGTTGCCATCTGCTTATCAAGCTCTTCTTGAGCTAAGGTACATACCTCACATTATGCAAAACAAACACAGAGCCATGCTGGAATTCCAATTTCACACTGTCAATACCCACAATTTTACATGCATAGTTATCCCCCAAGTGGACAACACAACGTGCACCACCATTGTAGTTAAAAAACCACTCATGGTGTAGTGTAACATGACAAGACACAACTGAATCAAGTATCCAAGTGTGCATGTCATCCTCAGAATCTGCAATCAATGCATGTGCACTCAAAGAAGAAGTAAGAAATACAACACCATCACTATCATTCTCATGAGTGACTCCATTTACCTCTTCTATCTTCATCCTACTCTTCTTTGCAGGTTGGTTGTTCTTTTTCTTAGCCTTATTATCTTCAGTGTTTTTGTTTTCGCCTTTCTCTTTCTTGAATTAAAAACAGTCCCGTTTATAGCACCCTTTCTTGCCACAATGATGACACTCCACATTTTTGCCACGAGACTTGCTATGTGCTCTATTTTCAAAACTCCCCTTTTGCTGAAATCTGCCTCTAGTATGCATGCATTAGAAGACTTGTTTGCTGAATTATTTTGTCTATTGAGTTCTTCCATCAACAAAGAACTCTCCACATCAGAATATAACAGCTGAGCATTTGAGTTACTCAAAGCTGTCCTGAAAGTATCCCAACTTTCAAGTAAAGTGCATAGCAAGAATGTACCTTTGAACTCATCATCAATATGAAAGTCTAAAGAAATCAGCTGACTTAAAATGGAATTGAACTCGTTCAAATGTACAAACATGGTTGTACCTTTCTTCATAAGAAAGTCAATTAACTTTTTCAGCCAATAAGCATTGCTGCATGCACTTTTCTAAGCATACAATTCTCAAGTATTTGCCGCATTGCATATGCTGAATTTAGCTTCTCAATGTTAAAGAGCAAGTTGTCTGACACTAAGAGCTCAATGGTAAAGTATGTAAGCTCATCCAAATCATCCCATTGTTCTTGTTCCATACTGCTGGTTTTATTCCCTTTGCTTTGATGGGCTTCACCTATTTCTTCTAACACCAAGACATTGTAGCATTGTTTTTGCCATATTGCAAAATTATGTGCACCCTCAAGCTTCTTGATGTGCAGAAGATTGATGCTATCATTGTTTCCAGCCATAACTTGCAGCACTAAATTGACTCAAGAGTCACCAAATGCAAGCCCAAATGTCACACAAGTGACCACGGTACATTGGAAGTACCAACCAGCAGAAAAAATCAAGAGATTGCAGAAATTTCAGATCTGCAAATAGATTTTCAGAAGTAGAGAGTGTCTACTGCTGCACTCCACAAGCAATTATACCACATTCACAGGCCAAGGCACCAATTACATGTGAAATCCCCAAAATTTAACTGCAATTTCTGCTCCAAAAGTGTTCAAAGGCAGAAATTTGACAATTTCGGTCAAAAGCCCTAAATTTTCAAAAGGAAATCTGTTCAAATTGCATCAATACATGTACCCAAGTGCTTATACCCAGCAATTGTTGCACAAATTGAAGAAATTTTGCAAAATCTCCAATTTTCTTGGGTGAGGTGTGCACAAATTTCAGTGAAATTAAAGAAATTTCACTGAAATGTGAAAAGCCCCAAAATTTTCCGTGCAAATGTGCACCGATTTTGCAATTTTTGAGTCAGATTATCCTGTCCTGCATCAAAGTCCCCAAATCCGAGAAAAGCCCCAAAATTTCTGGGTCGAAATTGCACATTGTACATGTGCACGCAAATACACGATAGTGAGAGAAAATAAGGATTGCATGAAATATTTAAAAATGGAAAAAATCAGGCATGTCAACACGTTGACCACACAAGGTCTTCGCCTAGGCCATATCGTGGCCCGCATCACTTCCTGGACTTGCGTGTCTCTGGCACCTGCTGGATCTGCACGTCTGTCACTTGCTGGATCTGCACGCCTACACAATTGATTGCCGCCTTCTGCCTGATTGCCGCCGTCTGGTCACATGTCGCCAGCCTGGTCCTGCGCTGACCTATCGAGGCTTGTTGCCTACATTGGCCCGTCGTCTACTCCCAGCTTGCCCGCTCTAATACCAGTTTGATGTCATTGTGCAAGGATCGAGACAGAGTGCAGAGTTCAGAGTAGGAAGAGTGAGCAAAAGGAGTGAGAGCACGACACACAAAGTGTTTCGGTACAATGACAAGATGTACCACTTCAAATTTTGATAATATATATAAAGTACAAGTGTAAGGGTGCGTTCACACCCGAATACCATAAAAGGCACAATGAGCCTTTATTCCCAACAAAATGAATGTTGTAAATGAAGGAAAGAATGTACAAGATGCTCAAGGACAAAGCTGTCCAAGAACCATTGGCTCTCATGGGAGCGAGCTAAGGGAGGTGTCAATGTGTGTCATCCAGTGGAGATGGATCCCAAGTGTAGCAACCACCAATCGAAGCACAGTCTAATGAAGAAAAGTGCTAAAAACATAAAAATGACCTAGCGTAGATGATGGAAACTACTCATCAGCAGCAATGGGAGATTGGGCCACAACTGTGTACACCACATAGCAGCAATCGTTGGGAGCAAGATAGCTAGTGGAAGACGGTTGATGGCTGAAACTTGCAAGATAAGGATGGGCTGAATGGTGGGCAACCAATCTATTTATAGACGTGGAAGGATCCTCCCAAATTGGGGTTTTGCATGAAGGACACAAAAACTCTCTAGAACCACTCCCTAGTTAATGAAACTTTTAGCAATTTGTTGATTTGGGGTTGTTTTAAAGAGCTAATCGATGGGTAATGAATGTTTAGCTCAACACACTTATGATGAAGCCTTCAACACAAGTTTATCTTCAACTATTGACACCTCCACTATAGGTAGTGCCAAGTCCACATTTGTGGACAGCTATATCAAAAGAAAAAGAACGGGGGCTCATGCGGTACTGAAGACGCAGTCAACTCTCTTCAAACCCCCAATTAAGCCAAAAAAGATGCATTACACGTTAAATCTTAATAAACTCATTAAAATAGTTCCAAAATGTAAAGATTACCAAAGTTTTTATGCGCCATAACCCGAAATCCTAATTTTGGAAGGATCCACATATATAAATAGGAGGCTGAAACCAGCCTTTCGTCCGTGAATGGGTGATAAATCCCTCATTACAACTTAATTACAGTAGCAAACAATAAATGCAAATCTGAAAATACAAATTTACCTACTGATCTTGGATAATGCACACCCGATTGGCCCCAAAATCGGTGCCGGTTTCAGTATTTCTTTAGCTTTCTTGAAGAAAAAGTTGATTTACAATGGGATTCTCCCAATCCCCTTTGCAATCCAAACTCCCCTTGCTGTCCAAAGTGACCAGCAAGTCTTCAATCTGTGTTGCCCCTCAATTCAAGTACTTAATTGGCCTTCACCCACTTCATGGACGATGGAAATGCCCCAAATTCAATGGCTAGCTAGTTCTCCACCTGAATTTAGCTGAAATTCACCTTCAACCTTGAAAAATCCAAGTCTTGGAGCTTCCAATTTTTGGCACGCTTCTCGATGCTGCAGCTAAACCCTAAGTTCTACTATAAATTAGGATTTACATTAAAGAAATTTGAAATTTCTCAATCTCCAAGGGTCTTAAATAATGAGATCTTCGAAGTAAGGCTATGAAATGGCTAGGAGATGAGAGAGAAAGCTGTAGAGAGAGAAAATTCAGAGTTTAATCGCGAAGAATGATTGAAAATCAATCAAACATAGTTGCTGCCCTACCACAACAACATTAAATGCTGTCCCCTACAGCTGAGACATCCAAATCAGTTGTCATCTTCTACCTAGATGCAATCGCCCACCTTTGGAGAGTCCAAATCTGCAATCACCTCCTCAAAACTCACTCGTGGCTAGCTGCAATGGCCGAAAATAGACTGGCCATTGCTACTCACAACTATCCCACCTTTGCTACGACAAGAATAATCTCATTTTTCCTCTTCTTCAACCTTTTACTAGCCTGTATGGGCAAATTCACCGAATGGCAACCTTTCCAAATGTTTTTTTCAACATTATCCATCATTAAATAATCACCTCCTCAAAACTCACTCGTGGCTAGCTGCAATGGTTGAAAATAGACTGGCCATGGCTACTCACAACTATCCCATCTTTGCTACGGCAAGAATGATCTCATTTTTCCTCTTCTTCAGCCTTTTACCAGCCTGTATGGGCAAGTTTGCCGAGTGGCAGCCTTCCCAAATGGTTTTTCTAACATTATCCATCATTAAATATTAATTTTCAGTCTTAAATTATTGACAATTAATCTAATAATTATTTCAATGCTCAGAAAAATAATCTAGTCAACACAACATTCCACACTGTTGTTCAACCATTCCATATGCCCTACATATGCTAAAAATTACTGGCCAACATAACATAACATAAAACTCACAAAGAATCTTAAAAACATTTCCAGATTATCATGTGACATGTCCATTCCACATGAGCTCAATTCATCTGGCAAAACCAAACCATAGTATAGCAAAAACCAAGAATAAACCATGGCTGAAAAATCAATGGCATCATAATAAGACATGTTGTTGTTCACAAAACTAGCTAAATACCAATGAATATTAATGATCATAAGCTGAAAACCAACATTCGATAATCAGTCCCTGATGATCATTAACAGATGCTACACCAAGCATAACCAATGTCATACCAAGCATAACTAATTAAACACCGAACATAACCGATGCAAATGTACAGTTTCGGAGTTGCATTCAAAACCATACTGATCTGCATACCAAACATAGTGATTAGTACACTGAATAGTGATCTCTTGGCAAACATACTGTTCAGCTACAGTATCCTGAATGTATGCTGAATACTTTCGAGATCCACTACTTCTAGAGCTATCCATTACTAAGGAGCGAAGGTGCTAGCTCCCTCACAAGCATCAAGTAATACTCTGGACCTCTACTCTGCTGAAGCTCATTGAGCCCAAACTAAAGTTGGATGTAACTAGAAAGCATCAAGGTAAAGCTGCAACAACTAAGGATAGTCTACCAAGTCATCCTTCTCTATCCATTTGGCATCCATTGGTAAATAATTTTGAAACATCACCAAGTACCTTCTAGAACCCTTACCCTTGATCTTCCTCTCTTTGCGTACTAAAATCTGCTCTGATACCAGTATTTCATCGAGCTCTTCAACCTCCGGCTGAATTTCAGCAAATACATCCTTTGGCACATCTCCATGAAAAGGTCTAAGCAAGCTCACATGAAAGGCATTGTATATCCGCCAATGTGGAGGCAATTTCAGTCTATAGCATGCATCATTGATCCTCTCCAACACTTGAAATGGCTCATAGTATCTCATAGACAACTTTGGATGCAATCATTGTTTGCCCTTCATCTTTTTTCAGCCATGCCTTTTCAAATCGCAGCAATACATAATCATCCTCTGCAAAGTGCAAAGCACGCCTATGATGATCAACTGCTCTCTTTTGCTTATTCTTAGTGAAAACTAAGTAAGCTGAAATATGATTTTTCATTACTTTGAAAATAGCAGAAGCAGATACAACAAGAACAAATACCCCTTTCAATTTTACATCCAAAGTATGAACTTTTCCTCTATGGAAGAGGGTCACAATCTTATCATGAATATCAATCATGACATGCACACGATGACACCAAGGCATACCAAGCAAGAGATCACATCCTTCCAATGGAGCAATAAAGAACTCTTCGCTGTCCACATAACTTTGAATGTGCAAACAAAGCTTTCCAATGATAGGAGTAACCAACTCTGCATGTCCCTTGCATGCCATACCAATCTCACCCATGGGCCCCATCTCATCCTCTCTGATGCCTAGACGGGCTGCCATATCAAGAGATAAAATTTGACCGTGCCCCTAGATCAAGAAAAAGCAATGCATGCTGATCTTTGATTTTGCCCCATGTCCTGCAAAGTCTAGTACTATCTTGATTAGGCTGATCTGTCACTACATCAAGCACTAAACCAGTAGTGGTTTTGCCTTTCTTTCCCTTATTATCATCCTTTTCAGCTTCTTGTTTATTAGGATAGTTGCATGCCATATGCCCTTCATGTTCACAAATATAGCATTTATTTCAACCATCAGCTCCTTACATCGTGCATCACTTTTTCCACTCTTTCTCTCCGATCTCTTCCTCTTTTCAGCCCTATTTTCAGATCTGCCCTGATTTTCAGCTTTATTTTCAGATTTACCCTTTTTCTCAGCCTTTGCCTCTTTGAAATGTGACTTGGCATCATCATCGTGGAATCCTGCATCCCTTCCATGCAGCAATATGTCGGCTGTAGTAGCAATTTCTATAAGCTCAGACTTGTTGGAAACAGTGGACTTAATGCAAAAATCCCGAATACCCTTTGGCAAACCAAAAATATACTTCTCCACCTGCTCATGGAGGGTGCTAGGCGATAAGAAGTAACTGGCAACAATGCATCCCCAAACTTCTTATTTTACGGATCCAAGTTCTTGCAGTCTTTAGAATTCAACTGATTCCAAGCTGTCATAATGTCTACTTCAAAGGTACTTGTCAACCAATTTGAAGCAAACATTTGCTTGAACTAGACCCAAGTGGTAGGTGACTTCCCTTGAACAAGAAGTGTAGACCACCACTACAATGCATTTCCCTTCAAAAATGTGGCTGCCTCGCGTATTGCCTCCAGAGTAGACTGCATCAAACTGCTGAATAAAAAAAAGAGCTTTCAACCGATCTTGTGCACCACTGAAAGGCTCAAACTTCACGCTTTTCGCACCTTCATCGTAGTCCTTTGGCGGACCTATGGGAGTCAAGTTATCATAAACGGGTTGCTGCAAAAAGGATGCATTGACTGTATTTGCATTAAAAAACCAATCATATTTGAAGCGCCTACATGACAAGCACCAAATTCTTGTGCTCCAACAATTCTTAGGGGTGCCGATACATATCCATATGGCCCGCTTTTGCCCCAGCCATCATGTCTAGCTGCCATATATCGGATTAGGCATTCCACTTGCATTACCCAAATACATTGGGTGTTGCGAGCCATGCATCGGCTGCTGCGTACCATAGGTATTTGTGCCATAAATTCCCGTATGCGGTGCCTATCCAACCATAGCATGAAAAATGGTACCACCACCAAAGTATCCTTGCTGTCCCATGCTTGCATGTGCATAATTGCCTTGCTGACCATGTTCCCATGGATTGGCACTACCAAGTTGGCCATGCATTTGCACTCACTGCCAAGAAGGCTTAGGCATTTCCTTCAATTCTTGTGGCTATCCCGAAGCTATAGAAGGTGTCTTCTTCTCTTTGCCTTTGTTGTCTTTCTTTGGGGCATTCAAGAATCGAGTAAACTGGGAATCCTTTGCCAATTCAACAAAAAATATTTGTTGTTGTATGCATTCGATCCTTGAAGCTATCATCAGATTCTTCCGCCCTTGCTAGTCATTAGTCTCTTTATGCATTGAAGTGCCAACATTTGGGTCATTTCCCACATTTTCAGCATGCTGTCCATGCTGAGAACCATGCCCAACATCAATCATTGCATTTTTCCCTTCACCACGTGATTGACCAAGGAGTGATGCATCCTGTATCACCCTGTGTAGACATGCTTGCTGTAATTCACTGCTGAGACAATTTTAGCAATAATGTAATAGTCCCAAGTTGCAATCAAGTACCACAGGCCCACCAATTCAAAGGATTTGATAGTATCACGCCAATGGAACCGTGAAACCAGCCTTCCTTCCATGGATAGGTGGTAAATCCCTGATTACAACTTAATTACAGCAACAAACAATTAATGCAAATTTGAAAATACAAATTTACCTAACTACTGATCTTGGACAATGCATGCCCGATTTTGTTGGTCAGATGGTAGAGCAAGGGTTGTAGGCGTGATTTAATGCAAAAGTTTTTTTTGTGGAAGACTTTAATGATGAGTGCAAGTTGATTGTAAAAGGAAGTAGAGTTGATCGCATGTTCACTTTAGATACTGAAATTCCTACTATGAATGCTACTATGTATACTAAAGGCAAATGAATGGTTGTAGACATTGAAATATAACATAAACATATTGGACATGCAAATGTGCAAAGACTACAATTAATGCAATCCAAAGGGTTGGTTACAAGGTTGTTTACTTTTAGAGTTGTAGAATTTCATAAAGTGTATGAAGCATGTCAATTTAGTAAGCAAATAAGATAATCTTTTTCACATGATAGAGATGTGAGTAGGTATATATATTTGATGTTGTGTATACAAATGTTTGAGGATCTATACAAAACATATCTCTTGATGGCAATAGATATTTTGTCAGGTCTATTGATGATTATTCAAAAAAGTTGAGGGTGTATTTCATAAAGGAAAAGAGTGATGTGTTTGAGCACTTCAAAACTTTCAAGGCTGCTGTTGAAACAAAAATAGACTTGAAAGTTAAGTGTTTGAGATCAGATGGGGGAGGAGAGTGTAAAGAAAATACAATCCTTCGCTTTCATTTTCTCCTGGCTTTTTGTTGTTTGGATGTTTCATTTTCTATGTTTCAGCTTATAGTTATATCTATTTTTGTCTCACAATCTGATTTGGCCCTATATAAATGTTAATACATCCCCCCCAACAAAAAAAATAAAATTTGTTAAGTTAAAGAATAATCCGATATACAAGAGGCCTTCTAGCTAATATCCAAAGCCATATGCACAATTAAGAACCAAAAAAGGCGACATGCTACTAGCAGAAAAATGGAACTGGCTCTAAGAGTTTCCTACACCATCATGCACAAATAATGATTCAAGTCATGTGAATAACCTCTAACCATGTGAGAGCCATATCAGAGATGACAAGCCCCCCGATATTATAGAAATCACTTGCCACAGTAATAACCTCTAATGCAACCAATATGACCATGAAATCCCCAGGCTGAGTCAAAGATAAACACATCTCTAGTACACCAAATGTGCCAAAGCCCATTCCTATACTAAAAATAGACAAATGAGAATGTTATGGCAGCAATATATCAGTTTGAGGCAATCTTCCCAAGACCCATGCTTGATTAGTAGTTCTTTCAAATTTGTAACATCTCTAAAGTCCAAACCTTGGAAATTAGATCCCGTAACTTACTAGCAACCAAACAACAAACAAAAAGATGAGATGTAGTCTCCACACATATAATGAAGAAGACTCAATGAGCACTAGCTATCTTGTATCACCACACCATGCCACTAGTAGGGAGGCCTTCAATTCTCTCTCATACAAACCTATGCATGCATACATATGCATAGATATTCATATATATACCTGTATACATGCATCCTACATGCATATGTACATGTAGCTACACATAATACGAACATATACATAGATACATGCATGCATACATACCCAAGGACGTACACACACACAAGTACACATATATAGACACAAACATACATAAGTGCATAACTGTATGCATGCATACACACATGATGCATGAATGCATGTGCAGATACTCCTCAACATTAACCACGTACTTCAACATTACATCATGCAGCTGACATAAGCAAGCAAAAAAGCAATTTGCAAATGGCAAAACTAATAAGGAAAGTTAATTAGCCTATGGCCAGAACTTGACTAAGTGTTTTGATCAAAGTTAATCAGCCTATGGCCAGAATTTGACTAAGTGTTTTGATCAAAGTTAATCAGCCTATGGCCAGAATTTGACTAAGTGTTTTGATCAGAAAACGCACCTCAGCAATCACATTTGACATGCCAATGACCAGCACATGAACTTTGCTCAATCTACACAATGAAAAATACAGCGCTTAGGAAATTGTTGCGACATGCTGCATTCAATTTTTTTTAACAGAACAATATAGTCTACAGACAATTACTTTAAAGGAGCAGACATTTGAAACGTCAATAACTGCAGCCAATCAGGTAAAATAAGCAAGAAATTCTATGATTGGACGACTCCACCTCCTCAACACAAGTTAGGAAAATGCTCAGAGGACACCAACACAGAAACGACCGTCGTCAAACTTCATGAATAGCAGAACTATATAAGATGCACATGGAAATGAACTGAGCTGTAAGATCCAAATACTACAGGTCCTGGCAGAACTGCTCTATCCAATGCTTGGTTGACCTGCTGCTCTGCTGCCCTGTCCAAGGGCAGCAACCAATACTAACTTGTCCTCCATGCCGATGTCACACACATCAAATTAACTTTAAACCCTGATGTGGAATCTGAGGAAATCTGGATGCAACTCTGGAGTCTGCATTGCTTGTATATCTGCCTTGAACAGGTAAAGAACCCTTAAAAAGGTGGGACTACCCTACAGGGTGGTATTGAGATTGTATCATGTATGTCCAGCTCCAAATCTGGGCACTAGGTAAAGTCTCATTTGCTCTTGTCCAAGGCCCATTTTTCAGTCACTGCCACTTTATGCCACGTGGCACACACATTAAGGTCAGTCAAATTAGGCCCACTCAGAGCAATCAGTTTCTCATCCATCACCTAGTTGTAAGCTCACAACTTGTACATGTAACATACTTAAGTTTTCAACCCAAAATGCTGTCAAAAGTGGATGCAGCAATGGAAGCATAGAAAACTGATGTAATAGATGGCATAACACAAGAGAAAAGACAGACACTGCAAAGGAAAGAAGAACATTGCACAAGAACTCAGAAAGAAAGACATGCTCGGGAAATGGAATCCATATACCAAGACATGAAACAATACAAAAACAACGCAAGTCACTGGCTGTTTGGGCATTGTCATTGGCTCCCTCTCTCTAATGGTACTTGCTATGAAATAACGATGATGACTGAGGAGGAGAAGGAGACCCACAATAAGTAGGCCAAATACAGCAGCAGGTCAGCCAGCATTAAATGCTGGTCAATTGGCATAAAATGTCTAAAATGCCATAAATAAATCACTACAATGATGCCTAAAATAATGATGATGTGCCCAACCTTGACATGCATGCACAAACTCACACATGAGTTGACAATCCCACTAACACCCTCTCTCAAATTATCCGTGATCTAATACAATACAATGATACAATGATAATGACTCATCATAGTCCATACAACATAGAACCACCATAATAGAACCATGGATACCCAAGCAGTGGGTGATCAAGACACCACCAAGGTGACTCAGAGAGAACCTAATACGAATGTCAATTATGCCAACTCCTAAAAATAGAAAAGAACCATAGCATGTCTCTGCGTTCATCATCAATGTCATGAGGATGTGAAATTTTGAGATGCTTTAATCTTGCTCATAACATTTGATTAAGTTGCAAATCAAATGTGCAAGGTTGTTTAGCACGTGTTGTACATGGTAGTTATTTCACGGGTACAAGCCAAGGACCTCGAGGATGCAGTGGGTGTCAAAGGCAAAAGTTGTGATAAGTTATGCCGACTGGGTTTTGGTGGTCAGTTGGTATCAAATGTGACCCTAGGATAGTGGTTTGACCAATAAGTGTCAATTATGACACTAGGGACTAGCATTAATTAATGCTAGTCTAAGGGTCAGCAGAGGTTGGGCACTACTTCAGGTTGCAAATGGCCTAGCCAATTAAATTATGGATGGGCACATTTAATTTTGGGCAGGGTTAGAAGGGCTGAATTTAATTTTCAAAATTATTTAATTCTGAAAATTAACTAAATGGTTGGATAATGCTGGAAAATGGGTTTAGAAGACTGCCACTTCGCAAAAGTGCCCATGAAAGACTAAAAAACGTCTTTGGAGGTTGAAGAGAGACATTCAATGCATTCAGCCTACAAGAGTGAGGGAGGAGATATTGTTGGTCTGATCTAGAGCCCTTGGAGGACCTTCTGAGGTAGCTAAGGGAAGCAAAAGACAAATCAACAGCAGGTGACAGCAATTTTGCGGCTTGTTGGAGCTGGCGACAACAGCTAATGGCTGGTGACAGCAAATTCTGGCATCCGTGCCCAGTAGGCAACACCTCCTGGGCAGTATTTGATAGGCTGCAGCCAATCGAAAGACCTTTCTCGCGAAGAATTCCTGAATTTCTTTCTTTTGGCATTCTCTCTCCTTCTCCAGCTTGTGCTTAGTCGATCTCAACATTTCTCAATCTTTTGGATCAGATTTCAGTTAAATTTGGTTGACAGCAGAGGAATCTCTGCTGCAAACCCTAAATGTATGCAGAAATTAGGGTTTGACTACCACCTCGGGACCCGGGCCAATTGGTAGAGGCATTGTACACTGACTTCGATACCTGAAATTTGTGCAAATTCAAGGAATTCAAATGCCAACCTATCTATTGTAATTTGGGGCAGCATTTGGCGAGATCAAGGTTCCATTTGTGCAAGTCCTGGGTGAAAAATCAAGGGGCAATTGGCCTAAATTAATTGCTGATTGTTGCTATAGAAAAAGGGGCTTTTGGAACAAGAAGGGAGATTGTGAATCTCAACTTGTACTTGTTCCATTAGCAATCAAGTTAAAGAAATACCGAAAGGGGCGCCAATTTTGGGGCCAACAAGGTGTCCAATGTCCGAGATTATTAAGGTAAATTGCGCATTTCAATTTATGCTTATTTACTGATTGCTATAATTAAGTGCTTAATCAAGGAATTACCACTTTTTCCAAAAAGGAAGGTTGGTTTCAATCAATGTCTCGTAGTAGTATACAAGACCATCCTGTCAAAAATGCCTCTGAACATATGTAACCATGGATTCCCTCCCTTTGGCCAAACCACAATGTCCCCTCATGTGAGCTCAAGACTAGGAGCCAAGCCTGCTCTCTGTCAAATAACTAGATCATCATGAACCTGGATGTCAATCTGAGTTCCACGATTTGAACCTATCAGACTTCAATGCATCAAGGATGTCCCTCTTTCGACCCTATGCACCTGTATACCTGTATACATAAGGCTTAACTACCCCATCTCTCCACCCTCTCACACTCCTATTAAGAAACCACTTCTTCAGTTTCCACACTTCCATTAGGGTTTCACATTGACAACCCCAAAAAGAGCCGGTGTCCTCATTTTGGTCATTTCATCAATGGGTGTCCACACAGTTGTGCATCACCCTAGACAGCTAAGGCCTATAAATAGGCCACCACTTCAGTCATTCTTCACCCTCTTCTTCCATCACTCTGACATTCTTCCCTTCTCTCTCCTACCTCTCCACTACCCTCATACCCTTTCAAGCAAATATTGTGGTTCGTGGTGGGTATCCATCCCTCTCTCCTCACTCTAGTGTCATCTTCCCACACCAAACGGCACATATACAGCTTCTGTTTGTTGATCACGCGCATTGGCGTCAACTTTCCTCCCTCTAGCGTCATCTTCCCATACTTGGTGGCACATCTATTGGTTGCGTTTGCTGAGCAGGGGCATTGACATCAGCCTTCCTCACTCATGCTTCAATCTCCACCACTTGGCATCATCATACACCATTGCGTTTGACAATTATGAGGCACCTACATCTTGCATTTGTCATTATCTGGCATCCCCTCCACATCTGGCGACCTTCCACATAGGCATGATCATCCAAGTTCCTACAGTTTGAGTTTTTAGCACTCTAGCTTCTAGAATTTATGTTTGCTGTCCAAGCCATCAACCTGGCATCCGAGAACTATGTTTCACTCCCTCAACAATTGTTGGTCGCCTTCCTCATCTCCGACAACATCCAAGGACTGTGATTCGCTCCCTCAACAACTATCCTTCATCTTTTAGTGATTACTTCAATAGCCAACACAAGACAAAAGAGAAAGAAAACAAAAGAACGCCGCAAAGAAAGAGAACTCACAAATGTGCTTGGGAAATGGAATCCATATACCAAACACAAGACACTCGTGTACAACAATGAGTCATTGGCTGCATGGGCACTAGCATCGGCTCTCTTTTCTCATTCTTTTTGAATCGTATACTCTACACCCTTCTCTCTCTTAAACCCCCGTGGTTAAGGCCTTCGACTGATTACCCCCGACATTTGGTGAACCCAATGTGAAGGCCGTCGTAAGGGTGCAAGATAGATGATGCCTCAAGTTCACGTTCTTCTGCAAGAGCAAGTAATGAGATGAAACAATCGATTCAAACTTTCAATATGTATTTGCACTCTCAACAACATCTGCTGCAACAACAGCAACCGATGCAAGCTTCTTAAAAATTGCAAACTACAATAGTTAAGGCTTCGCAAGCTATGGAAAATGAATTAAAATTATTTAACAGCCATAATGTTTCAGCTTACTTGCTTATATATGCAGTGAAAATGGTACCGTGATGCATTAGAGAGGGACTTAATCTTCTGGAAGGATGGCAAAATTCATACGAAAGAAAGAAGTCTTCCTCTTGCTTTGAACTTTGGGAAAGGAGGGATGCAAAAATTATTGGATGGTATGACTACCAAAAATGCATATGCTATAGCCCATCTCATGGGCTACGCGTTGATGCCCTTTCATCCATGATCTGGGCACCCTAGGCATTTAAACTATCATTGAATGCAATTGTTGCCCCTAATGGGCAACGTTAGGGTTTATTTTAGGGTTTCCTATAACGTTAAGCCATTAGGTTTTTTTATTTTATTATTTGAAGACACTTTGTGCCTCATTTTGCACAATTGTGGCATTATTCAGTGTGATCACCTAGAGTGTTGTGCTCTCTCTCTCTCTCATTAATTCATTACTTCTCATTCATGATCGAGTATTGTTATGCATCAATTAATTATTTCATTCTCATTCATTTCCCATTAAATTAATCGCACAATTACTCCACGCCTAGGCCACGGTAACCGCTTGAAGCCATTGCCATCCCGCGGCTTCAATAAAACCTGACGAGTGGGGATTGACACTCACACGTCACCACCATTCAGTCTCTTCTTTCTTCGTCAAGAAATTCTGCCATCTGCAGTGCCTTGCTCTACCACACTCTCGTATGCTAATACCCCATGCCTGGAATTGTCGTTTACCGTTGCCGCAGCTCCCCAACAATGTTGCTCGAGCCAACAACTATAACGCTAATCTGGTCGCTTCAAAGTCCTATCCATTGCAATCACTCTATAGATGTGTCTACCGCCTTCACCCACTTGATCTACTAGTCATTGCCTATCAACACATGCCAACATGGCGCCTAGAGTGTTGGTTGCACCAACTGTCCATCTCGCCTCTAGCCGACTGTCATTGCCTGCCCCTTCTACCGACACGGTCATGCCACCACATCACCGACATTTCAACCGCCTATCTGTTGTTGACCGACAAGTTTTTTTAACGAAGGTATCCTGCTCCCCGACACCCTCAACATTTCAAAAAACATTTTGAATAAAACAATCATCTATTTCCTTCATTTTTCAACCAACATGCCATAGTTCACACCAGCTATCCCTCTCAAGCACAAATCGGGCAGAATTTGCAGGGTTTTTACCAAACTCGTCCGATTTGGTCTAAATTCCATCAAAATTCAAGGATTCTCCACCAAATTTACCAAAATTCAACACTGAATTGAGAAATTTGAGGCTGTGTCATCAACAAATTTTGGGCTTTTCAACAAATTGACCGAATTTCACTCCAATTTTATCGCCAAAAGTGGGGCTTTTTAAGAATTCGACACTCTTCATCGACATTGAGCCACAAGTCATCATCGGGCACGACATTCAACATCTTTCAGAATTCATCAATATTGAGGCTCAATTCACCTTTTAGCGTGGAATTCGACAATATCTGGGTAAAAATTTTGCCCAATTTCTTCAATATTTCTTCATTTTTCAAGTAAATTTTGGAACTTTTGCCCAATTCCACCACCGAGGCACCCAAAATTTGGGGCTTTTGCCTCAATTCATTTTCTTAGCCCTTGACGTGCTCCAAAATCATATTATTCGGCTGCTGGCCCTGTTCTTTCTTGACTTTGAAGACAAATTTGATCATTTTGACGTATTATTGAGTGAATTTTCAATATATTCTACTATTCTCCGCATTATTCGAGTATTTCCAACCATAATCTCTGATTTCAGCATATTGCTGATCACTGCCTTAATCAAGTAAAATTTATTTCTGAAATAAACTATTTTCAACATATTTTTCTCTCTCCTCAACAGAAAAAACAGCAAGAGAAATTATTATTCTTTATATTAATAAACTTCATTTAGGCGGGCAGCATATCTTCTATTAGTGAGTTATTATTGTTCTCGCATCTATTTTCTCTCTCTTCACTTGGAAAATATTATTTTATTGCTGATCATCACTCATGGCCAGAAATAATAATAAATTGTTGGGTGTGCTTGGAGCCGACGACAAGCTCGATAGCACCAATTACCCAATGTTGGGCATGCTTGGCACCGACGACAAGCTCAACAGCACCAATTACCCAATGTGGGCTTACATGATGCGACATGTTCTTGTCGCAAAGAATCTATGGCATATTGCTAACGGCACCAAGCAAAGGCCGGTCTCTCCAACATCAGCACCACCTCCCACTTCCACAACACGAGATGGTTCTCATGATGCTAAATCGTTTTTTTCTTTGACGGCGTCTCCCACTCAAGATTAGATTCGATGGGATGGCCATGATGCTCAAGCGCATGTCCTAATTGCTTTATCCATGAAGAGAGCCATTATTCCACACATCCAATCATGCAAGACATCCAAGGAAGCATGGGAAAAGCTTGCATCATTATATCAAGTGCGCAATGAAGCGCACGTTGCTTACCTACATAAGCAACTGGAAGAAATTTGCATGGAAGAAGAAGGTAATATGGATGCCTATCTCATCAGCATCAAAGATCTTATTGAGCAATTATTAAATATTGATGAAGAAGTTTTTGATAATAACCAGCATGTTTCCATCACTCTTAATGGGCTACCAAAGTCATATCAAGGTTTTGCTACCACCTTGCAGTTGGTAAGTATGGGCAACCAAGTTACCTACAGCTTCGACCAGCTTGTGTCTCTTTTGCTACAAGAGAAGCAAAGCCATCTCAACCGCAATGCTGCCATGGCAACCGAATAGACCTTTTGCACCCATCATCGCGGAAAAACCAAACCCAAGCTAAAAAACAAGGTTGCTGGTCAAAAAACAGTAAACTTTCATGATGGTCATCCTTCTTCCTCCACCTCTTCTACATCGAAGACACCCTTCCATGTTGGTCCATCCTCTTCCAATCCCTCCAAGAGAAGTCAACAAATCTAAGAGGTGTAATTACTGTCGGAAGACAGAGCATGACATCACTGAATCTCGTAAGCACATTGCATCAAAGAAGAAGAAGGAGTCCAAGGTCCGGTCTTGCTCTTACACATGAAACTGCAAACTATTCTCAGTTTAAGGATTATACCTTTTTCATTCAGTATCAGTATAATCCTTCTATTCATGATGCTTATTTTCCTATTACTAATGCGTCTTCTACTTGGTATTTCGACAGTGGTGCATCTCAGCACGTCACCTCTTGCCGAACATTATTTGATGTACCTAAGGAGAGCATAGTTATGTGTGCTAACAATGCCTCTTATGCAATCAAAGGCATTGGACATGTGGAGGTTGTCTTCATCTTGGACACTCCTTTGACATTGCATGATGTTCTCTATGTGCCCAGCATCAAGAAGAATCTTATCTCCATTTCAGCCATTGCTACTTCCAAGTTTTGCATCATTTTTTATGGCTCCAAATGTGCGGTATATGATGATCAAATTTCTTCTTCCATTGTCTTGACAGGTACCCTCACTAAAGGTCTCTATCAGATCTTCCAAAAATTCAATTCCCATCAAATCACATTTCTGAATGTTGTTTACTTAGTAAGATGCATTGATTCTCCTTTCCTAAGGATTCTCATGTTCATTCGCCATCTATTTTGTATCTCCTTCACAGTGATGTTTATGGTCCAGTCGGAGGATTTGGTCAAAGATCTTTCAAAAATGCGCTTCCCATCAAACCACATTTCTAAACATTGTTTACTTGGTAAGATGCATTGATTCTCCTTTATTAAGGATTCTCATGTTCATTCGCCGTCTATTTTGCATCTCCTTCACAGTGATGTTTATGGTCCCATGCGAACCAAATCCATTGGTGGATTTATATATTTTGTCACCTTCATAGATAATAAATCCCAATTTACTTGGGTATATGGGCTGAAATCTAAGTCTAAAGTCTTCTCTCGCTTCAAGACATTTATTGCTATGGTGGAAAACCAAAATGGCTTTCACATTCAGACCCTTCGGGGGGGTAAATATCTTTCCAAACTGTTTTCAGAGTATCTTGCATCTCACGGAATTCATCATCAATGCACTGTTCCTCAATCCCCACAACAAAATGGAGCAATGGAGTGGAAGAATAAGTCACTCATGGAGATGGCAAGATGCATGCTAAAGAGTAAGAATTTACCTAATTCCTTTTCGCTCGATGCTATTCTATGTGCCGCTTATGTTTTAAATAGGTGTCCCACAAGAGCTTTACGCACCATCACTCCTTATGAGGCATGGACTCGCTCCAAGCCTTCTCTCTCTCATGTGAGGACTTCCGAATCATTTGCATATGCTCATGTGCCTTCTCAAAAAAGACATAAGCTGGATGATAAGGCTGTTCGCTACATATCTATTGGATATAGTCCTAAAAGTAAAGGGTACCATCTTTATCAACCCTCTACAAGCAAGGTTATTGTCAACAGAGATGTTATCTTTGCTGAAAATGCTTCTCACCCCTTGTTGGACTGTCAAAAACAGCCTACTATTGATGATTCAAATATCTTTGAGAGCTTACTACCACTTTTTCAAAATGGTTCCATGGCTGCTCCTTCTTCTCAGCCTTCATTTCCACCATTTACAAATGCATTACAGCAGTCTATTCAGCATGATTTACAGCCACAACAACATCATGATACCTTGTGTAAAGAGGAGTCCCCCTATTTTGGATCAATTGGAGCATACAAGGGCTCAAAGTCAGCAGCCTAAAAGAGTCCCTCGCTGGCTGTTAGACACTCTTCGGGACAGCAAACAGCCTCTTTCTTTGACTGCCCGCACACGAGCCTCTACTCGCAAGGATCAAGGTAATCTTCTTGCATGTGCATTGGTGGCTACAGCATCAAATGAAGAACCTCTATGTTATAAAGATGCTTTCCAAATGATCATTGGGTTGAAGCAATGAAGGCAAAGATTGATTCCATCCATCAAAATGACACTTGGGAGCTATGTGACTTGGCTCACGACAAGTGTGCCATTGGTACCAAATGGGTTTACAAAAGTAAAAGAAAGTCATATGGTTCTATTGACAAGTACAAAGCCCGTCTTATTGCCAAGGGCTATGCCCAACAACAAGGAATCGACTTTGAGGAGACTTTTGCCCCTACCTCTCACATTACTATCATCAAGAGTATTATTGCCCTTGCTGGCTGCTTTCATTGGGAGGTGCACTAGTTGGACATCAAGACGGCATTTCTCCATGGATATCTCAATGAAGAGGTATATGTTTCTCAACCTCCAAGATTAGCACTTAAAGGCTCTGAGCACAAAGTCTGTCGTCTCAAGAAGGCTTTGTATGGTTTAAAGCAAGCTCCACGAGCTTGGTATGCCCGCATACATTGTCACCTATTGCATCTTGGATTTCAAAATAGCCCTACAAAGGCTACCCTTTACATTCGACATCAGGGATCTGATTTTTTTATTCCTGTACTTTATGTTGATGACATGCTTGTCACTGTGACCAATGCTGGTCAAATTACAGCATTTTAGGATCATTTACAGCAAACATTTGCCATGATAGATCTTGGCCTACTTCACTATTATTTGGGTATCCAATTTGCCACCATTGAGGGGGGCATCATTATGACACAATCCAAGCATATTGGATAGCTTCTTCAACGTTTTCAGTTTGAGGATTGTAAGCCTGTGTCTACTCCATTGGAGCCTGGTTCATAGATGATAGTGGATCCTTTGATTCTACTTCATATCAGCAGGCTATTGGATGTTTGATTTATCTATGTCACACGACCACAACCCTTCAATACTTCATTGGCAAGCAATGAAGCGTGTCTTTTGGTATCTTAAAGGCACCCAGTATCTTGGCCTTTTCTACAAGGCTGATTCTTCACTCTCTTTGCATGGATTGAAACCAACCTTCCTTCTTGGAATGGGTGGTGATAACCTGATTTAAGAGTTAATTACAGTAATAAATAAATACACATAAAACGAAATACACACTTTACCATAACATTCTTGGACAGTAGGCACCCTGTTGGCCCCAAAATTGACGTTCCTTGCGGTATCTTTAGCTTTCATTCAATTGGAAGGAGTACAACTTGAGATTCTTCAATCTCCTCCTGCTAACCAATTGCTCTTGCTGTCATAAATGTCCAACAAGCCTTTTGGGTCATTTGCCCCTTGTTTCACCCAAGACTTTTTCTCTAATTTGACCCTTGGCTGGCCAAATGCTGCCCCAAATCAATTCGGGCAGGGCTGGCTCCTGAAATCCCTTATTAATCTTCAATTATCAGCTGCTGATTTCAGTCCCTTGAGCCTTCAATCTTTGGCACGGATCCCAAGGTGGCTGCTAAACCCTAATTTCTGCTGTAAATTAGGGTTTACTGCAGAAATTACAGATCAGTCCACCAAAAATGGCTGAGATCTCCTCCAAATGGCTGAGAATTGCTGAGAATGGTGAGCATAGGCTGAAGGAGATGAGAGAATGCTGTAAAGAGAGAAAATTCTGAGATTTGTCGCGAAGAACTGATCAAAATCTGCAGCTGCCCTACTATACCAACCCCAGACAAATGCACCAACAACAATAGGAGCATCAGAGACTGTGATCTTCAGAAAAAAGTGCATTAGCAGCAATTGCCAGCTTCCCAAGGTCAAGAATATGCAATCTCCATCACCAAAATGGTCTCCAATGGCTGGGAAATGGCCCCAAAAGCTGGCAGCAATAGTCCAATATCTCTTCCCAACAGCTCTAAAATGAAAAAACGAGATTTCCCTCTCCCTTCAGCCCTATTTAGCCTTTCCCCCACTTGCATGGGAAAGTTTTGCCAAGTGGCAGCTTTCTTAATGCATTTTCAGCAATTTCTAGCCATTTAATTAATTTTCAAAATTAATTAATTCTGAAATTTAATTCAGCTCTTAATCCGTGCCCAAAAAATTGACCTTGCCCATCCAAAAATTAATTGGCTAGGCCATTTGCAACCCAAAGTGGTCCCATGCATTAATTGACCCGGGGACAAGCATTAATCCATTAATTAATGCCTAGTCCCTAGTGTCACCACGGACACTTAATGGCCAATTAATGGTCCTAGGGGCAAACTGACACCAAAATTCACCTATACAACTTTTGCCTTCGACACCCATCTTTTTTAGAGGGTCCTTCGGCCTTCAACTGTGAAAATGTAGCTTGCACCTCACATGTGCAACACATGTGCATCTTTTAATTGCACATTTGATTAATCCTTTAATCAAATGTCAATTAAACATAAGCAAAGCATTAAATTTTCACGTCCTCATGACATGGATATTCTGACAATGATTGGGCTGGATGTTCAAATTCTCTCGTCTCTCATAATGGCAACTGTTGCTTCTTAGATACATCTCTTGTTTCTTGGTTTAGCAAGAAACAAACTACAATTGCTACTTCCAATTGTGAAGCTGAGTACAAAGCAGCGTTTACAACCACAACGAAATGTGTTTGGCTCCACAAGCTACTTGCAGATCTTCATGTGCACTAGATGGCTCCGACACTTATCTACATTGACAACCAAAGTGCTTTGGCCATTGCATGGAACCTAGTGTTCCACGCCTGCACAAGGCATATAGAAGTTCATTATCATTATGTTCGTGAGTGGATGTGAGCTAAAGAAATAGAGTTGTCTTACATACCCACTAAAGACAACTTGGCGAATCTTTTCACAAAGGCTCTTCCTCGACCAAAGTTCCAGGCTTAGTTGTTCCATGATCTAACATACACTATATTGTCATAGATTACTATATCCACTTGGATAAACTTGTACAACCATGACCTTAAATTTTCCTTCATTTTCTAGGATTTTGCTATTTTTTTATAGATCAGTCCGCCCACTTCATGAGGGGGGGTTCGTAGGCCATCTCATAGACTATCCATTGATGCCCTTTGATCCATGATCTGAGCTCTCTAGGCATTTGAACTATCATTAAATGCAATTGTTGCCCCTACTGTCCTAGCACCAAGTGACACTAGGGTTAGGGTTTATTTTAGGGTCTTCTATGATGGTTAAGCCATTAGGGTTTCACATTTTATTATTTAAAGACACTTTGTGCCTCATTTTTCACAAGTGTGGCATTATTCAGTGTGATCGCTCAGAGCATTGTACTCTCTCTCTCATTATTTCATTACTTCTCATTTGTGATCGAGTATTGTTCTGCATCGATTAATTCTTTCATTCTCGTTCATTTTCCATTAATTTATTGCACAATTACTCCATGCCTGGGCCAACATATGCAGCAATGCATGCTACTATATTTGGATTGTTGATAGGGAAAGTCCTTGAGTATGTTATGGCTGGTCTGAAAACCGAGATATGGTCTCATGCGATACGTGTAGCTGAGAAGGGCAAAATCTCAAGGAGTGAATTAACTCATGCAAGTAAAGTATTCGTGACATAACAGGATGGGACTCACTGATTGATTCTTTCTTAGTGTGTGCTCATCTGGCTAAGTTGCAAAACAGAGATGTAATTGTGGAGGATAAGAGAAAGAGGGATGAAGATCATGCAAGGACTTCAAAAAGAGTGACACACAGAAATCCTAAGCAACCTAAGAATTCAGTTCAGCCTACTCTTGAACATGTAATGGAGGATGTATCTCAAGAAAGGAAACAAGATGGGAAGCAAAAGAGTAAATCGAGTTACAAGCTACAATCCGACATTGAGACAACATTGGATATAAAGAAAGTGCTTTAAGAGCGTATTCTCAATTGCAAGGTGGAATTTTCTCTTTGGGAGATGCTTACTATTGCAAAACATAATTTTTCATGATGAATCGTTAACATTATAACAAGGAAACGACAGTTTCTTGGTATCCTACAAAAGCTATGGTGCGGATGAAAGAAGGGCTTGGCTTGTAGGGCATACATGCTGATTATGGGGATGAAAAGGCTAATGTTTTGAATATGATTGATACTAAAAAAGTGGTAGATGAGGATGCAAATGCTAATGTCTTGGATGAAAACTCAATTATTTGCAACAATACTCGAAGAGGAGTCAAGCAAATTCAGTATAATGATGACGAGTTGTCTAAAGTCGCAAATGTATTTTTGGCAAATGCATTACTTAAGTATATTCTAGATACAGTGATAGACGAGGATGTACTACCTTGAGGATGATACACATGCTTTGCTTGTAAATGTAGCTGATACACTAACAGTGACTGAAGAGGATGCTTTATACACTTCCTATAGACAAGCATATGCATTTGGTGTTGATCCTTGTGTTCAAAGATTTATGCTGAAAATTCAGGACAGCAATATGCAGCCTAAATATCCTATTTTGCTCTATTGCCCATAGCTCATATGAGCCACAAATAACTTCCTTGTTGTTCCCAATCAATATTTCGAAAATCTAGGACTATTCAGCCCCGTTCCTTTTCATCAAAGCGTCCAACTTGCATGACTTTTCAGCCCCCTTTTTCTCCACATTTTTTCCCAGCCCTGATTTGCCTTGTTTGCACCCTTTTTCCTCCTCTCCTTTGTTGACTCTCTTCTCTTTTTTCTTCACTTTCCCTTGTCTACTCATGTCCCCTTAGTTCCCACCTAATTCGTATACAAGGTCACATGCAATCAAACTCCTAGTCATAGACTTATATCACATTTTCTTCTCCTCTTGAGTTTAACTGCATTCCTTGTAACTAATTCACTTAATCAAGAATCTACAATGTCTTCAGCTCGCATATAACCTATCTTGTTATGTCTTGTGTACAGACCCTTGAATGCATGAAGTTAGGGGTTCTCATCTGCTTCCATAGTATGCACATAAAATTGTATGATATCCACCCTCCTCAAACCAACACATCCTCTAGCATGTGTCGGACTATCATTCTTCTGTAGGTTTGGAGCCTTTTTCATCCATCTCAATGTCATCCTCATCCTCCTCCTCAACACTATCTTGGGAAGTACATGTATCCAGCCCCTCTACCTCATATGCATCAAACTCATGTCTCTTGAAGACTTTGATCCACTTCCCTACAATTGGTATTCGAAACCATGTACGATCCAACTCACAGAGGGAGTAGGTAGCTTTATCATGCACAGTTTGGGGTCAGTACCTTGCATCCACCATGATTAGGCATTCCTTGCTTTTAAAATCTATCAATCAAGATAGCCCAATCTTAAATTGCTCATAACTTTTGATTTGTAACTTGGATTGCTAAGCTTTCTAAAGAAAAATTATAGCCATGGTTCCAAACTACAACTTTCCTAGAGACACCAAAGCCAAATTTCCAAAGCTTCAACCTGAGAAAACTCTACGCAGCCTGTAATTTACTTTTCTTGCACGCAATCTTCTACAAACATCGACCTTCCAAAGCATGTATCTTCCATGTAGTCCTTAGGTGTGAAAGTACACCTTGGATGTGTTGCACATCATTAGAGACTCCCTGATTACACCAGGTTTTGGAAGTATCAGATGTGCCCCAAAACTCCTAATTGCAATAACCTATGCCTTGTCAAACACCCACTTATGCATCTCTCAATAAATCATGCGTACAGATATACTACCACTGGGATCAAAACCCCATACACTTGTCATCCACATAAACATGTAGTTAACCCAAGCACTCCCTCCTAGATCATGGGGTGTCAAAAGCACATATAGCCCAAATAGCATATCTCCCTCTGCATCCAAATCCACGAAAGCCACAAGTCCACCAGGATCAAATGGTAGCATTACAGCTTCTCACCTCCCTTTCGCAATTAGTTTACTTGGTTTTGGTATATCAAACATAGCTACAGGTATCCCAATGTCATGCATAGAAAAGCATACATCCTTGTCTACTCTGTCATCATCCATATCAAAGCATGGCTACAAGTATATCAAACATAGCTACAAGTATCCCAACATCATACATAGAAAAGCATACATCCTTATCTACTCCGTCATCATGCATATCAAAGCATTTAAAATTTGTCTCTAGCAACCATAAAGAAGTATCCTTGTCATCATCCTTGTCTACTCCGTCATCAAGCATATCAAAGCATTAAAATTTTGTCTCTAGCAACCAAAAAGAAGTATCCTGCATGACAGATATCTTACTAATCTATGTTTGGGAATCACTTTGCAATACATCATCTTGGGCTTATAGAGATTGCATCATATTTGCAACCTTTACAATTGAATCATCAATCATAACTGTGACATTAATGTGACATTAAAAGTGATATTTAATGTCACATTAAGGTCATAAATGTGGAATGTGACATTAAAAGTGATATTTAATGTCACATTAAGGTAAATTTAGGGGAACATGCACGAGAATGACCGTCTGGGCTCTTGGGCGCCCGAACGGGGTTAAGGGGAGCCTAGAGAGTAAGGGAGTCCAGGAATAGTAGGACTCCAGGAAGTTGACGGCTGGCAAAGGGATCAGGTTTGGGGGCCAGCGCTTATCTAGGTGTGGCTGGGAGGAGAACGACACTCGTGCTTTCCATCGTTTTTGAGTTTTCTGACTCCCCGTCATCGAACATTGGTATCAGAGCCTATGGTTCGGGGTCTCAGATCGATAATCGTTCGTCAGGTTGTCAGACACCAGTCAGGCCATCAGTCTTTGTGAAGTTGCGTGAGTACCTGGCGCAGTAAGAAAACGTGACGGGACGGGCCATGAAGAAAAACGGAGAAGCGACTCGTCACATTAGAAGTGCAGCGCCACGTCACATCGCTGAAAACGAGACGGGACGGGCCGTCGGAACGTGCCGTGAAGGAAAACAAAAAGAAGTGCAGCGCCACGTCACGTAAGTGACATCTAACGTTACGGGGACCCGTTGCAGAAACGTTACGGGCAGAAAAAAGAAAAGAAACGGGAACCCGTTTCTGGTCCGTCAACTGGCGAAAGGCAAAAAGGGGATTTCGTTTCTGGTCAACGCCTGCACAACGAACCAGAACTAGCGTGAGATAACACGATTCCGTTTCTGGTCAATAAAAGAAGAGGCGTCAGCTGCATCAGTCGAGAGGCATCAGCCGTGAGGCAAAATGTGTCACGATTGCTGTGCGTGAGACAATTGCTGTGAGACAGACAGAAAAATATCATACACGACTGAAGCCACAGCCTGCCATTAAAAATCAGGGAAGTACTTTACTTGTATGCAAATTTCTTATTTTTACTTTCCAATTCCAGTGTATTAATGGTAGAAAAAGGGAAAGAAAGGATAATGGAAAGTTCTAGTTCCGAGGATCAACCTATGGTAGATCCCCATGAACCAAACATACAAGAAGAACAATGGGAAGAATTTTTTGCCACGAGAGAACAATTCGATGATCTTTCTTCTCATGTGCAAACTCAAGGGGTTCAAATGGAATTTTTAACTCAAACACTTACTGAAATAAAATCTCAGTTAACTTTATTGTTGGAAAAAGATAAAAATAAAATAGAAATCTCAGATGTCCCATCTTCATCGAAAGATTTAGATGTGACTATGCGAGATCCTAAAGAACCCCAAACTTATCATAAATTGAGGGATAATCCGGTTTTAAAGGATATGAAACCACCTCAATTTTACGGGGAGGAAAAAGATAGGAATAAAGATACAATCTTTAATTTCCTCCAAAAATGGAAAGATTTACATAAATTGAAAAATACCCCACCACATCTCCAAGCACTGGAGGCTAGTTTAACTTTGGGCCCTAAAGCATATAAGTGGTAGCGAACTTTAAAGGAGGCGAATAAAATACCTGAAACTTGGGCTCAATTTGAATCCGTCTTTTTAAAAGAATTTCTTCCTGAAAATGAAATGGAAAGAAATTGGGAAGATTGGGATTATGTCAGACAAAAGGGACGACCCCTACTGACATATCTGGAGGAATATCGTGAGATAATCCTCAAACTGGAAGGAATTGATGAATTCCAAAAAACAAAGGATTCATTAGGGGACTGGATAAAGCTTGTAAAAAGGAAGTAAAACGGAGTTTACCTAAGACGCTTGAAGAGGCAATTAAATTTGCATTAATTTATGAAGATAGTACGCGTCCTGGTACACTCACTAGTCTCACTGATATGGAGCCCAAGTCTAAGGAATTGGAAACCTCAAAATTTATGGGCAAATTTAAAAGGAAAATGCCATTTTTCAAGGGTAGAAAACAACCTTTTGAAAAGAAACCATATATGAGGCCAAAGTTAAGTCCTGATGACTTTGATAAGGCCAAAAAAGAAAAATTGTGTTTTAATTGCCTATCCCCTAACCATGCTGCTTGGAATTGACCTCAAAAGAAAAAGGAGGAAGACAAAGGAAAGGACAAGGGCGAGGGAAAAGAAAAACAAATCCATGTAGTGCAGACCTTAGAATTAAAGGGCCATGAAAAGTATAAATCCTTAGAGGTCTTGCACATGGATGTACAACATAAGTGTTGTATGTCAACTTCTATGTGGCAGCCTACTTTTGGGCCACATGATTTACTTAGAGTACATGGATTGATAGCTGGAAAACGGGTTAGAGTCATGATTGATGACTCTGCCACACATAATTTTATAAATTATGCACTTGTCAAAAAATTGAAACTTCCCCAACAAAACAGTGAGCATTAATATGTTGTTCGTATGATGCAAGGCCAAGACAATTTGGAAATCGAGATTCAAGGATATAAAGATAAGCTTGATTTCCAAATAATGAACATGGAAAGAGCTGATATTGCTCTAGGGAGGGAGTGGCTATGGGGATTGGAACCATCCTTAAAACGTAGCTATCACCATAATACACTGGAATTTGAAAGGGATGGTAAGACTTTTGTCATTCAAGGTGAACATGAAGTATCTGATAATCCTTTGCTGTGTTCTACTGAAGTTCAGAAGCTGATAAAGAAGGAAGTTTGTGAGGTATATATGTTATGGTCTCTTCCTGTACAGAATACTTTTACTTTCTGTAATATAAAGCAACAATTTTCTTATGTTTGTGAATTGAATGTTAATAATGAATTGAACAGTTTGTTAGATGATTTTAAAGATGTGTTTCCTTCTGATTTACCAAGTGGCCTTCCACCAGATAGGGCTGATATAAATCACCCAATTGATATAAATAAGGATACACACCCAATTTCAAAACCACCGTATAGGTTAAGTGAAACACAGCATCAAGAAGTTGAAAAACAAATTAAGGATTACCTGGATAAAGGGTTTATTCAACCCAGTAATTCACCTTGGGCTTCACCAATTTTATTGGTAAAGAAAAAAGATGGTTCTATGCGACTTTGTGTTGACTATAGAGCACTTAATAAAATAACGGTGAAGAATAAATTTCCTATGCCCAGAATGGAAGATCTTTTTGATCAATTGCAAGGGGGCAAAATTCTTCACAAAGATAGACTTAAGATCAGGTTATCACCAAATAAGAATTAAGGCACAAGATGTTTCCAAGACGGCATTTCGTACTAGATATGGGCATTATGATTTTTTGGTGATGCCTTTTGGCCTCACTAATGCACCAGCTACCTTTATGAAGCTGATGAATAGTGTTTTACGGCCCTATCTAGGACATTTTGTAGTAGTCTTTTTGGATGATATCTTGATCTTTAGTAAATCAAGAGAAGAACATTTGGAACACTTACAAATAGTATTCCAACTGCTAAGAACACATTCCCTTTATGCGAAGAAAACTAAATGTCAATTCTTTGCACAAGAGGTCAAATATTTAGGGCATATAATCTCGAAAGAGGGAATCAACATGGATCCAGAAAAAGTAAGGGCAATTATTGAATGGCCACCTCCAAGGAACCTGGAAGAGCTGCAGATCTTCCTAGGTTTATCTGGATTTTATCGTAGATTCATTCGAGATTATGCCAAAATAGCTGTTCCAATGACAGACCAACTTAAAGGGAAAGGGAAAAGTTTTAATTGGGGAACAAACCAAAATGAAAGTTTTCAAAAACTTAAGGTAGCTATTGCTACAGCTCCAGTATTATTAATAGTGGATCCCAATAAACCATTTGTGGTTGAAGCTGATGCCAGTGATAAGGCAATAGGCGCGGTCTTAAAATTCAGACTGTATTAGCATACACACCCTCCTCTAGATACTCCATTATTTTCTTTATTTTCCTTTTTGCACAAACATCACAAATAATTATTAAAAATGAACCAGTTGATCACATTTTCCATGTGCATTCATGTTAAACATACATTTTAATTAATTAAAAAGAACCAGCCATTCATGAAGCACACGCTTCGTGCGCCAAACACACTTATTAATTTGTAATAAAATAAACCACTATCACAAGTGCACGCACTTAACAAAAAGTGCTCCACACACATTAATTTGTAAAAACGAACTTGCATTTAGAGACTCAAAGTCAGGACGTAGTCCAAGCACATTAATAAGCACTATCAACTTAATAAAATTTTAATGGATAAAATAAACCGTCATTTTTTTATTAAGGTTACAAGAAGGTCGACCAGTTGCTTTTGAAAGCAAGAAATTAGATCATGCAAAACAGAACTACTCTGTTTATGAGAGGGAGCTGTATGCAATAGTACATGCAATGAAGAAATGGAGGCACTATTTGTATGGTGCCAAACTTTTGATTTTATCGGATCATGAATGCATTAAGTGGCTTAATGATCAACCAAATTTACACGGGCGTAAAGCCAGATGGGCCGAACTCCTCCAAGAGTTCGACTATGAGATAAGATATAGAAAAGGAAAGTATAATATAGTAGCTGATGCACTCAGCAGAATGCCCATCATTAATGAATTGAGTTTTACTCAGTTCACTTCCAACTTGCTTGAATCTTTAAAAGAGAAATGCCAGGTTGATCCGGCATATTCCAACATATGGGAAGCAATAAAAAATGGGGATCCAGCTGAAAGTGCTTCTACTGAGGGAGGAATATCTGAGGATGTTCAACAAGGAAACGGAGCATCAGGGGTTGCTCAAACTGGATTCAAGTGGAAGAATTTTACCATTGATAATGGTTATCTACTCTACAAGGGTAGGGTATGTGTCCCGAAAGATATAGAAATAAGGCGCCAAATACTCTTTGAGTGTCATGATACCCCTAGTGCGGGACATCAAGGAGTTAATAAGACTTATAGTCTTATTAAAAGGCAGTTCTATTGGCCTGGAATGAATAAGGACGTCCTTGACTATGTGGTCAAATGTAATAAATGCCAGGTTAATAAAGCTGAAAAATTAAAAATGGGAGGACTTCTCCATCCATTAGAAATTCCTTCGGGAAAATGGGAGAGTATCTCCATGGACTTTATTGTTGCTCTACCTAGAACACAGAGGGGGCACCACTCTGTGTGGGTGATTGTGGATAGGTTAACCAAAATGGCTAGGTTTATTCCAACTTCAACTGATGTTAAAACACCAGAATTGGCTAGATTGTTCGTAGAGAACATATACCGATTGTATGGCCTTCCGGCAAATATAGTTTCTGATCGGGATAGAAAATTTGATAGCCATTTTTGGCGTGCGGTATTTAGGAAATTGGATACTAAACTTAGCATGAGTACGGCGGATCACCCGCAAACAGATGGGCAAACTAAAAGGGTTAACCAAATTCTTGAAGATATGCTTAGGGCATATGTAAGCAAAAGGCAAACTAATTGGGAAGAGTATTTACCGATAGCAGAGTTTGCATATAACAGTGCCAAGCACTCTTCCACTGGATATAGTCCATTTATGTTAATGTATGGGTTTCAGCCCAGAGCTCCTTTTGCAGTAGGACTGCATAAGGAAAAGGTTCAGGCAGCTAAAGATTTTTTGGAGGATATGAATAGTATGTTAAAATTTGCTCAAGAAAATATTAAAAAAGCTCAAAATCGAGCTAGAGCATATGCAGATCCTCACCGAAGAGACATCTCCTTTGAAGAATGAGAATTGGTCTATCTTAAGGTGCCTGAACAAACTAAAACTATGAAAAAGGGACATTGTCCAAAGCTTTCACCAAGGTATTGTGGTCCTTTCATAATACTTAAAAGGGTGGGAGAATTGGCTTATAAGCTCCAACTACCTGCTGGTAGTAAAATACATCCAGTTTTTCATGTAAGCAAATTAAGGAAGAAGCTGGGTAATTTGGATAATCTAATCTTAAATCATGATATTGAGGAGTTATTCTATGACCAATCTAATCCACATGAACCAGAAAAAATATTAAATGTTCGTAATAGACGAACGAGGAATACTATTTATCAAGAATGTTTGGTTAAGTGGAAAGATTGTTCAGAAGAAAGCTCAACATGGGAGCGAGTAAGTACTTTAAAGAAAAGGTTTCCCGATTTACAGTTAGACCTTCCAAGTATTGTTTTCGAGGACGAAACCGATTCTTAAGGGGAAGGAAATGTGACATTAATGTGACATTAAAAGTGATATTTAATGTCACATTAAGGTCATAAATGTGAAATGTGACATTAAAAGTGATATTTAATGTCACATTAAGGTAAATTTAGGGGAACATGCACGAAAATGGCCGTCCGGGCTCTTGGGCGCCCGAACGGGATTAAGGGGAGCCTAGAGAGTAAGGGAGTCCAGGAATAGTAGGACTCCAGGAAGTTGACGGCTGACAAAGGGATCAGGTTTGGGGGCCAGCACTTATCTAGGCGTGGCTGGGAGGAGAACGACACTCGTGCTTTCCATCGTTTTTGAGTTTTCTGACTCCCCGTCATCTAGCAATAACTTTTGTATCTTGTGCATCTGCATTGAAAATATCATCTTTACTCCCAGGCAAGTTTTCCTTTGCACTTATAGTCGGACTTACCATTGCTTTGTATCATGACCAGTTGATGGTAGCAACTATTTTCTACATGTTTTCTTGGATTAGAGATGAGATTTGAAGCTTTTGTGGTTGTATAAAGCCTACGTACAGAAGGGTATTGTGCTACAATACGGTTATCTTTGAGTTCTCATCTCAAAGCTTTTGGGCAGTCGTCCCAACACAGGGTTTTGCACCCAAACAGTGAGTGCATGTATTGGATTTACTTGTGCATCGTATGAATCAAAGAGCTTTGTGACAACTTCAATCACAGTTTCTTGGTTCTCAAATTGATTCAATATTCTCTTTTCTTATTCTTTTTTAATCATATTTTGCACCCTCCTCTCTCTTTAACCCCCGTGGTTAAGGCCTTCTACATTATTACCCCCCAACACCACAAAGTTGCTAATAGGAATACATAAAAAACCCTTTCTAAAGCTGAGCAATGTATTACATCAAAGATGATCAGAAAAGAACACACCTACTACAAAAAACATGCCAAACACAACTAGAAAAGTGCAAAACACAAAGTAGACAGCCACCAAAAAGTAAAATCAGCTTGAAAACACTATCGCCCAACCCTCCACATAAGCAAAAGAGCAAAACCCAAATGCTAATCATTAAAACGCAAATAGGAAACAATGGTAACGCATCTCAATGTGCTTTGTCTTCACATGGAATACCAAATTCTTGGCCAACTGAATAGCATTCATAGAATCCGAATGCAATGTAGGGACCACATTAGGAATACCAAGGTCTGCCACCAAACGGCCTAACCAGAGAGCCTCCTTGCAAGCCTCAGTGGTTGCAACATACTTTGCCTCTATAGTAGATAGAATCATGTATTTCTACACCCTAGGCATCCAAGAAACAACCCCTCCAGCAAAGGTGAAGACATAGCCAAAGGTGGACTTTTTACTGTCTACATGTCCTGCATAATCAAAGTCAATGTACTCCATAAGTGGATGCAGTGATGGTGGTTTGGGGCTATCATAAGTTGATGCAGTGATGGAAGCATAGAAAACTGTTGTAATAGACTACTGAACACAAGAGACAAAGGAAAGAGAAAGAGAGACACTGCAAAAGAAAAGAACACTGCACTAACAACTCAGAAGCAAATAGATGCTCAGAAAATGGAATCCATATATCAAGACATGAGAGAATACAAAACAAATGTGAGTCACTGGCTGTGAAGGCACTGGCACCTCCTCCTCTCCCTCCACCAAAACCAATAAAGTGATGAATGATCATAATGTTGAGAAGAAGCCTGAATAAATAGGCAAAAATAATGCCATAAATTATGTTAGGTCGGCCAATAATAAATGCTAAAATGACCATCATAAACTGCTGAGAAAAATACCTAAATAATCAAGATAATATCCTGTTGTCCTAGCTCACCGAATCACATGTACAAACTCAACCATGAACTGACATATCTACCAACACCCTCTCTTAGATCATGGGTGATCTGATACAATACAATATATAACAATAATGTCCCATCATAGTACATACAACAAGGACCACCAGAGTAGAACCATGGATACCCAAGTAGTGGGTACACAAGCCACCACCAAGGTGCCTCGAAGAGAACCTAATGTCGTAGTCGATCGTACCAACACCTAAAAATAGAGAAGAATCATAGCAACTCTCAATATCTGTCAACAATACCTCACGATAGCATACAAGACCATCCTGTCAAAAATGCATCTGAACATATATAACCATGGATTTCCCGCCTTTGACCAAATTGCCAAAGTGTCCCCATGTGAGCTCACGACTAGGAGCCAAGCACACTCACTATCAAATAACCAGCTCATCGTGAACCTGGATATCAATCCTAGCTCCAGGATTTAAGCCTATAGAATTTGGTCGGTGCATCAAGGAAACCCCTCTTTGGAACCTGTGCACCTATATACCTATATAGATAAGGTTCACCAACCCCACATCACCACCCTCTCACACTCCCTCTTTAGCACTAGAGAGTTGTGAGGGATGACTCCATCACTTGTACTAGCAACGTGAAAGGAAGGCCCCTGCAACCATCGTTGGGGCCACACAGATGGAGCCTAAACCTAGACCTGGAGAAGAGGACGACTCGCCGGGAGAGTCATCACCCGTTCTCACCATTCGCGTCTACTCCTGTTGTAAAGCTACTAATGTCCCATAGTCCTTCCGAAGGTGTCTCTTCTTGCCACAATAATAGCACTGAGACTTCTTCTTCAACTGCATGGCACCTCTCTAAAACTGAAACCTCTGAAATACCAAGAGATAGCATCCTCATTGAAGCTTGAAGCTGAACACAACAAGTCTTCAATATAACACTTGTAGATGAGTAAATAATGTCGGCATGCTAACCATTAAGAGGAGATGCCAAAGGAGCCATGAGAAGGGAGATACAAAGAAGATGAAGAAAGGTAAGGAATCTTTACAGAGAAAAGTATGCCAAAAATACAAACTCACAAGGTTTGCACGAGTCCCAAGCAGTAAAGAAAGCACATAGAGAAAAGATCAACAGTAACCAAAGTGTAATGATGAGAACACGACAACCCGATGCACATGAACCCTCTCTAAATTGAACAGTGTATCGCAAAATGAGAAGACAGACCAAAAATAACCAGAACCAGCCTAACAATACTGTTGCCCAGCCCTGCACAGGAGCAAACAGCCAAAACCCAAGTGGTAATTAGTAAAACACAGGCAGCAGACACCAAAATGCAGATTGTGAAGGGTTAATAACAGGTTCCCCAGCCATGAAACACACCCAAAAAGCTGAAAACGAAATGGCAGTCTACAAAACAGTAAGGAGACAAGCCAAAAAAGATCAAAAGATGGTCGTCCATGCTGTAAATCAGTCGCAGCAGTCAGAATAGATCCAATCAGCAGCAGAAAAGCGAAAACTCAAACCTGAAATAGTGTAAAACAGCAGCAAGAACCATGATCCTACAATCTGATACATGTCGGAAGTGGATGCAGTGATGGAAGCGTGGAAAACTGCTGTAATAGACTGCTGAACACAAGAGACAAAGGAAAGAGAAAAAGAAACATGTGAAGAAAACTGCTAGGGTTTACATTGAGGACGCACAGAGTGTATGACCATGACAAAAACACAAAGAGACAGACGTAAACACAAAGAGCAAAACTCAAACCCTAAATGCAAAACTCAAAACTCAAACACAAACAGAAGAAAGGAGAGAGAGAACACTACTTTAAAGTGAATGAATGCTGTAAATGAATGTAAGAGTGCACAGTGTGCTCAAGGTTAGAGCAATGTCAGAGTGTAACGTCCACCGGAGACGGATCCCAAGTGTTGTGACCACTAGTCGGAGTAATGAAGTGAGAGAAACACCAAACGCTGATCACCAGAGTGTGAGGAGACCGAGGTGACTGCACAGGATGATGCCTGATGATGTGGGCGAAGCAACAAAACATAGCAGTAGAACGCCGCAGTAAAATGCAACACTAGAACGCCGCAATAAAATGCGGCAGTAGAACGCCACAGTAAAACGAGGTGATGGCAGCAGTTGCGAAGGCAAAACCACCACGTGGTGAGAGACTAATGGCTAAGATCTGCACACAAGGGTGAGAAACCTGCATGGGAGGGATGAGGCTGAATGGGGGCAGCCCGTCTATTTATAGATGTGGAAGGGTGCCCCAAAAATTAGGGTTTTTGGAAGACCACCTAAACTCTCTCGGACCACTCCCCTTTCTAAGGTTTTTCATTAATTAAGTGTATTTTAGGGCTGTTTAAGAATGATAATCAGCTGAAAAGCTGAAAAGCGTGTTTTAGCTCAACACCCCCTCTCAGGCCCCAAACTCAGTCGAAAAGGTTAGGCCAGTCACTGTGATGTTATTTACCCCAAGGCATCCCACCCCAAAGTAGCCAGGGCATCGAACAAAGGGTGCACGTCAACTGCCTAGTGGCCTACCAAGACTACAAAGACGATGGTTATCTTACCAAGGGAATCCAAGTAGTCACCCCAGAGAGAACAGGGAATAGGACAAAGGGTGCATGTCGACTGCCCAGTGGCCTACCAAGCTCTACAAAGGCGGATGGAACCACATTGAACTTTTTTTTTTAAATGAGTAAGTGAAATTTTATGGGATGCGGCCGATTGAGTAATAGTGACCCAAAAGACGGGAGTAGGGAGAGTACACCCAACACATCACAAAACAGTACAAGCTTACCCATCTACTCGGGGTGTCGATGACGAGGAAAAAATAGAGAATGAGGTATCCATGTGATGAAGGAGTATGGTGGTGTGGTGACAACAGTCGCCAATGGAAACAGCTTAGGATCCACTCAAGTGATACTCTGTACAATGAGATGCAAAGTATGCTACATGCTGAAGAATGCTCATGCAGGAAGTGCCACTTGGAAAGTGTCCCTCATGGGAAAATTCTTCACTTGCCCAAGCGCCCTAATACAAAGATGTTGAAATCATGCAATGCAAAGGATAAGGTACAACAGGGGGGAGAAGCCGATGTTGAAGACAAAGTGCTAAAGCCTGTAGAATACCAAGAAGGGTAGGAACCCCCTCTCAACCTAGAGGTGGATGCCGAAGAAGGAAGAGGAGCCTGATGTCAGTCTTCATATGGTGCCAAGAACCATAAGGAATGAAAGAAGATGAAGTGGATGAAGCACCTTGCTAGAAGAGCAAGGTAGAAGTCACCACCATGATAGCATCGAGAGAGATGCTACACGATCTGCCTCAGAGGGGAAACCACCATGCTGGAAAAAGAGCAAGCACTCCTAGAATAATGAAACCATGAAAGGAACGGTGTGCATCCCCACGTCTCTAGCCCAGGTAGGACCAAAGCAATCTGCAAGTTAGCCCTACACTGAAAGACAAAACCCTACAAAAGAGATGAGAATCTACAAAGACAGAGGTCAATGGTGAGATGCTCCAAAGCAAAACATAATAGAAAGAAAATCTAACTCAAAATAAATGCGATGAATGTGCATGTGTGAGTAAATGCAACGAAAGACAAAAGAATGAAAAAGAGAAGGACAATGAATCCTATGGGCCCGACTCTAAGAGTGCAATAAATGAATGCTAGATTGACCTAGGATATCCGAAAGGACCCAGAGACATACTAGGCTAAGAAGGTGGCCACCATCCGTATGTCCAACAGCAGGGTGGCATTGCCAAGGGAACGTCTGACAAGGTGGAGAGAAAAGTGAGATGGATACATGAAGTACAACAGGATCGGAACATGCAAACCAATCAGTCAATCCCTCAAGGGTAGTGAAAGAGATGGGCTGCTAAGGCTATACTCGAGCCACGTGTCCAGCAACAACGGGTGCTGAAGGAGCAGATGAAGTAGGAGCAGAAGGCATAGCCCCACTAGACTGTGCAATCGCAATGGTCTGCTAAGACTTTTTAGGTGAAAGACCTTGGGCCTTGGAGCGACATTCCTCGTCCACATGGCCTACTCTATGACAATGTGTGCAAAGTCGATTTTTCTTAGGGAGTTGCTGCCGGATAGGTCTAAATTCTTTGATTCCATTTGAGGAAGAGAAGTCACCCTTTGATTGGCTTGCCTTCGCATCTTGCGAGTTCTTGCCACTGGTGATTTTCCCTCCCAAAAAAGACAACCAATCCCCTTCACTCTGAATAAGGCTGGGATGAGAATTTCTTATGGACTTGATCATGCAGCCTCGCGTAACGCAAGAATTGACACTTATAAACTCGTAGAAGATTGGCAATCGAGGTTAGGAGATGATGTATTGAATGAAATTGAAGTACTTTTCGGGCAACTTATTCAAAAATAATGTAACCTGATCATCATCTCACTTTGGAGAGCCAGTAGTGGCAAACTCGGCAAGTAACCGTCTATATTCAGCCAACTTGACTTTCAGATCATCCTCTTCCTTAATAGAGAACTCTTGAAGCTCAAAGTTAAGATTGATGCGCCGAGTACGATCACAAGCCGCATAGCAATTGAAAAGGTGACTCCAACGCTCTAACGTGAGTGGAAAGTGCGGCAACTGAGAGTGAACCTCAGGAAACAATCTCTGCATCAGCTAAACATTGGCCATGGTATTGCGGGCTCTCCATTGACAGATGTAGTCAGGGTGAGGTAATCGAGGGTCCGGCATAGGCTCTAGACCAATGACGAGGCCCCAAAGACCTTGAGATTCAAGCACTTGTTGCATGAAATTAGACCAAGTGGCGAAATTTGACCCGTTAAAACGTGTCTTATCCATGAAGGCATTCTTAGCCGTTGCAACAGGAGTGGTAGTGCTCGGAGATGGATAGTGTGAAAAAGTGTAGTGTGGATAGGATGGGGGAGTGGAGTACACTTGGGAATGGGCCTGAGAGTGCCCACCAAGCATGCGGGTAGTGTGCAAGGTGGATCCATAGGTAGAGATAGGCTAACTAGGCATGGGCATGGTAGCCACATGAGGAACCCAAAGAGATGGGATGGGAACACGGGGAGCAGAAGATGGGAATCCATGCGTAGGTATAACCCAAGGAGAGAGGAAAGACACACCATAAGCTGAGGATGGAAACCCCTGCGTATAAGTGGTCATGTGAGATGTGAAGCTGGGGATAGTGAGGGGGATGCCTATCACAGTCGACCCAGAAGTTATGGCTGTGCTCCTTTGCTGAAAGGTGAGAGGCACTGTGTTTTAAGGGTAGCATTCCCCCTAGCAAAGTACCATGGTGGAAGGAGGTAGAGAAAGGGGTAGAGAAGAAGAGGTGCTAGGGGCGGAGATGGAAGATCCAACTCCTAGAGTGGAGTGTAATCCAACGTTTTGAAAAGATGATGAGAGATGATCAAGGTGTGATATAGAAGAGGATGGAATGGAAGGGAAGTGAGAAGTGTGTGTGACATGCTCAAATGAAACAGAAGTTGTAGATGTACCTGAATTTCGTCTGCTTCGTGAGCCCCCTCTATTGAAATTCACATACGCAAAAGCCATCCGGATCCTATACCTCAAAAGAAAAAACAGGCAAGGGTTTTGATTCATGCAACACAAAAGAATTGTACAAACCTGACATTGGACCTGGCTTAGATGATGAAGATGGATCGCCAAACATTCCAAATGCCATATGTCCTCCATGATCAGAGAGGTGGAGAACCTCACCAATCGGTCCGGATGTAGTAGCAAAACTGGTAGAAGGGGTGTAAACATCACCATGCTTGTTGCGATAGTCCTCCTCTGTCATGCTAGTGAAATCTGGTGAAGGTGGAGTGTCGTCCTTCTCACCGAGTCCATAATGCCATCTCAGGGCCTCCAATGATGGAGAAGCCTGATAAGACATCATAGAAACTCGAGAAAAAGGTGTCTAGGACATTGTGATTCGATTACGAGTTGTATTGTGTGCCTCGCACAAAGACTAGCTCTCCACAATATCCACAGGATACTCTTTACAAGAGCACCGGCTCTGATACCATATGAAGAAAACTGCTAGGGTTTGCACTAAGGACGTACAAAGTGTACGACCACAACAAAAACACAAAGAGACAGACATAGACACAAAGAGCAAAACTCAAACCCTAAACACAACTCAAAACTCAAACACAAACAGAAGAAGGAAGAGAGAGAACACTACTCTGAAGTGAATGAATGCTATAAATGAATGTAAGAGTGTACAGTGTGCTCAAGGGTAGAGCAATGTCGGAGTGTAACGTCCACCGGAGACGGATCCCAAGTGCCTCGAAGTAACGAAGTGTGAGAAACACCAAACGCTAATCACCAGAGTGTGAGGAGACTGAGGCGACTGCAAAGGATGATGCCCAATGATGTGAGCAAAGCAACAAAATGTAGCAGTAGAACGCCCCAATAAAATGTCACAGTAAAACGCAGCAAAACAACGCCGCAACAAAACACGGCAGTAGAACGCCGCAGTAAAACGAGGTGATGGCAATAGTCGCGAAGGCTGGACCGCCACATGGTGGGAGACTGATGGCTGAGATCTGCACATAAGGGTGACAAACCTGCACGGGAGGGATGAGGCTGAATGGGGGCAGCCTATCTATTTATAGATGTGGAAGGGTGCCCCAAAAATCAGGGTTTTTAGGAGACCACTTAAACTCTCTCGGACGACTCCCCTTTTTAGGGTTTTTCATTAATTAAGTGTGTTTTAGGGCTGTTTAAGAATGCTAATCAGCTGAAAAGCGTGTTTTAGCTCAACAAAACACTACAAAAGAAAAGAACACTATACACAAGGAACTCAGAAGCAAAGAGATACTCAGGAAATGAAATCCATATACCAAGATATGAGACAGTACAAAACAAATGTGAGTCACCAGTTGTGGAGGCACTGGCACCTACACCTCTCCCTCCACTAGAATCAGTGAAGTGATAAATGATCATAATGTGGAGGAGAAGCCTAAATAAATAGGCAAAAATAATGCCATAAATCATGTCAAGTCGGCCAGTATTTAATGTTGGTCGGCTAACAATAAATGCTAAAATGACCATCATAAAATGCCAAGAAAAATACCTAAATAATCAAGATAATATCCTAGTGCCCTAGCTCACTGAATCACATGCACAAACTCAACCATAAACTAGCATATCTACTAACAGTGGTGTCCACAGATTACTCTTCAACTTGCACACCCACTTGCATGGCAAAACACACTTTCCATGAGGCAAAGGAACCAAAGCTGACGTATGATTTTTCTACAATGAGTCAAACTCTAACTGCATGCCTCTCTCTCAAGAGTGACTATCACCTTTGCGAATGGCCTCATCATAAGTAAGAGGCACACCAACATCTATCAACATAACATAATCCATGGAGGGCGCAAACCAATCAAGCTGACGTCTATCTCTAGTAAACCGCCTCAAAACACGTCGTGGGGCTTGTACATCCTATCTAATATCATGCATACCTCAACTATATGCTTATACTGCTTATGTATTTTCTTTTCATGAAAAACAACATCATGGCTGCAAATAACCTTTCGAGCTTGCAAATCCCATAAGCAATAGCCCATTTCACCTATATACCCATAACCAAGAAAGATGCATTTCACTGACTTAAGATCCAACTTGTTGCGCTTGTCCTTGGAAACATGGCAAAAAATCTCCTAGCCAAAGACACACAAATGAGCACATGATGGAGGTTTTCCAAATCATACCTCCTCTGCAACCTGATAGTCAAGAGCAGTGAATGGGGATTGATTAATCAAATGTATAACAATAGTAACTGCCTCAGTCCACAAGTGCTACAGTGCGCCTACCTAGGAAGCATACTACAGCCTCTCTCCGAAATCGTCCTATTCATGTGCTCAACCATACCATTCTAGGGTGGGATGTATAAGGGAGTCAACTAACTCTTAATGTCCCTCTCATCACAAATTTGCTCAAAGGCTTTAGATACATACTCGTCCCCATTGTCAAATCGTAAAGCATTTCAACCTATATCTAAATTGGTTCTCGACAAAAACAAGCCATTGCTGAAACGTAGCCAATACTTCCGATTTCTGCTTTATGGGATATGCCCAAATCTTATGTAAGTAATCATCAATGAAAGTAACGAAATACTTTGCACCACCTAACAACTAACAAGGCATAGGTCCATAAATATCAAAATGAACAAGTGTTAGAGCCTCACCCATGCGCGTAATGCCAAATTTATTATGCAAACTATGTATCTGTCTACCATAAAGATTGTCCATGTGACTAAGAATGAGACTTCTAAGAATCTCTCCCACAGCAATCATTACCACTCTCAGCATTACTACCTCTTACTATCAAAGCATGAGAGCTACAAGAAGTATCAACATTCTTTCTGTTAACTTCTTCATTCAATAACGCATCCTCTACATCCTACAATTTCACCCCATCCGCAGGCATATTTACACACACAGCAATATGGGATGTTGAGCTAAAACACACTTTACACTAATTAGCATTTTTAAGCAGCCCCGAAACACGCTTAATTAATGAAAAATGCAAATTTGGTGTGCGGTTTGAGAGAGCTTCAATGGTCCCCCAAAACCCTAATTTTTGGAGAACCCGCTGCCCATCATTCAACCTCATCCTTTTATGCAAGTTTCTCACTCTACCATGCAGATTTCAGCCATCAACCACCTACCATAGCTGTCCAACCATCACTAACTAGAGCCCACCGCTATCCAGCCCTAGGCGGCATGTTTTCAGCCATCACCCTATTGTTTGGAGGTCTCCATCTACTGGGCCATTATAACACCCGATCAGTCTACGTTTTCAACATCCGATGTCAAGCGATAGGCTATTGCCATCTCTCCCACCGGGCAACCACATCAAGAAACACCTCTCCTATTATCGCCTGACAGTTCTCTACCTTGGGAGATCAGTTTTCAGCCTTCCTCTAGTGATACAACTAGATTTCAGCCACCAAAAACTGTGTTTTGGTGACCAGCTTACTGCCCTTCATTATTCAGCACTCTCTCATCTCCGACTAGTGGTTACTACACTTGGGGTCCATCTCCGGTGGATATCACTCTCCGACACCACATTGCTTTGCCCTTGGGCATTTTGTACACACTTACATTCATTTACAGCATTCATTCACTTCGGACTTTCTTCTCTCTATGTTTGTCTCTATCTTTGAGTCTTGAGTTTTTGCATTTTGCTTTTAGGATTGGAGTTTTGCTCTCTATCTGAGTCTTTGTGTTTCAGTCCAGGTCATACATGTTGTGTTTCCTCAATGCAAACCCTACCATAACTTCACATGGTATCAAAGCCAGTGCTCTTCTAAAGAGTATCCTGCAGTGATTGTGGAGGCTAGTCTTTCTGTGAGACTCACACACAACTCAATTTTGACTCATAATGGCACCTTCTTCTAGGGATCCTATGACACCCTATCATGCATCATTGGAGGCTCCGAGAAAGTATTATGGTCTCCAAGAGGAGGTAGACACACCTTCACCTTTCCCATCTTCTTCTTCTCGTTTTGGTTATCTTACACATGAAGAGTTTGAGGAGTACTTGCATATCATGTACAGTTTGGTATACACTCCTCCAACAAGTGCTACTACTCTGTTTGGACCAATTGATGAGATTGGCCATCTCCCTAATCTTGGAGGAACCACAACATTCACCACATCTGGCAATCTCCTTGATTGGTGAGATTGGCCATCTCCCTAATCTTGGAGGGACCACAATGTTCGACACATCTGGCGATCCATCTCCTTCATCACAACCAAGCCTTCTGTCAGGTTTGTATAACTCTTTTTTGTCATATGAGCCAAACCCGCTCATGTTTCTTCTTTTGGTGTGCAAGATCCAGATGATTTTCAATATGTTAACTTTAATAAAGGAGGCTCTCGAAGCAGATTTCCTTCATTAGATATTTCTTTACCATCTATTTCATTTGAGCAACTAAACCACACTTCTCAACTCTCTCCCATCCCACCACTATCTTCTCCACATTCTGATCTACTCACATCTTCATTCAAAAGTTTGGGATTACATTTCACTTCCACTCAAAGTACACTAGGGGTCGGATCTTCCATCTCCACTCCTAACGCTTTCTCTTTCTCCATCCCACCATCTCCATACACTCCAATCACTCCACCTCTTGGTCCATCGTTAGGGGAAATGCCACCCTTTAATATTGTACCTTCCACATACTCTCACTTTACCACATCCTTCACTCCGGGACAGTTGCGATAGGTATCCCCTTCACTACCCCCGAGCACTCACAAACCCCCCACACGACCTTTTCAAACCCAAGGAGATCCATCCTTTGCTCCTCTATCCCTATCCCTCCGCCTTGGGCTCCACAGGTGGTTACCATGCCTACCCTTGTCCACATTTGGATCCGCTGTGCACACTTCTCGTATGCATGGTGGGCACTCTGGGATTCCTTCCCAAGTGTACTCCACTCCCCTACCCTATCCCCCTATTCACCCTACGTGCAAACCAAGTATTTGGAATTAATTGATTATACATACTATCTACCTAAGTTTCATTGTATTGAAAAATTGTTATCCATCTCCTAGCACTACCACTCCTGTTGCAACGGCCAAAAATGCCTTCACACATAAGACTTATTTTCAGGGGTCAAATTTCACCATTTAGTACTTTGTGCAACGAGTGCTTGAATCTCAAGGACTTTGGAACCTCATCGTTGATACCGAGCCTATGTCAGACCATTGATTAGCTCACCCTGATCACATCCGTCAATGGAGAGCCTGTAATGCCACAACCAATGTTGAGTTAATACAGGGGTTGCTTCCTGAACAACACTCTCAAGTACAGCATTTTCCCCTTGCATTTGAGCATTGGAGTCATCTCATTGACTGCTATGCAACTCAAGATTGCACTCAACATATCAATCTCGATTTTGAGCTTCAAGAGTGTTTCACTAGGAGATGTTGGACCAAGAGGGGGCACAGCACAGAGAGAGGGAGGTCGAGCTGGAGTGAGCATAAGAGTGTGACGGCTGGAGAAAGTGTAAGCAGAGTGAAAGCTACGAGTCGATTAGAGTGTACCAACAATGTGTTGGTACAGAAAGAATAAAATGTATTTATACTTAGGGCACGTAAAGGGTGCGTTCACATGTACAATGTGCGTGTACTATACACGGAGGTTACCAGGCCTTTATATCCCAACAACCTCCCACTTAAAGGTCCAATATGAACCTCTAGCTAACCAACTCCTACTAGTCGAATGCAATGCTCGTGCTAAGCTTTGCTTAGACTTTTAGTGAGAACATCTGCAGGGTTATCTTGTGTTTTAATCTTGGTCAATGTAATTTGACCATCTTCTAGAATCTGTCTGATAAGTGATATCGCACATCTATATGCTTTGTGCATGAATGATACATGGCATTCTTAGCCAGATACACAGCACTCTGGCTATCACATCCCAAAACTGACTACAGTACCCATAGACATGCCGAGATCATCTGCAAGTTTGCTCAACGATGCATAAGGAACTCCCTTCATAGCATTTGCTTCCACGTCATCTTTCGGGCTATTGGCTGTTTCTTTTCCCAGCTAGTAACATATCATCCACATACAAAACAAGTATAATGGGCTGCCATCTATATCCTTTTTCATGTACAAGCAATGATCTACATGGCTACGTGTAAACTCATGAGATAGCATAAAAGTGTCAAACTTTTTGTACCACTTCTGTGGTGCTTGCTTCAGCCCATATAGGCTGCATTTTAGCTTACACACCATCTGCTCTTTTCCAAGAACTACAAAGCCCTCGGCTGTTTCATGTAGATTTCCTCATCAATGTCACCATGCAAGAAAGTTGTTTTTACATCCATTTGATACAGCTCTAAATCCAAAACAGCAGTAAGAGCAAAAAGCACACGTAAATTGTCATCTTTATAGCAAGTGAGAAGACCTCCCCTTTCTTTTGTGCATACCCTTTGGCAACTAGCCTTGCCTTGTACTTGGGTTTCCCATCAACTGTCTTAACTTTGTACACTCATTTGTTTGGAAGTGGCTTCCTTCCCTTGGGTAGTGACACAAGATCCCAAGTATCATTTGCATATAGAGATTTAATCTCTTTCTACATAGCTAGCTCCCACTTAGTGTTGAACTCACATGACTTGGCCTCTTTGTATGTAAGAGGCTCACCCTCATTTGTAAGCATCACATAATGCAAGGAGGGATCAAACCTATGTGGTTGCCTTCTTACGCATGTAGACCTAAGTACCCAATGATCAACATTTTCACGAATTGGGTCTACATCCGGAGGTATATTATTTTTAGCATTTATTGGCTGATGTAAACCATTTTCAACATGTTGTTCATGCTGTACAACACCTTCATTTTCATTTCCAGCACCTGCATTTTCATAATCAGCAAGCCTATCTTGCTGTCCATGACCTCCTTGTGCTTCTATTTGCTGTCCATCATCATCTGGCTCAAAAATAACCGGCTGATCATCAGTTTTAACCTGTGGTGCCGCACCATGAGGCTCATTTTCTGAAGTAATAGGTGGCTGCAAACTCTGAAACTTCACCTTTTTCACATCTTCATTAGAGGCTAAAGTGCCTTTCAGCAATTTTGCCTCATTAAACACAACATTACGGCTACGAATAATTTTCTTGGATTGAGGTAACCACACTCTGTAGCCAAATTCACCCTCATCACCATAGCCCATGAAGATGCCTTTGGTGGATTTTGGGCCAAGTTTGTTCCTCAGCTCATCCCTAAAATGCACAAAAGCATCATAGCCAAATATGCGTAAATGGTCATATGAGGCTGATTTGCCAAACCAAACCTCCTCAAGAATGCCATTATTTAAGGACCTATTTGGAAAGCGGTTGCAAATGTGAGCCGCGGTTTTGAGTGCCTCTCCCCAAAATGCATGAGGGAGATTAGAAGCGGATAGTATAACCGCACTCTTTCACATAAAGTCCTGTTATATCTTTCAGCCACCCCATTTGAAAAAGGGCTGTAGGGGGCTGTAAGCTCCCTCTTAATACCATGCAAGTCACAAACGGACTTGAATTCAGCCAATGTGAACTCACTCCCATTATCAGTTCTCAAGCATTTCAGCTTTCTACCTGTCTAAGTGGTCACAAATGCATGAAAAGTTTTAAAAACAACTAACACTTCACTTTTCTTTTTCAGCAAGTACACCCAAATCTTCTTGGAAGAGTCATCAATAAAGGAGACAAAATATGCAGCACCACCCAACGATTTCACGGGCATACTACATACATCAGAATGCACTAAGTCCAAGACATTGGACTTATGTGAGACACCAGAGTAAAAGGAATTTTTTATTTGCTTTCCAAACTGCTAATCTCTTATGCTATAACTCCAAGTGGCTGCAAATTTCAGCAACTGCAAGAAACTTGCCATTCAAGGGTTTACAATGGAAACAATACAAAGTGCCCTTCTTGGTTCCTTTTGCAATCAGCATGGAATCCTTTTTCACTTTCCACAAACCACCACCAAACAGTGTGGTGTAGCCATGCAAGTCAACCTGACCAACAGATAGTAAACTCTTTTTAATGCCAAGCACATATCTGACATCTTTCAACACAAGCTCTTGACCATTGTCTAAAGACAAGTGTATTGTGTCAATCCCATCAATGCTACAAGCATGGTTATTTCCAAGATACACCTTTCCATAACTGCCTGCATTGAACATAGCAAAACACTCCAAGCAAGGAGTCACATGGAAAGAGGCACCAGAGTCTACAATCCAAGTCTGAGTGACACCATCATCAACTAACAAGAGTGCATCAATCACATCAGCCTTGGTAATCTGAATATCCTGCATCACTCTTATCCTTTCCTTTGCTCTTGCTCCTGTTTCTGTGTCCTGCATTTGCATTTTTCTTTTCAGCCCTGCCTCCTACATTATAAGCTGAGTTGCTGCCTTCTCCACAAGACATACATCTAATTTCTTCGTTCAAGATAGAACCCCTCACCCCATCATATGAGAGATTGGGGTTACTGCTAAGTGAAACCACCAAGGTCTCCCAAGAGTTAGGCAGTGTCATGATCAAAAAGATCGCCCTCAATTTATCATCAAAGTCCAAATTTGCATCTTTGAGCTGATTTAGAATCCCTGTAAATGCACTCAAGTGCTCAGCTGCAGGCTTTGGCTCATCCAGTAGCATATTCACTAACTTGTGCCTTAAATGCACCAGATTAACAGGTGTGGTGATCTCATAAGTAGTTTTCAGCTTCTCCCATATTACATAACGTGTATCTAAACCCCTAATGTCTATCAAAATGTCATCAGTGACACCCATCTTTATGTAAGCCACAGCCTTTTTATTCACTCTAGCCCAATCTACATCAAACATTAGTGCACGTTTATCTTCCAGCAAAGCATCCTCACAATCCTTTAGGAATAAAATGCCTTGCATCGGTCTTTCCAAAGGTCAAATCCATGACCATCAAACTCTTGATGTCTGAACTGGAAGAAGTTGCAACCATTTTATCACAGACACAGAAGTAAATGCACTAATCTGCAAAAGTACAAGCTGAACCAGCAAAATGCACTGTTGTTCTTTCTCGACCAAAAATAAATCTCTGTTGTTTGTACATGAACCAGCTACCAAACGGGCAAAAATGCAGAAATTTACCAAATTTTGCGCAAATCCCCAAATTTTCAAGTTCAAAATTGCATAATTGTCAGTCAATCTGACCCAGCTGAGTAAAGCTTTGCCAATACATGAAAAGTCCCAAGTTTCTGGGGCAAAATTTTGACTAATTTGGCAAAATCCCCAAATTAATTTGGGTCGCCACTCACAATGTCTGCAATTTTTGACTCGATAGTCACTGATAGGCATGAACTATGTCCAGACTGGGAAAAGCCCCAAATTTCTGGCTCGAATCCTCACAAATCTATTATCTATGCTTCTGGCATGTGAACTCCCATCAAAAAAAAGAGTAATTGAAAAATTAAAGGTAACTTTTAATTTTGGGAGATTGATTGGAGGTCGTTGACCACTGACCGTCACGCGCCTGCCCATCACGATAAAGTCGTCGTCCGCCTGCAAGAATCGTCATACTTGCTTGTCGCCCACGTGCCCGCCTATTGCCCAATCATCCGCCTGGTCATGCCGGTCACCAACTACAGCAAGTTGCCGCTCGACTATCGCCCACGTGCCCTACAGCTGGCACTCACTGCCCCGTCGTTGCTAGTCTACAGCATGGTCTCTCCACACACCTGTCTGGTCACCTCGAGCAGTATTCTGCTCATCTTCTACACAGCTGCTCAGCTGCTACTGGTCTTCTTCATGGGAAGCGTGCACAAAAGTCAGCTCTCATACCAATTGTTGGACCAAGAGGGGGCACAACAGAGAGAGGGGGGGAGGTCGAGTTGGAGTGAGCGTGAGAGTGTGACGACTGGAGAGAGTGTAAGCAGAGTGAAAGGTACGAGTCGATTAGAGTGTACCAACAATGTGCTGGTACACAAAGAATAAAATGTTTTTATACTTAGAGCACGTAAAGGGTGCGTTCGCATGTACAATGCGCGTGTACTATACACGAAGGTTACAGGACCTTTATATCCCAACAAGAGGGGGGATGGTTTGAAAGTCAATTCGACCGAATATCGGCATTTACTAGCCAAGTTTGCCACTACTGGCTCCCTGAAGTCAGATGACGATCAAGTCACATTCTTCTTGAACAAGTTGCCTACCAAATACTTCCATTTTATCCAACACATTATCTCACTACCTAGATTGCCAACCTTCTACGAGTGATTGTTAGTTCGTGCATTATGCAAGACTGCATGATCAAGTCTATAAGAAGTCCTCCACACACATCCATTCAAAGGCGCGAGGGTTGGTTGCCTCTTCTTCGAGAAGGAGAACTACCAATAGCAAAAACTCACAAGATAGAAACCAAGGGCGATTCCACCTCATCCAATGAAACCAAAGAAGCACAAACCCTTTGGTAGCAACTTCCTAAGAAAAATAGGTTTTGCACACACTATCAGAGATCGGCCATGTGGACAAGGAGCGTCATACCACGATCCAAGATCTTCCTCCTAGATAACCACCACAAACTAGTGCAACTACCTCCACTCCGGCTGGCCCGTCCAATGGGGCTATACCTCCCGTTGCTGCATCATATGCTCTATCTATCCCAATGGCCACCGGACATGTGGCACGCAAACAGCCTCAACTGCCCATCTCCTTCACTACTCACAAAGCATTGACTAATTGGTCTGCTAGCGGCTCACCTATTGCACTTTACGCATCATTCTTAGGGCATCCAATACACCTTTTGTGACCACTTCCCCGCCTCATCGTAGGCGATGTTGGCCACACACTTAGCCTTTCTTTTAGACTTCCGCTACATACATACTCATTGAATTGCACTTAGCTTTGCTTTCTATTATTTTTAGTTTGTTTTTTGAAGCATCTCACTACTCCCATCTATGCTTCCAGACTTTGATCTCTTTTGCAAGGTTTTGTATTTCAGTATAGGACTAACATGCAAGCTTGACCAGTCCTTTCTGAGCGGGAGACCAGATATGTGCTATTCCTTTCATGGTTCTATCTATTAGGAGTTGTACTCTTCTACCAACATGGAGGCTTTCCCTCTTGAGGCAAATCATGCAACATCTCTCTTGATACTATCATGGTGGTGACTTCTATCCTTGCTCTTCCAATAGGGATGCTTCATCATCTTCATCCACATGGTTCTTGGCACCACAAGAAGACTAACATCCTTAGGCTCCTCTTTATTCTTCGGCATCAACATCTAGATTGAGATGGAATTCCTACCCTTCTTGGTATTCCATAAGTTTCGGCACTTGTCCTTCCCCCCTAATATTATACCTTCCCCTATGCATTGCATGATTTCATCATCTTTGCACTAGGGCACTTTGACAAGTGAATAATTTCCCCAAGAGGCACAGTGTCTAAGTTGCACCTGTTGCATGCCCGTTCTTCAGCATGTAGCATACTATGCATCCCATTGTATAGAGAACCACTAGCCATATCCTTGTCAGAGTGCAGCGATGCCGAAGCGTAGGACAAAGACTGAGAGAGAGTGAACACAGAGAGAAGAGAGAGAGAGAGAGAGAGAGAGAAAAGGAGAGTGTAAACACAGAAAATCTGCGGTGTAGTATGCTGTATAAGAGTGCAGAAATACACAAGGGGGCAAAGGAAATATCTGCGTATGTCTCCGACTTGATGACCTCGATCTCTGTCAGCCCGAGCACAGTCTGTCTCAGCCAATAAATCTCAAGATCAGAATCTGAATAATGAATGCTGAAGTGTGCCACAAAACAGGCTATAAATAGCCGAAAAAATAGGAAATAATTGCAACAGGTCTGCAGCCGACTGCAGTAAATACTGTCCGATTGCAGCAACCTGTCCGACTGCAGGTGTTGATGTGGCACCTGCTGACGTGGCACTGATGTCTGCACTGTCCAAGAAATGACTGGCTAACACCCCCTCTCAGATCCTGGACGGGTGAAAAGACTGAGGGATCTGGAATGCTGCCGAAGAAGAGCCTGGGGAAGCGCCTTCGTGAACAAATCTCCAAGACTATCCTCAGTCTTGCAATACTCCACATCGATGGTCCCATCCAGAAGCTTCTCCCAAATGAAGTGATACTAGATCTCAATGTGCTTTGTCGGGCATGGAATACTAGATTCCGTACCAAGGCAATGCAACTCTCATTGTCGCACCGCAGAAGAGTAGGACGAGTCTGGGGGCAGCCAAGCTCCTCCAACAATCTCCGAAGCCACACAACCTCACATGTGGTGGAAGACGCAGCCTGATACTCCGCCTCAATAGAAGAAAGGACTACTGTGGGCTGCTTCTTACTACTCCAAGAGATAACACCTATACCCAAGATAAAACAGTAGCCTATAGTAGACCGTCGGTGGTCCACATCTCTAGCCCAATCCGAGTCACTCCAACCTGCAAGAACCAGATCGGAAGCTTCTGTACCTATGGGATTAGAAATCCCTAAGTCAGAGGTCCCCCTCAAATACCGAAGAATCCTCAGGGCAGCCTGCCAAAGCACCTGTTTGGGTTCCGTCATGAACCCTGCCAAAAGACCCACAGCAAAACAAAGATCAACACGAGTGTTGACAAGCCAAATCAAGGATCCAATCAATTGACGATAGCGTGAAGCATCCATCACGGGAGAATCTGAGTGTGAAGTGGCCTTCCAATTCGGATCCATAGGAGTAGTAATGGGCCGACAACCATCTCAAAAGTCACCAAGAGCTCCTGAATGTACCTTTGCTGAGAGATGAAAATCCCCCTTTGAGATTGATAAATCTCGTGACCCAAGAAGAAATGAAGAAGCCCCAAATCCGTCATCTCGAATGCCTAATGTAAAGCTGTCTTAGTCTCTCGGACCTTCTATGCATAATCCCCTGTCAAAATCAAATCATCAACATATAACACGAACAGCACACGACCAACCTCCGAAGTGTGCACATAAAGCTGTGGATCGGCCTTGGAGCGCCAATATCCCAACTTCGACTGAAGAAACGAGTCAATCTTCTCGTTCCGTGCACGCGGAGCCTGCTTGAGGCCATACAAGGCCTTCTTCAACCTGTAACTTTCCCATCCGAGGATCCAAAGCCAGGAGGCTGCTCAACATAGATCTCCTCCTGCAAGTCACCATTCAGAAAGGCCGACTTCACATCCAACCGATAAACAGGCTATCTTCTATAGCCAGCCAAGGCAAGAACAGCTCGAATAGTCGCCATACAAGCAGTAGGGGCAAAAGTATCATGGAAATCAATGCCTGGGCTCAAAGCAAAACCTTTAGCAACAAGGCGAGCCTTGTGCTTATCCAAAGAACCATCGCTACGGTTCTTGGTCATGAAGACCCACTTGACACCAATCACCTTCTTGTGAGATGAACAAGGCACAAGAGACCAAGTGCCATTCCTCTCAATAGCCTCCAACACTCGGCTTTCATGACCTTCCGCCAATGATCAGACTGCAAAGCCTCCTTCACTAAAGTGGGCTCTCAATCCTGCATAACACGGGTCAGCAAACAATAGTTGGAGCATACAAGCTCCGAAGAATGTGCATGGTTCCTCCATGACCTCCGTGGTCCATCCTACGGTTCCCACTCCTCAGGGACCCCCTCGATCCCTAAATCGCGGAGGGTGTCACGGGCCCAACAAGGAGGAGGACGAATCTCTCCCCGTCGCTCTCTATCTACTGAAGACTCAGGAACATCCACCGGCGAAGGCTCCTCGGGGGTGGCCGGTGGAAGAAAAGACTTTGAATCCGAAGAAGAATCTCCATCAAGAGACTCTGGCTCCAAAGAAATTGTCTCGCAAGCCCAACTCTCCCCTAGATCTCCAAGGACGGGATGCTCCTCACCCCCCTCTGTAGCCAGTACTTCCACGAACCGCACATCTCAGCTCGTGTAGGCATCCCGCTTAACGGGATCAAACAAACGATAACCTTGGGATTGGGAGCTATAGCCAACAAAAACCTGTCGTCGGGAAGCCGCCTCGAACTTATCACGCTGCGTCTTCGGAATGTGCACATAAGCATCACACCCAAAGATCCTGAAATAAGAGACATTAGGCATAGTCTCGAAGTAAGCCTCAAAAGGTGTCATCCTGTCAACAGCCGAAATGGGAGATCGATTAAGGATGTGAACTGCGGTAGCCATTACCTCGGCCCACAGAAACTGAGGTGAATTTATGTCTAATGAGTTTGCTCGTTTTTGTGCAAATAGGGGCATTCACCAAGAATTTTCTAACACCAACACTCCCCAAGAGAATGGAATTTTGGAGCAAAAGAATCGAAGTGTGATCAAGATGGCACGCATCATGATGGAGCACCGCACAAAAACGAGCAAATTCATTAGACATAAATTCACCTCTCTTGTCTGAATGCAAGGTCTTCAGTCGCCAGCCAGAACGGTTCTCCTTAAAAAGAAGTCAATCCTTGAAATGAGAGAAAGCCTCCGACTTCAAAGTCAAGAAATAGGCCCAAGTCATCCTGCTGTAGTCATCTACAATCAACATGAAGTACAAGCTCCCCTTCAGGGACTCGGTCCTCATCGGGCCACAAAGATCCGTAGATACAAGCTCCATGGGTCAAGTAGACCGCCTGGAAGCTTTGTTGGGAATCGCATCCCGATGTAGTTTTCCACGAATGCAGGAGACACATGGTTGATGGCTCACCACTATGTCCGGCAAGCCTCGAACAAATGACCCTCGCGACACTTTCCGAAAGTGCTCGTAGTTCAGGTGGCCAAACCGAGCATGCCATAGCTCGAACTGTGTCTGAGAAGTAAGAAGAAGAGAAGTAAGAGCTAAAGAAGACTTCAATTTGTACACTCCATTCTCCTCATACCCTGCAGAGAGAACCTTCCTCGATCCACGATCAAGGACTCGAACAGTATCACTGTCAAACTCCACCAAGAGACCAAGAGCACAAATCTTATGAACCGAAAGTAAATGATACCCCAATCCTGGCAAATGCAACACCTCAAAGGTGTGGGTACCACCACGTCCATCTGGAATAAGCCGCATCTCACCCCACGTAGCAATAGACACAGAAGAGTTGTCTCCAATGAGAATCTGCCCACGCGAAGGTCGCAAATGGGGAACACCAACAAAAGAAGGAGTCATGTGCTGTGAGGCACCACTGTCCACAATCCACTCTCAAGCCTAGGGAGCTGTCATCGCAGCATCAGAAGTTGTCGGTGTAGAGTCCTCAATGACTGCGAAGTGTAGAAAAGCAGCTCATGAGGGTGCAGCCACCGCTCCAGAGACCTTCGTGTCCTTCTTCTTGGTATCCTTCTTGTCTTTGTCGGGGCAATCCTTCTTCCAGTGATCGGTCTTACCAAAAATATGGCAAGTTGATTCCTTCTCCTTGTCCTTCTTGGATTTGTTGTCCTCCTTCTTTTTCTTTTGGTCCTTCCCCTTCTTTTGAGAGGCTTGACCAACCAATGCCTCCGATTTGGAAGCATCCTGTCCCTTCAATTGTTCCTCCTGGTCCAAGACCATAGAAACCAACTCTTCCCACCGAAGAGTCAACTCCCGCCCTAAAGCAATAAGAGCGGAATAAAAAGTACCGAATCGTGGCAACAACTGGGATAGTAAAGTGATCGCCATATCTTCGGAGGAAATAGGCTTCCCCGCATTTTGAACCTGCATCTGAAGCTGCCGAAGCTTGTTGATGTATTCCCGAAGCGAAGAAGACTTATTCACGTACAAAGTCCGCATCTGCATCTCCAAAGAAACCCTCTTCATCAGGGTCTCATCCGGTTGTACATCCAGTCGTGCTCTAGCCATATCTCACGATCCACCGTCAAGTGCTCGATGTGAGCTATCACAGCTCTGGTGCAAGATAGAAACAGAAAAGATCGAATCCTAGCATTCAGTTTGTCCCAATGAGACTGGGCCTTGGTCAACTCTGCACAAGCATTGGAAGAGAGTTCGGACTCATCCCACACAGAGGGCCTCTTAATCTCCTTCATTACCAGTTCCGCCAAATCATAAGACTCTAAAATGGCCAACATCATCACCCGCCAGATGCGGTAATTGTCACCATCAAGCTTTTGATCCGTTGGAAGAGCCAATAGGGCACGCACCTTCCTGTCCATGATCGCCTGGAACTCCAAATCAATCGTTGTAGACATGTTAACCTGCACAAACGCAAAAGCACTCCCTCTGACTGTAAAAACGCAGCCTTCTACGACTGATTCCTCCGTTGTTCAAACCTTCTTCACTCGTCGAAGGCAATGAAAAGGTAAAATCTGCAATGGAAGGCCTCAAAAGCAGCCTTCCTCCCCTTCGAATAGCAATAACCTACAACAAATTCACCGATTAGACTCCTTTCCTGCATGCCCACACTCGCTTCAGCCTTGATCCGATGCGCAGTCCTCCCACTCGCCCTCGAAACCTGGAAATGCAGCCTTGTGTCGCAATGAAATCTCCTCTTCAGATAGGTTCAGCCCTCAACCAGTCCATCTTCACCGCTCTGATACCATGTCAAAGTGCAGCGATGCGGAAGTGTAGGACAAAGACTGAGAGAGAGTGAACACAGAGAGAAGAGAGAGAGAGAGAGAGAGAAAAGGAGACAGTATAAACGCAGAAAATCTGTGGTGTAGTATGCTGTATAAGAGTGCAAAAATACACAAGGGGGCAAAGGAAATATCTGCGTATATCTCCGACTTGATGACCTCGATCTCCGTCAGCCCGAGCACAGTCTATCTCAGCCAACAGATCTCAAGATTAGAGTCTGAATAATGAATACTGAAGTGTGCCACAAAACCGGCTATAAATAGCCGAAAAAATAGAAAATAATTGCAGCAGGTTTAATGCAGCCGACTGCAGTAAATATTGTCCGCCGACTACAACAACCTGTCCGACTGCAGGTGCTAACGTGGCACCTGCTGACGTGGCACTGATGTCTGCACTGTCCAGGAAATGACTCGCTAGCAATCCTAAGCTATTTTCACCAATGGATTATACCACCATGCTTCTTCACATGCTACTCCATTACCTTTCCCTCGTCATCGCAATCCTCAAGTGGATGGGTAAGCTTGAACTGTTTTATAATGTGCTGGGTATACCATCCCTACTCCCATCTTCTGGATCACTGTTACTTAATAAGCCGCCACTCCTAAATTAACCTTCCACCACACCCACAAAAAAAACAAGTTCAGTGTGATTTCATCCGCCTTTGTAGGGCTTGGTAGCCCACTGGACAGCCAACGAGCACCCTTTGTTCGATACCCTATCCTCTCTAGGACGACTACTTGGACTTCCTTGGTAAGATAGCCATCGCCTCTGTAGTCTTGATAGGCCACTCGACAGCCGACATGCATCCTTTGTTTGATGACCTGGCTACTTTAGGATGGGATGCCTTGGAGTAACCATTGCAAACCTTCCCTTTTAGGCTCAATTTTAAGCCTAAGAGAGGGTGTTGAACTACAATACCCTTTATAGCTGATTAGCATTTTTAAACAATCCTAAAACACACTTAATAACTAAAAAACACAAATTTTGTGCGTGGTTCGAGAAAGTTTCTGAGGTCCCAAAATCCTAATTTTTTGGACACCCTTCAATATCTATAAATAAACAGATTGCCCACCATTCAATCTCATCCTTTTGTGTAGGTTTCTCACTCTACCATGCAAAGTTTAGCCATCAACCATCTACCATCTACTATCCCACCATCACCACATGCAACCCATCACTATCCAACCCTAGGCAACCTACTTTTAGCTATAGCCCTATTGTTTGGAGGCCGCCATCTGTTGTGCCATCGTAGCATCCGATCAGCCTACGTTTCAACATCTAGTGCCAGGCGATAAGCTGCTGCCATCTCTCCCATCGAACGACTACTACACTACCTGCGTTTTTGCTATCCCTCAAACCGTCTACATCAAGAAACATCTATCCTGTTATCGCCTAACAATTCTCTATATCGGGTGATCAGTTTTCAACCTTTCTCTGATAGTACATTACCACATTTACTAGACTTCTGTCTCCGACTACTGTGTTTTGATGACCAGCTTGCTATCCTTCATTATTCAGCACTCTCTCATCTTCTACTCATGGTTACTGCAGTTGGGATCCGTCTCCAGTGGACGTCACTCTTTGACACTACATTGCTCTGCCCTTGGGCATTCTTTATACTCTTACATTCATTTACAACATTCAATCACTTCAAAGTTTCTTCTCTCTGTGTTTAAATTTTGAGTTTTTGCATTTCACGTTTTGCATTTAGGGTTTGAGTTTGCTTGTCTCGATCTGAGTCTGTGTTTTGGTCTTGGTCGTACATGTTGTATTTTCTCAATGTAAAACCTAGCATATCTTCACAGGGCTGTGTTCCATAATTCAGGCAATGTAACCAACAAGAATAATGGTGAAAGATTCTCCTTAAAATAAATCCCCTAAAATGACAAGTAGCTGAAAATGGAATAAAACTCATTTAAGTGGGCAGACATGGAAGTCCCCTCCTCCATACGAGGTCCATAAGTTCCTTCAATCAATACATTTGAGAGATACGGCTCTACTTATCATAAGCATCATGGATCTTCTTCCATAGCTGCCATACAATCTACCCTTCAGAGACAATATTGTAGAATACCAGCCTAGAGAGTAATAAAATGATTGTAGCTTTACATGACTTATTCAATTCAACCAAATCCTCCACATCAAAGCATTCAAACTTGACACCCTCATGTCTCAATGGCTTAATCTGCAATTTCAGCACCAAAACTAGTCATATCCATGCCTTCCAATGGCTGTAATTAGTGCCATCCAATTTGTCAATGTTAAAGATAGCACTGTCATTTGATCCACCAGCCATGATGCCAACAAATGAAAGCACAATACAAGAAGACATGGACTATTGTAAAAGACTGCAAATTAGCCCCAAATCATAGCCAAGATAAAGTCTAAACGAAAGGAAACATTAAATTGTAGGCTCGTCCACGAACTGCCAATAATAAAATGTCAAATCAAAGCATCTACTCTCATAAATAATGCATAAACCTACAATTACACCATTGCTGTAATAAATGCAACAATATGAGATTCCAACTATGGGCAAATCAAACAAAAGACCAAGCTTCCACTACCAAGAATATCCAAGGGAATAACCGGGATATGTAGAAGCAACTGACAGTGAAGATGCATACAACCCGTACCAAGATCTGTCACAACTCAATGCATCAATAAACTATGCATCCAATGGGCATAGACATCATGCATGTAGTCGATCTCAAAAAGAATAAAAGAGAACTACCAAATGCACGACCAACTGAGCAAGAGTAATAAAGCTCAATACATAGTCAAGCAATGTGTATACATCACTGACAAAGATAAGTGTTGGCATCCAAGACATGAAGCAAATTAGCCCACTAAAAGATAATTGCATCTAGTAAACATAAAGAGAGTATGTACATATGTCAATGAATTTCATTGTCTGAATGAACTAAGATCAACCACATAAAACCCAAAGCTCTACTCAAATGCAAAATATCCAAGTATCTCAAGTGACACCCACTGGAACAAGATTGAATGCCAACTGAGCAAGACAAGCTCAATAAATCATGTACATGACATCCGAGCATCCAAGATACTTCAAGTATATAGCCAAGAGCATAAAACCCAATAAAGTCTGCAAGCCCATAAGTGAACGACCACTGTAGCAACTAACCAAAGCTCCAAGACATGTAACTGAGCTTAAATGTAAAGCTCAAGGCATTCCATAAGCTTAAAGCAGTGAAAACCCTGCTAAAACTGAGCCAAATAAGCTCTATCCAATCCAAATTGAGCCTCAGAGCATCCATATAACATCCCGGCACAATGGTAGCATGCCAAAGGCACCAGAGACATAATAGATAGCTCTATGAATGCTGTCCCCACAGGGTATACAGCAAACCTATCTGCAATAACCGGCACAATGGTAGCATGCCAAAGGCACTAGAGATGTAATAGATAGCTCTATGCATGCTGTCCCCACAAGGTATACAGCAAACCTACCTGCAATAACCAGCAATAGCTGACTTTATACAACCCAAACAGAGCTTAAGATCAAGCCAGGAGCATCTCAAGACATTGACCAAACATCCCAGCATCAATGCATATGCATATGGGCATCAATAGAGATAAGAGTGAGCTCCAATCACTGAAGAGACCCTGCAGGGAGCATATCTGCTATATATTACAGTAAATAACCAAGGTTTGGAGGCTCAAATCAATGCCCAATGATGAATATCAATGCCACAGAAGTGTCCAAGAGGTTGCCCAAGTGCCGAGGAGTGTCAAATGCCACACGGGAGGCAGTGTGAAGAAATACCCTAACACAAAAACACAAATAACAACGTACGACAAAGCACAAACTGATAGAAGAACACAATTATGGTTAGGGTAACTCAAAGACAATGAATAGAGAGAATGAATGAAATGATATGATTATCGAATATACAATGCTCATGCAACAAACACACTATGTAGTGAATGAATACTATACCTCAAACTCATGTATCTCAAGGATCAAGGCAAGGGTAATGAGTTGGGGAGTGTGTCATACTTTGAACAGATCCCAAATCGCAACAGGGCAGCCTCCGGATGTCGAACACCAGCAAACGCAGCCAAGGAAGGCTAAATCTGATGCAGACAACAGTGCAGGAGAGAGAAAGACTAAAAATACAGGTGAAGAAAGAGAAAGACTAAAACCACAGGCTGCAAGAGAGAGAAAAACTAAAAACGCTAGCTGCACGAGAAAAAAAACAGCAAATGCAGGCTGCAAGAGAGAGAGAGAGACTAAAAACGCAGGAAAAACCAGCAACAACAGTCAACATGCTGAAATCAGCTCGGAACAGTGTGTGGTAGGCTGGAAACAGGTGCCAAAAAAATTGTGGACAGCAATGGCCAGCTCATACCAATAGGAGAAGGAGAGTCATCATTAACAAAATCTGAAACGGAAGACATACCTAGCATTGGAGAGAATAAGTATGACAATAGGAGAAGGAGAGTCATCATTAACAAAATCTGAAACGGTAGACATACCTAGCACTGGAGAGAATAAGTATGAAGGCAATGGAGTGTACTCTATGCCACTTTCCACTTGCGGATGGCAAGTCCTAAGTGAATATTCCGCCCTTCCTGCACGGTCAATAGATCGGTGCACTAAATCTAAAGGGTGAAATTCAAACTTATCTTCTATCTGTTGCTAGGCTCTATACATCAAAATGAGATCGTACTCAGCTGCAGTGATCTCGTACGGTCATGGAACTCCATGGGAGTCCAATGTTTGTCTGCCCATGTCGACAGCTTGTAAAGCAAGTTGTTAGGCGCACTCCGACTCGTTCCTCAATGGATTTAGCTCGAATGTGAGAAGTGATGCAGAAGTAGTGTTCGAAGTCATCTGCCCTTCTATTATTCCTACTTCTTGTGTAGAGCTTTCAGATCAAGGCCTAGGTTTCTCTCAGAGAACTCGGCTCTAATACCATGTGAAGAAATACCCTAACACAGAAACACAAATAACATCGTATGACAAAGCACAAACTGATAGAAGAACACAGTTAGGATTAGGATAACTCAAAGACAATGAACACAGAGAATGAATGAAATGATATGATTATTGAATATACAACGCTCATGCAACAAACACACTATGTAGTGAATGAATATTGTACCTCGAACTCCTGTATCTCAAGGATCAAGGCAGGGGTAATGAGTTGGGAAGTGTGTCGTACTCTGAACGGATCCCAAATCACAGCAAGGCAGCCTCCGAATGTCAAACACCAACAAACGCAGCCAAGGCAGGCTAAATCTAATGCAAACGGCAGTGTAGGAGAGAAAAATACTAAAAACACAAGCTACAAGAGAGAAAAAATTAAAATGCTGGTTGCAAAAGAGGGAAAACAACAAACGGAGGCTGCATGAGAGAGAAAGACTAAAAACGCAAGCTGCAAGAGAGAGAAAAACTAAAAACGTAGGAAAAACCAACAGCCACAGAGCAAGTCAGCATGCTGAAATCAGCTCTGAATAGTGTGTGGTAGGCTAGAAATAGACACCAGACTGTTGTAGACAGCAATGGCTAGCTTGGCCTCTGCATCCGGGATGTGGACAGCAAGTTAAAATACTTGAAATCTGCAAAAACGAGATTAAAGCTGAATGGAGAGCAACATACATATTTATAGAAAGTTTAGGCCCTCCCAAGTGGGTTTGTGCTTATGGGATACAAACACTCTCTAGGAATGCATGTCCTTAATTTGAGCTTGGCTATCACAATTTGCCACAACTCTCTATTTATTTGCGGGTATCTTCTTTGTCTCTCATTCAATACCTTTGCTCCAAACCTAATTGCATACCTATTGCCCTCATCATCATCCTATCAAATAGATCAATAGATACCAATCTAGCTAATATCAACAATAACGATAATAGGTCTTTTCACTTGTATAGCCTTCTTTCCTTAAGAGTATAGAAACAAGGGACAAGGGATGGGGGACGGGGGATGGGGGACGGCGATGGGCCGAGCTAGGTAATCCCCATTTTCTATTTGTCCTCGTAGTCATGAGAACATTGCCTCTTCCATTTCAACCTAATCCCTTTAAAAGGGAAAAGAAAAAATATGACAAGACAAACATTGATTCATGGCTAGAGCCTAGGACACTCAACGTATTGGGTAGATACAAATCATGTTACACTGGAAGGCATATACTTGGTGGGCAAGGCTATGCCCAAGTTGGAGACATGGGTTGATATTCAATTCATAAAGAATATTTCATTGAAGGTCCAATGATAGTGGAGACAAATCGTTTGCCTCTAGTAGGGATAATTACTAGTTGTTTGACTCCGGATATAGCTATGGTGAGATGGATTACATACATCAAATCAATGAATCCAAAGTTTTGACACATTGTAGGAAAAGTGAATTTAGTAGTACCAGACATGGTGTCCAAAGCCACCTATGAGCATAACGAGAGTTTATTATTAAATGATGATGAGTGTCATGTATCTTCAATGGAGGCCTTTGCAAAAGAATTGTATTAAGAAGAACAGTTACAAATTGGCCAGTATCTAAATACTTTGCCTACAATAGATAATTGGATGGATGCAAAATGTAAAAGAAGCAGAAGGAAAGCATATGGTTACTTCTTAAAGAATGGTTTCCTATAGAAGCATCGGAAGAAAAAGAGAGCTTCTCCACTACGGGTAGTTTATGACAGGGCTACGTAACAACAGGTTATGAAGAACTTTCATGAAAGCTTAAGGGCTGGTCATAGGGGTGCAAGGGCAACTTTTGAGAAGATCAAGGAGCATCATTGGTGGAAAGCTATGTATAGGGATGTATCTCAATTTTAGGAGTCTTGCAAGTCATGCTAGATGTATTCTTCAATGAGACACATAGACAGTTTGCATCCTACATCAAGGGGCAAAACAGATTGAAGACTTGCTGGTCACTTTGAACAGTAAGGGGAGTTTGGATTTCGAAGGGGATCGGGAGAATCCTATTGTAAATCAACTTTTTCTTCAATAAAAAAGCCAAAGAAATACCGAAAGGGGCACTAATTTTGGGGCCAATCAGGTGTGCATTGTCCAAGATCAGTAGGTAAATTTGTATTTTCAGATTTGCATTTATTGTTTGTTATTGTAATTAAGTTGTAATCAAGGATTTAGCACCCATCCACGGAAGGAAGGCTAGTTTCATGAGGGAACCAACCAAGGAAATGATGAGGGATGGGATGGAACCTATTGGATAAACGATGCACAATTGCAAACAAGTGCACGTATAGAAAGCTGCCTCCAAGGGCCCTGCACAATGAAAGAGAAACAGAGCATAGATATGTTAGAGATCAGATCAGCACAGGGCAGCAGGTGGCCTGGTGCAGTCGGACTGCACAGTCGGACTGCCACGTGGCAGTCCGACCTGCAGCAGCCAGTCGGCTGCATTTAATGCAGCCGCCTGGCTATTTCTGGCGCCCTATTTCCCCCGTTTCTCGGCTATTTATACCTGGCACTTTCAGCAGTCTGTGACACACTTCTCTGCTCGCAGATTACAGACCGGTGACGCGCAGATTCTGTCTCTGTTCGCAGATTTCAGACAGCAGACAGTGCAGACTACAGCGGACTTCGAGGTGAACAGCAGGTTGCATCATCGAGGTGGAGACACGCAGTCCAGCGCACTGCGCCCGTGTATATATCTGCATATCTTTGTATTCAGCATTCTTTATACAGCAGATCTTCATCGTCCACTGTCTCTTTCTCTCTCTTCTCTTTCTGCGTTCTCTCTCTCTCAGTCCTACGCTTCCGCACCGCTGCACTCTGACATGGTATCAGAGCAGTGTTTGAGGGCTGACTGAGCGCAGAATCAACCTGAAGAGGAGTTTCCATCGCGACACAAATTTGCGTTTTTTGCGTTTAAGGGCAGACAGGAGGGCTGTGCCTTGGAACAAGGCTGAAACGAGTGTGGGCGCACACGAAAGGAGTACAGGTGGTGGATTTGCTGCTGTTTACTGCTGTTTGACGCGGAGGAAGTTTGAGTTTTCAGCCTACAAGTGCAGGTTTTGCTTTTTCATCGCCTCCGACGGGTGAAGAAGGTTCAGGACACGGAAGAGCCTTAGCAGGCTGAGTTTTCCCAGTCAGAGGGGGCTGCTTTTGCGTTTGTGAAGGCATTGCAGGTGAAGATGTCTACAGAGATTGACTTGGAGTTCCAAGCGATTATGGACCGGAAGGTGCCTGTCTTACCGGCTCTTCCTACAGATCAAAAGCTCGACGGCGACAACTACCGCATTTGGCGCGTCATGATGTTGGCCATTCTTGAGTCCTATGATTTGGCGGAGTTGGTACAGGAGGAGATTGACTGACCCTCGGTAAGAGATGAGTCCAAACTCTCTTCCGATGCTCGTGTGGAGTTGGCCAAGGCCCAGTCTCATTGGGACAAACTGAATGCCAGGATTCGATCCTTTCTCTTTCTATCATGCACTACAGCCGTGATCGCTCACATCAAGCACTTGACGGTGGCTCGGGAGATATGGCTGGAGCTTGATCAAATGTACAATCGGATGACCCTAATGAAGCGGGTTTCTTTGGAGGTACAGATGCGGACTTTGTCCGTAAATAAGTCTTCTTCGCTACGGGAGCACATTAACAAGCTAAGGCAACTACAGATGTAGGTTCAGAATGGGGGAAGCCGATTTCCTCCGAAGACATGGCGATCACACTATTGTCCCAGTTGCCGCCACGATTCGGTACATTTTACTCTGCCCTTATTGCTTCGGGGCGAGAGTCTACTCTTCGGTGGGAAGAGTTGGTTCCTATGGTCTTGGACCAAGAGGAACAGTTAAAGGGACAGAATGCTTCCAAGTCGGAGGCGCTGACAGGTCAAGCCTCTCGGAAGAAGGGAAAGGACCAAAAGAAGAAGAAGGGGGATAACAAGTCCAAGAAGGACAAGGACAAGGACAAGGACAAAGACTCCACATGCCATATTTGTGGAAAGACTGGCCATTGGAAGAAGGATTGCCCTGACAAAGACACGAAGGACACCAAGAAGAAGGAAACCAAGGATTCTGGAGCGGTGGCTGCACCCTCATCAGCTGCATTTCTTCATCTAGCTGTCATTGAGGACGCTTCACCGAATGCTTCTGATGCTGCGATGACGGCTCCCCAGGCTCGAGAGTGGATTGTTGATAGTGGTGCCTCACGGCACATGACTCCTTCATCAGATGGTGTTGCCCAGTTGCGACCCTCGCGTGGGCAGATTCTCATTGGAGACAGCTCTTCAGTTTCTGTTGCAGGTCGGGGTAAGATGCAGCTTATTCCGGATGGACGAGGTGGTACCCATACCTCAGAGGTTTTGCATGTACCAAGATTAGGGTACCATCTCCTTTCAGTTCATAAGATTTGCTCCCTTGGCCTTGTGGTGGAGTTTGACAGTACTACGGTGCGGGTCCTTGATCGTGGATCGAGGAAGGTTCTCTCATCCGGATATGAGGAGAATGGCATTTACAAACTGAAGTCTTCCACCGCCCTCTCTACTCTTCTTCTTACCTCACAGTCACAGTCAAAGTTATGGCATGCTCGGTTTGGTCACCTGAACTATGACTATCTTCGGAAGGCGTCACGTGGACAGCTTGTTCGAGGGTTGCCGGATATAGTGGTGAGCCAGCAGCCATATGTCTCCTACATTCGGGGGAAGCAGCATAGGGATGCCATTCCCCACACAGCTTCGCGGCGGTCTACTTCACCGATGGAGCTAGTATCTACGGATCTATGTGGCCCTATGAGGAATGAGTCCTTGCGAGGGAGCTCGTACTTCATGCTGATCGTGGATGACTATAGCAGGATGACATGGGCCTACTTTTTGACACTAAAGTCAGAAGCTTTCTCGCACTTCAAGGATCGGCTTCTCTTTGAGGAGAACCGATCCGGCCGGAAGTTGAAGACCTTGCGATCCGACAAGGCAGGTGAATTTGTTTCTAATGAGTTTGCTCGGTTTTGTGCAGATAGAGGAATTCACCAGGAGTTTGCCAATACCAATACTCCTCAAGAAAATGGTATTCTTGAACGGAAGAACCGCAGTGTGATCGAGATGCCGTGCACCATGATGGAGCACCGACAGACCCCTCAGGTTCTGTGGGCCGAGGCTGTGGCTACTGCAGTCCACATCCTTAATCGATCCCCTACTTCGGCCGTGGAAGGGATGACCCCATTTGAGGCTTATTTTGGGACGAAGCCAGATGTTTCTTACTTTCGAGTCTTTGGGTGTGATGCCTATGTTCACATTCCCAAGGCTCACCGTGATAAATCTAAAGCAGCTTCCCGAAAACAAGTATTTGTTGGCTACAGCTCCCAGTCCCAAGGCTACCGACTGTATGATCCCGTCAAACGGGATGTGTACACTAGCCGTGATGTGCGGTTTGTGGAGGTTCCGGCTACTTCAACGGGTGAGGAGCATCCCGTTCTTGGAGATCCTGGGGAGAGTTGGGCTCCTTCGCCAGTTCCACTGGAGCCCGTGCCTTTTGATTATGATTCTGTTTCTGACACAGAGTCTACCGTTCCACCGGACACCTCTGAGGCGTTACCGCCGGTGGATATTCCAGAGTCTTCTGCTGATGGAGAAAGACGAGGGGAGGTTCGGCCTCCTCCTCGCTGGGCCCGTGACACACTCCGTGATTCAGGGATCGAGGGGGTTCCTGAGGAGTGGGGACCGCAGGATGGTCCGCGGCGGTCACGGAGGCACCAGGCACATTCTACGGAGCTTGTTTGCTCCAACTATTGTTTGATGACCCGTGTTATGCAGGATCGAGAGCCCACCTCCGTGAAGGAGGCTTTACAGTCCGCACCATGGAAGAAAGCTATGGAAGCCGAGTTGGAGGCTATTGAGAGGAATGGCACTTGGTCACTCGTGCCACGCCCCCCGAAGAAGAAGGTGATTGGAGTCAAGTGGGTCTTCAAGACCAAATACCTCAGTGATGGTACTTTGGATAAGCACAAGGCTCGCCTTGTTGCTAAAGGTTTTGCACAGCGCCCAGGGATTGACTGTCATGACACTTTTGCCCCCACAGCTCGTATGGCGACCATTAGAGCTGTTCTTACTTTGGCTGGCCATAGGAGATGGCTTGTTTATCAGTTGGATGTGAAGTCGGCCTTCCTCAATGGTGATTTGAAGGAGGAGATCTATGTTGAGCAGCCTCCTGGCTTTGGATCTTCAGATGGGAAAGTCTACAGGTTGAAGAAGGCCTTGTATGGCCTCAAGCAGGCCCCGCGTGCATGGAACGAGAAGATTGATTCGTTCCTTCAGTCTCAGTTGGGATATCGGCGGTCCAAGGCCGATCCGCAGCTGTATGTTCACACTTCCGAGGATGGTTGTGTGCTGTTTGTATTATATGTTGATGATTTGATTGTCACAGGTGATGCTGCACAGCAGGTCCAGGAGACGAAGTCAGCTTTACATCGGACGTTCGAGATGACGGACTTGGGTCTACTCCATTTCTTTTTGGGCCATGGGATTTATCAATCTCAGAGGGGGATCTTTATCTCTCAACAGAGATATGTACGGGAGCTCTTGGTGTCTTTTGAGATGGAGGATTGTCGGGCCCTCTCTACTCCTATGGATCCGAACTGGAAGGCCACTTCCCATTCAGCTTCTCCTTTGGCGGATGCGTCCCGCTATCGACAGTTGATTGGGTCCTTGATTTGGCTTCTCAACACGAGGATTGATCTATGTTTTGCTGTTGGGCTCTTGGCAGGGTTCATGAGTGAACCTAAGACGGTGCATTGGCAGGCTGCTCAGAGGATACTTCGGTATTTAAGGGGGACGTCTGATTTAGGGATTCATTACCCCGCAGGGACAGATAGGTCAGATCTTGTACTTGTAGGTTGGAGCGACTCGGACTGGGCCGGTGACGTGGACCACAGGCGGTCTACTACAGGTTACTGTTTTACTTTGGGTGCAGGTGTTATTTCATGGAGTAGCAAGAAGCAGCCCACGGTAGCCCTTTCGTCTACTGAGGCGGAGTATCGGGCCGCGTCTTCTACCACATGCGAGGTTGTGTGGCTTCGGAGATTATTGGAGGAGCTTGGGTGCCCCCAAACTCGTCCTACATTGCTGCGATGTGACAATGAGAGTTGCATTGCCTTGGCAAGGAATCCTGTTTTTCATGCCCGGACGAAGCACATTGAGATCCAGTACCACTTCATCCGAGAAAAGCTTCTGGATGAGACCATCACTGTGGAGTATTGCAAGACGGAGGACAATCTTGCGGATTTGTTTACAAAGGTGCTTCCTCAGGCGCTACTTCGGAGACATTCCAGATCCCTCAGGCTTCTGCCCTGCCCAGGCTCTGAGAGGGGGTGTTAGAGATCAGATCAGCACAGGGCAGCAGGTGGTCTGGTGCAGTCGGACTGCATGCAATCGAACTGCACAGTCGGACTGCCACGTGGCAGTCCGACCTGCAGCCGCCTGGCTATTTCCGGCGCCCTATTTCCCCCGTTTCTCGGCTATTTATACCTGGCACTTTCAGCAGTCTGTGACACACTTCTCTCCTCGCAGATTACAGACCGGTGACACGCAGATTCTGTCTCTGTTCACAAATTTCAGACAGCAGACAGTGCAGACTGCAGCGGAGTTCGAGGTGAACAGCAGGTTGCATCGTCGAGGTGGAGACACGCAGTCTAGCGCACTGCGCCCGTGTATATATCTGCATATCTTTGTATTCAGCATTCTTTATACAGCAGATCTTCATCGTCCACTGTCTCTTTCTCTCTCTTCTCTCTCTGCGTTCTCTCTCTCTCAGTCCTACGCTTCCGCACCGCTGCACTCTGACAAGATACCCCCCTCTCCTGCCAAATATGCGAAGATATACTAGGGTTTGTACTAAGAAAAACAACATGTATGACCAAGACTGAAACACAAAGACTCGAACAAAGACGAGTAAAACTCAAACCTTAAACACAAAATGCAAAAACTCAAAATTCAAACATAAAATGAAAAAACTCTAAAGTAAATGAATGTTAGAGTGTACAAAATACCCAAGCGCAAAGCAATGCACTATCGAAGAGTGATGTCCACTGGAGATGGATCTGAAGTGCAATAACCACCAGTCGAAGATGAGAGTGTCAAAAGTGATGCAGCAATGGAAGCGTAAACATAAGCTGTAATAAATTGCTGAAACACAAGACAAAAGAGAAAGGGAAAGAAAGAACACAATACAGATGAGAACTTAGATGTATGCTCGAAAAATGGAATCCATATATCAAACACGAGATTGTCACATACAACAGCGAGTCACTGGCTGCATGGGCACCGGCACTAGCTCCTCTCCACAGGACCTCCAGGTGGTGAATTGAACTAACCGAGAAGGAGCCCCGAATAAATAGGCATAAATAATGCCATAAAATATGTCTAGTCTGCTAGCATTTAATGCTGGTCGGCCAGCCAATAAATGCCCAATATGGCCATAAAATGACACAATCAAAAATGCCTAAATAACCTAAATAATGTGCCTAAGCCTCTACAGCTCAGCAAACTCACGCATGAGCTAACATATCTGCTAACAGAGAGAGTGTTGAATAATGAAGGGCAACAAGCTGGTCACCAAAACACAGCAACGCGACGCTGACATCTAGTAAACGATATAGTGTACCACCAGAGAAAGGCTGAAACTGATCACTCGAGGCAAAGAATTGTCAAGCAACAACAAGAGAGGTGTTTGCTGATATGGACGACCTACTAGACAACAAAAACGCAAGCACTGAAGTAGTCACCTAGTGGAAGAAATGGCAGCAATTTATCACCTGGCGCTAGATGTTAAAAACGCAGGCTAATCAGGTGCTATGATGATGCAGCAGATGAAAACCTCCAAAGAGCAGAGCAATGGTTGAAAACAAGCCGCCTAAGGCTAGAAAGTGATGGGCTCCAAAGAACAAGGCCAATGGCTGAAATTTGTACGGTGGAGTGAGAAATCTACACAAAAGAATGAGGCTGAATGGTGAGCAACCTGCCTCTTTATAGATGTTGAAGGATGCCGCAAAAAATTAGGGTTTTGGGAAACAATTGAAACTCTCTCAGAGCACGCACCAAATTTGTGTTTATCATTAATTAAGCATGTTTTAGGATTGTTTAAAAATGCTAATCACCTGTAAAGTGTTTTACTGACTCAATGAAGACAACACAGATTCCAAGGCTAAGAAGGCCATGAACTAAGAGGAGGGAAGCCCAAGTCCGAGACATATAGAGCCTTAGAAACGAAACTCCATGGACTGTCAAACAATAGAGACAAGGTGCCAACACCACTAATAGGCATCGAAGAGATATCACCGACATTAATGATACCCCCTGACGGACAAAGATCCTACAACAAATCACCTAGAGGAGTCATATGACTCAATGCACCACTAGCAATGAGCCAAGGCTGCTAGGAAGACAAGACAATTGTAGAAGGCTCCTCCACCTGATAAATGTGTAGAAACATACACTCAATCGTAATAGTGAATAACAAAGTAGAGATAGACAAAGACTCCAATGTAGATATATCCTTTGCTCTCGAACATTGGATACTCTACCCATTGCTTTCTCAAGCGGTTGCTTGCCAACCTCAAGGATATCCACACATACCTCAAATTGTACACCTATATGACCTGAGCTGGACACCTATTGATACTTCGTAGATTTATTGGGCTAAAGACTAGAGTCGTGCCACCAAGCTACTCCTATGTGCCATTATGGGCTTAGGAGGACTAGACCTTAAACAAGGTGAATGCTAATTGTCAAAGAACAAAACAAGACAGCCACACAAACCATTTCACTTTTGGAGAAAAGCACCAACTTGATGAAATGCAACAATTGATGAAGTTTCTCGATAACATGATGACTATTTTTCACTCCATATGATCCAAAGATGGGAAAATCTGTATAGTACTTAATTCTTTGGTTTTCTTTAGTACTTGTCATAGTAGTGTGGTGATTGCTGTGTGGCAACATGTGTTCTGGAACAGCATGTCTCCTGTATTTGTAAGTTTCTGAGAGCTACCTCATAATGTAGTCAATATGCACGAATTTTCCTGCGTTCCTTTCGTAATAAGATAACTGCATTTGGAAAACTTCACACATCACAAAACATTCTACTGTTTTATGTTCGTCTGCGAAAGAAATGAGTGAGAGCTCACACTTTCTCTGAGGGGCTTGCATTTCCAGTCTAGAAATAGAAAATCACAGTGCACAAAATAAAAACCTAAGTCTCCACGTATGTAAGTTCTGGAATGTTACGAAGCAATGTAAGGGTATTACGTCTGAAATGTAAACCTGTAAGTGCTGTTTGTAAAAGATTATGCAAGCAACTAAGCAGCAGGTAAATATTTGCATATCAAATACATGTCTGACAGTATATAGACCTGCGCTGGGCATCCACGCCCCATACTCGGATTTGGCGATCGTAAACAGCCGCTTCTTGCTCGGACAGAGTCTCGCGAGCTTCTGCTGGTGCTTCTTCCATTCCCCCCCGCCTCTCTCTCTCTCTCTCTCTCTCTCTCTCTCTCTCTCTCGCGTCTGTCTGAACCGCCTTCTCGCTCACTCTCGGGCGAGTCGAATTAAAATGCTCGCAAAGAATCGTTAATCGTTAGTACCACAATGCAAAGCTACTCATTGATCGCGCTAATTCTACGGAAAAGAACTATTGACTGAATGGGAAATGCACTATTTGACGTGAAGAACAGATATCTATTTAGCCTATAGTTGATGGATCTACCGCACCTCATCCCGAGCTTACATGCCAACAATCCTTGAAAAAAAGGGTTAAAATAGAAAAACAAATAACATTTTCGTTTCACTAGACTATTGATGATATTTTAATATAATGTTTAAGACTAAAATTAGAGACTTTTATTGTGTCCCCTCCCTCCCTGCCCCTCTCTCTCTCTCTCTCTCTCTCTCTCTCTCTCTCTCTCTCTCACACACATTACCGTTAATGGTCATTTGTGTTTATACAAGTGGTGGTTCATAGCTCCAAATCCACTCTCACATGAGGTGTATTGAAAAATTGCCCAATCTATCTCTCTATTGCTCACTAACAGGGCATGGCGAGGAGCAAAAGTCTTGAGTAGCATGCGGCTCAACGGGCTACGGCCTCTCTCTCTCTCTCTCTCTCTCTCTCTCTCTCTCTCTCTCTCTCTCTCTCTCTCTCTCTCTCTCTCTCTCTCATGCCAAGTGAGGAGCAAAAGTCTTGAGTAGCATGCAACCTAATGGGCTATAGTGCAGAATGATACTAAATAGGCTACGACACAAGAAGTGGGGTGCAAGCTCCCAAGGTCACTAAGGATACCCTTAGTGCCAAGCAGTCCAACATACACCCTCTTTCTTATCCCCTTTACAGTTGGGATGTGAGAATGGGTGGAGGCGGCCAAATTCCTCAATGAGATAGGGTTATAGGGCTTTGGAACAACATAGCTAATCACTCAACTACACCAATACATGATCTACCTCTCATCAGAGCGACTATAGCTCCACATAGTTGTGGATGGGCATGAATGCAAATCCCAAGGTGGAGCCCAACAATATTACAATGAGTTCCTTCTATTGCAGGAGAAGGCACTGTGCATTGGCCTGTGGGAAGCTCTCTCTCTCTCTCTCTCTCTCTCTCTCTCTCTCTCTCTCTCTCTCTCTCTCTCTCTCTCTCTCTCTCTCTCTCTCTCTCTCTCTCTCTCTCTCTCTCTCTCTCTCTCTCTCTCTCTCTCTCTCTCTCTCTCTCTCTCTCTCTCTCTCTCTCTCTCTCTCTCTCTCTCTCTCTCTCTCTCTCTCTCTCTCTCTCTCAAGGGTGGATGCCATGGCTGTGGTGCACACAGTCGCAAAAAGGGCATCCCTTTTCACTTCAAGGGCTACGAGGAATTTTCAAGCCTCATTGACTGTGTCAAGTGGTGATGACCTATCACTCTATCATCCTTCGAGCCTCATTGATTGTGTCAGGTGGTGATGACCTATCACTCTACCATGTCATATAGACTTGGCATGGCTTAGTGCCAGAATTTGGATGCGAATATATATTTTGTAATCTATATTCTAGATGACCTATCACTCTACCATGTCATATAGACTTGGCATGGCTTAGTGCTAGAATTTGGACGCGAATATATATCTTGTAATCTATATTCTAGATCTACCAAAACCAAGAATAAATCTTGCAATCATGTCATTGGCAGCCATATAACAAGATTGGGGATCACAAAGAGAGAGGATGAAGACAAAGCTGTCGAGAAAGGGACTTAAGCATAATATAATAATAATACTAATAATAATAGCATGAAGGTATTGCTAAAGGAGGATTAGGGAGAGCGTAGGAGATCGAGGTTGCTAAGGAGGGGACCATAGGAGGAGAAGAAGAAGAAAACGAAGGTGTCAGTGAAGGAGAACCATGGAGAGAAGAGGAAGATGAGGCCATCGAGGAGGGGACCGAAGGAGGAGCTCTCATGCTAAAAAACTTGGGGTGAAGCTTGTTGTTTGTTTTTGCCAGTGTGGTAACGCAAAGTCCTCCCTGTCCAACGTGGCAATCGAATAGTCCTTATCCTATGTGGCAGTGAAGTTGAATAGATTCTTAGCCCAAGGCCACCACCAATCACACATAGCTGGAATCGGCGCTCTCTTTCCTCTCCCACTACACTTGCGCTAGAAGATTGGTTGTGGAACAAGTTCTCCTCCACCCTCTCATCCTATTCTAGCCCTCCTCCCACAAGATGCACAAGAGTGCCTACTTCTTGAGCTCTAGCCCTACTTGCATTCACATCAAACCCTTTTGGCATGCCTTCCGGCACCTACCTCCTCTCACCCTCCCTTGCCAAGAGGAAGGAGCTCTTCTATGTAATGTTGTCGGACTTGCCTAAGTAGCTCTTCTACGTGTACTCCAATTTGGAAGGAGGTTAGACAAAAGGTCCAAGAGGGTCCTAATCTTCAAAAAAGGAGCCGATAGTGGCAAGTTGTAAGCAACATGGCTACATAAGCAGCAATGTAGTAGGACGTGCATTGCTCACCCCCTTTGTTCGGGAGCACACTTAGAGTTTGTAATGCTGCTCATGCATGCTTATCAATGAAATGCTCTCTATTAGCTTGATTTCAACATCTAATGGTTGTCAAAATAAATAATATTTGTGGCTTTGGGGGTGTGTCATTAATTGTTGTAGATCTTTTTCTACTTTACTAATGGGAAAATCATCTTATCAACCCAAATCCACTATTATGTCTACTTTGCTCATCCAAAACTAATGTGGAGTTGCACCCTTCACCTCTTAAGTAGTGGATTGATATTGTAACTGATGTGTTAGGGCAAGTTGCACCCTTCACCTCTTAAGCAATGAATTGATATTGTCACTAATGTGGTAAGGCAACTCGTAAGAGTGATTAATATTGTAATTAATACTCAACAAATAAAGAGCTTTCATTTTCATCCATTTTTTGACACCCCATTTTGTCTCCAAGCTAACAACACATGCATAAATGTGGCTGTAGAGGGAGCTCATGCTCAACTGCTAGGACCCACATACCGCTTATTTATTTAAGCGTTTTAAGCACCTATGGCTATCTCTCACCTAGCCGATGCGCCTTCAATCCTATCAGGGTGTAGTGAGCTTACCTCGATGCTCGAATGAGTTGCCTTCTTCTTCAAGCACACTGGTAGCTCCACGATTCTTGATGTAAGCTCAAGTATCATTAAGCCTCCACCTCCAAGCTCCATCCTCCATAGCTGCGCGCGAGAGAAGGGAGGAGATGGTGGAGAACTTCACCTCCTTGATCCCTCACCCTCACACACTCACTCCCTCACACTCACACCCCCTCTCTCAAGCACACATAAGCAAGCAAAGAGAAGAGAAGAAGAGAAGAAGAATAGTCTCTTGTTGCTACACACCAAAGAATGAGCTCTCATTCACTTTTTGAAGTTTATATACATGTCCTAAAATCCCTTGGGCAATCATCCCCTTTTTTACATGACCACCCATTGTGGCAAGGTCCTCTTTTCCATTCTTTTCTACTTGGCCTATTTCTTTAGCCTATGCCCGTCTACCTTTTTACAATTTGCATAGGAGGGAGCTTGGCGCTCATTTACAAAAGTTTTGTGGTGCCTTTCACTAAAAAATGCACTTTTGCATTTAATTTGATTTTAGACGCCACCCTTGTGCATTTGCTTGTTCTCCGTCTTGCTTCTTCCATTTCATCCGCATTTCACTTCTTTTGCTTCCATCTCAAGTTGGGGTTAACATTACCCCCTCTTAGACGAGTGTTAGTCCCATGGCACTAGCAGGGCTTTGTTGTCTAAATGGATGAAGGGTGGTTGCCTAAATGGATGATGGGGCCTCACGTTGATTGGTAGTGGTTAAGGAGGTTGACAATGATTGCATTGTTGGAAACTGAGGGTATGTTGAGTGGATGACGGGGCCTCCAATGTTGGTGGTTGTAGCATCCGAGAGTACTTGAAAAGAAAAGATGTGCTCTACCTAGGGGGAGTGTCTACCTCATAGTGCAGTGCATCGTGCTTGTGCTGGTGGAACAAGGAGTTGGATCTAGGCAAGCCTGGGTGATGTCCTACACTTGAGGACCCCATGCAAGTGAAAGTGAGACATGGTCATTGTGACTCAGGGAGACATGTCTATAACTATAGGCGAGTATTACCTCCCTAGGTATGCCATGCCCTTGAGATGCCCTCAGTGTGTGTAGTGGGGGATCAAAAAGGGCTAAGGGGTTAGACACGGAGACACGGAGTTGGTCAACTGAGGCCACCAGACCCGCCCTAACTTGAGAATCCCTAGGTGCAGTGACTGTGGTCTATGTAGAGCTCATTGTGTCTTCATGCGATTCCCTAGGTGCAGTGACTGTGGTCTATGTAGAGCTCATTGTGTCTTCGTGCGATTCTCTAGGCCACTAGACCCGCCCTAACTTGAGAATCCTTAGGTGCAGTGATTGTGGTCTATGTAGAGCTCATTGTGTCTTCGTGCGATTCTCTCTTTCCATTTCCAGTCTCTTTGTTTTTCTTTTCTTTTCGTTTTGTACTTTCTTGCCTCTTTTTTTTTGAGTTACATAGTCATAACAGAAGCTAGTCTTCGTCATCGGAGTAAGGCGGAGAATGAGGCTTAATTGGCAGCTTTGGAGATACCCCTTGAGGTCTAGGCGGACTTGAATGGTGGTGGTGGAGAGGAATGGATGATTGTTGTAGGTGAAGCAGCTATCATTCATATCCTCTAGAAGAGCTAAGCAAAATGAAGGTAGTAGTGTAGCTCACATCATTAGTCGAGCCATTGCGCAACTATCTATAGCATTAGGATCAAAATGGAGGGCTGGGAGATTGCGCTTTTGTGGAGTGGGGTCTTGCCTAAGGAGTATCCTAAGCAATCTAAGGTAATTACATGTGGTAATAAAGATGGGGTCAGGGCACAAAGAGAATTCGTTGATGAAGTGGACCATGGTATCATACAAATTTTCTCATGTGAAAACAATGGCATCTTCATATGTAGTACAATGTAAATTATAAATTATCGAAAAGTGATACTGGCCATGGACATTGGGGTCAAAATCCACTCCTACCCTTTGAGGGTATGGCATGAATGTTGGGTTGTTCCGCTCGAAGGGTTGAGTGTTGCAAAAGGCCATCCAAGTGTCCATGTTGACGTTGCAGATCTACCTACTCCATGTAGGTTGGTATTCATAACCAAGCACAAACCTTGACACTTCAAAAACTTTGTTTTGCCAAAATTCAACATCTTTAGTGCCCCATAGAGTGGGGTTCTATTCTCTCTCCTTTAGCCATTTCTCCTCGAGTGCCTGCCTCTAATATTAATCACCTCCTCCATCACCTTAGTGGGCAAAACTCTACGCAGTTTGGTGGGGAATTGGAAATTAAGATTGAAGGGGTTCATGACCGTTTCTTGTCATTCCCAGATCATAAGGTCAGCGTGGAAGCTTGCTGGGAATTTGTCCTTGCATGGTGGGATTTTCTCATTTCTCTCAGTATTGCCTTTCTTTCTGTGGAGATATCTGCTTGTTACTACTCATCTAGTCATGGGGAAGGAAGCGGTGGGACAAGCTCTTTCTCCTACAGTCCCATTTCAAAGTTCATTTCAGCCTCCTCCTCTGCCTTGGCTCTTCCTGTGCCCCTTCTGTGAATCCAAGTGCTTCAACTTCTTGTGGGGTTAGGCCTACCAGCAGGAGATAGTGGCACTACTCTTCAAGGCTAGGGTCAACTCCCACGGGTTGTGGTGGCATTTGTAGGCCTGCTCTTAGGGCCCTGCATGCTATCCCTAGCTTCTTCTTTACGGCTTTTATGGATTCTCCTTCCTCTGCTTGTGTGACATCCAGCAAGGTATTCAAAAAGGTGCCTTGCTGAGTTTCAAAGCCCACTTGGGAGGTTTCTACTTTGCTTTCAGCGAGTACTTTGTCTTTCTCCACTTAAGCTAGATGACACACCAAGGTTTTCACCCTTCTTTTATTATGGGTTGCCCACTTTTTTGCTCTCTTCGTCATCTCCTCAAAGCTCTCCCCCTGCCTCTGTGTTAAGGCTGTTATTGCCGATTCTTGTTCTTTCCACTTCTGAGTTATCCCCTTCTTCTTTTCCACATGCTCCATCTCTCTCTCCAACCTCTCCTGCTCATCTATCTCTAGCATCACCCTTACTACCACATCTTTGACCTCTTAGTGATGCTCTTCCTCTTCCTTCTCTCTTTTTGCTTCTCTTGCTATGAGCTCATCCATGCATTGTTAGACTCTCTTTAGCTGAGCTTCCAGGTCCTCATCTTGCATTATTAAGAGTTTTTAGTCCAACCAACTCTTGCTTCTCATCTTTGAGCTATTTTCTCTAGGTTTTCTTATTTTCTTCCTTGATATTGAGCTTTGCTTTTAGCTCGCTCATTTCCTTTTGGTACATGGCCACCTACTGGGTTTTTTCCAGTTGGAAGGCCACCATTAACTCTTTCTCGGCTTCCAACTCAGTCACACCGCTATTCTCTTTTCCTCCTTGGCTTTCTCCAGCTGAGAGAGCAGCTCCGCGACATACTCATCGTAGTTAGCGGGTGGCATCACAGTTGTGGGGATGGGAGATGTGGAAGTTTCCACCTTTGCTGCTTCGGCATCTATTGTTGCCCATCTCTTTTGCCCTATACAGTTGGGGTTTCCACACTCTTTGCTTGAGCCAATTCCTTGTTAACAAAGTATTGCACCCATGCCATAAGATTATTGGCATCTACCATGGCCGGGGTGCCCTGAGTAGGTGTTGTTGTTGTGAGGGTAGGTACCATTAGGGGTGGAACGGGGTGGATGGGGGTTTTGCCCTTGCCCTCCTACACTGCGGTTGGCATGCCCTCAGGCACATGTGTGCTTGAACCCGGGCCCTCATCTCTCCTCGGGCTCAAAGTGTCCATCTTGACTTGTTCACCTTGTTGCTCCAGTGACCTGTGTTTGGCCAGCTCAATGTCTTCCTCTTCCTTCTTCCTCAACTCCTCCTCCTTTTCAATGACCTTTCTCTTCCTCTCTTCTTCGGCTCTTTTTGACTCTGTATCTAGCCTCTCAAACTCTTCTCTCTCTTTCTTCTTCCTTTTCTCTGCCTCTTTCTTCGACTCTTTCTTGGCTTTCTACAAATTGCTTTCTCCTTTTTCTTCCTTTCTTCCTCCTGATTTTTTTGTGTCGTCTTCTTTTTAGACTTCTTTGATTTCCTTATACTAGATTGAGCTTCTTGTTCTCCCTCCTCTTCACTAACTGTCCTCTTGCTTGATTGTTCTTTGTTGTGATGGGGAGGTAACTTGTCAGGTGTTTCATCTGCTCCTTCCTCTCCATCATGTGCCTTCTTTATCATTTCCTAAATAAGAGGTGTCAAGGTTCCTCCATACCCAATGAATGAGGTTTTGGTTGAAGGCTTCTTTCTCTCAGCACCTTTTGACACTAAGGACTCTCTACTAGTCGTCTGCTCCCAAGGGCTAGTGCTTTAGTGGATTGATCAATGGTTTTCCATACGTAGCCATTCCAATCCACCTTATCCAACGAGTGAGCCACCATGCTCTCCATCACGGGCACACTAATCCTGTGCATAAATGAGTTATATCTTTAGATGGAAAAGATGTTGAGATTCAAGCTCACAGTTGTCTACCTTAATTGAATAAGGTTAAGTCATACAGACTTAACCATGGTTAGTACTAGATTACTTGCTTTGTGTATATGTCTGGTACACAGTTGACTTTAGTGTGTGTTGATGGAATGAATTGAGAATGGAGCATGTTTGCTTCCCTTACTACCTATGCTTTTGTCCATCTTTCTCTCTGAACTCTAATATGCTATCAGAGCATTGGTCCCTCATCTACTACCACCACTCACCTCCCTGAGGTTTCGATACTGTTGTGAATGTCTTCAGAGTTGTAAACTTAGAAGCCAGAGCTATGGTAGCTCTGACCAAGACAATGCACAGGGGCATCGGACGCGCAGGGAAAGCCTTGCCGGATAGAAAGGAGCTCTTCTTGCTCACAACACTCGAAGCAACGGCTATGGCTGTCATGTTGTTGAAAGTGCATATTGTGGATGCCATCTTCAAAGGTGTAGAAGCAGGCGCCTTGCAGTGCTGAAGAAGATTGTAAGTGAGCGTGATGTAGACTGAATCATAGCAGGCGCTGAGAAGCTTACACGAGGCAAGGCGATCAATCATGCTATGATGGTGTGGACAATCCTTGGAGAAACACGCATGCTGCTCAGGGCAAACTTGGTTATGCTACTCTTCTTGATGAACATGTTTGCGGTAGTCAACACATTTGCTATTGAACCCAGCATGCTTGTGACCTTCCTTCGCTTAAGCTGATAGGGAATGGAGAATTAAGGGATTCCCACGGAATAATCTTAGATTGTAGAGGAAAAGTTGATCATTAAACAAGCCAATTCTTTCTTCAAATTAGTTCTCTGTACCAAGAGGTTTCGTGAAGATATTAGAAAGCTTATGTATAAGAGAGACAAGGCAAGCAAGAGTTCTCAAGAAGATATTCATGAAGCTTGCACTTTTTGAAAAGTAACAATACAAGCTTCTGTGGTATAAGACTAGAGGCCAAGCCATGGCTGCTAAATAAGAAGATGGATTAATACTACCATGAATCAGCCAAAGGAAGCTCACTCCAGCTGGATGTGATTGCACAGGTTTAATAATGAAAGTTGTTGTTATTAGCTTAGCAGAATCTCATCCAAGTGGTCGGTATCATTGTTGGGATATTCATTTTCAGCTTTTCTGAAATGACAAACACAGCAGGGAGCATGACTTGGCAACTTAAAGCAGAGGTAACTTGAGGTAGCACTCTGAATTGCAGAAGCAACACATTGTTGCTACACAAACAGATGACAAGTTCACTGTTTATTCAGTTGCACTTTTAAAGAGGTACTAAGGCACAGATAGAGAAATGTGGAGCAAGAAAGAATTGCAGGTTTTCATGGCTCTCAGTGTAGCTACTGCACACACGAAATGTACATGTGCATGTATGCTTGGTTGAACAGTGCACAATCTGACACTTCGAATATGGATACTTGCAAACCCTTGCATACAATACCAAGCTTGTCAGTGGAGACGGTCGAATCTGCCATAGTAGGTAATATCTGCAGGTGCACTGGCTACAAACCCATTGTTGATGCATGTAAAAGTTTTGTTGGACTTCTACAGGTCATGTTTACCTTGTACAATAGGTCTCTGAGTAGTCAGTTGAAGGAATATTGAGTACTTATTTCCTGCATGTATTGGATCTTATGCAGTCATCATATTAGATTGGAATGCAAAGTTGTTGATGCAATGTAACTATAGATAAATGGGAATAAAAGATATGTACTGTCTGAAAATGCAATAGTGGTTATTGCTGCATCTTTACAGTAAAAATTGGTTGCACAGGCCATTGAAGTATATTGCCTCTAGCATTTTGAAAATTTGACTAGTTTTGCAAAGCTTAAGACTTTGAAATGGCAAATATAGGAGAGAAGGATACTATCACTCAGATAGTTGGTGAGAAGCTAGACTACAACAATTTTGTTCTATGGAAATTTGGGATGTCTAATTTCTTAATTGGAAGAGGCTATTGGGACCTAGTTACATGTCATGAAGATGAGCCCAAGCTACCGGAGGATAGACTTCCAACACAAGATCAATTAAAGGCACACATGACTTGGTTGGAAAAAGCCAACAAGGTCTTGGATTGGCTGTCATTATGTGTGTCAGACACAAAAGCTATGCAAATTGCAAACTATACTTCTCCAAAAGCTACTTGGGACTTATTGATGAAGAATTATGGGCATGTCACTCATGCGAGAAAGACACAACTGAAGCAAAAATTTAGCCACATATCCAGGAATGGAAGGTCTACTAAAGACTATGTCAGTGAGATCAGATCCATTGTAGAACAACTAGGCTCAATTGGAGCTGAAGTTGAGGATGATGATTTGGTGGCCACTATCCTCCATGGACTTGGACAGGAATATAAGTAGTCTGACACTTCCATCTTAGTGCATTAGGAGCAGCCTGACTTTGATGAACTTGTAGCACTTCTATTGCATGAAGAAGTGAAACTTGGACTCAATACAAGTTCTAGTGGGTCTAAAAATAGCAGGGACAGCATCTTCTACTCCAATCAAAGGGGTAGAGGTGGAAGAGAAAGATCAAACTTTAGAGGAAGAGGTGCTGGAAATGCATATGTAGCCCGTGGAGGACAACAAGCTACTGGATGGCAAAATAGGCAACCTCAAGCAAATAGAGGTGCCTCAAATGCTCATGGAAGAGGGGGTTATTCAACTAGAGGAAAAGGCACTTGGCAACAACCTCGAATGAGTCATGGACAGCAATCAAATGCAAATAAGGATTGCCATTATTGTAGCAAATATGGGCATGTAGCTAAGGATTGCTACAAGAAGCAAAATGATTAGAGAGAAAGAGGGAAGCGACATGGTAATTATGCTTCTTCTAGTGGTATGCAGAAGGATGACAGGTTGTTTGCTATGCAACATGTGATGAAAGGGTTGCCTACACAAGGCAAAGCAGATGATGTATGGTATATAGACTGAGGGACATCTAACCACATGACTCCTCATGGAGAGTGGTTTGGCACATTGGTAGAAGGTGCTCATGGATATGTTTGCACACGGGATGATACGCAACATGGCATTATGCATACATGTATTGTTCCCTTGATGATGCATGGTGACATGAAAAAGAGTCTCTATGATGTGTTACATGTACCCTCCATAACCAAAAACTTGCTTTCAGTGGGACAAGTAGCTGAATAGAATCTACAAGTTAGATTCAATAGAGATGGATGCTACATTGAAGAGTATGGTCAAGGATGCAAACTCATTGCTAAAGGCAAAAGAAATGGCTGGATGTTTACATTGGATACAAAAATTTCAGCATTGAATGTTGCTATGTACTCACATGACAATGCTGCAATAAGGGACATTGAGATATGGCATAAAAGGATCGGTCGTATAAATGTTCAAAAGCTGAAGAATATGCAGCATAAGCAAGTTGTAATTGGACTCCCTAAGTTTAAGCATGTGGAATTGGGACATGTATGCTAGTCTTGTCAATTTGGGAAGCAATCAAGGCTTCCATTTATGAGGCATGTAAGCACTACTACTAAACCATTACTGCTTGTATATTCTGATGTATGGGGACCCTCACATAATGCATCTCTTGGGGGATCACGTTACTATGTGTCATTCATAGATGATATAGTAGGTACATATGATTGTATGTGCTGAAGCACAAGAGTGATGTCATGGATGCTTTTCAAGACTTCAAGAGACATGTGGAGAAAGAATTGGCTTGCTACATCTCATGCTTGAGATCTGATAGTGGTGGAGAATATGTCTCTAAAGACTTTGATCACTTCTTGGCAACTCATGGAATTAACAGGAAAAATTGACATGTAGGTACACACCACAACAAAATGGTGTGGCAAAAAGGAAAAGCAAGGTGATCTTGGAATTGGCTAGAGCCATGTTGAACGAGAAAAGCCTACCAAATGCATATTGGGTAGAGGTTGTAATGACTGCAATGTATGTCATGAATTGTACACCAATAGCAAGTATACATGAGGCTCCTCATGAGAGGCTTTATGGGATAAAGCCGGGCATTAGCCATCTTAAGGTCTTTAGATGCTTGGCATATGTACATGCTCCAAATGAAAAGAGGAAAAAGCTTGATCCAAAGGCAGAAAATGCCATCTTTATTGGGTATGCACAAGATAGGAAAGTGTACAAATGCTACAATCCTTCTACTCATGAGTCATTGGTGTCAAGAGATGTGGTATTTGATGAGCTGAAATCATGGCATGAGAAGAAGATTACCTTGATGAATGATGATGATGTTTGTCATGACACTTATGTACATGTAGGTACAAATAAAAGTGCAGAATTTTTGGGCCTTCTAAAGATGCTACTTCATCAGTTTGTCCTTGGACCGGTAGATTGAGAACTTCAACATCTTTGTCCACTAACATGAGCATGTCAGTGAGGGGGAGAAATGTGGATAAATGCAAAGGCAAACTTGATGTTATAGGGCCACTCACTTGTGGTTATAATTCACTTGGCAATGACAGCTTGGATAGTGAGTTTGGTGTTAAATCAGTTGTGACTCTTGGTGTGAGACAAAGACATGTACTACCTCATGAGAGAGGAGAGTCTCATACTACACCTTAGTTGAGGAGATTAGAAAGAGTCAGTAAGCTTGTGGATAGGCTTACATACAGTGGCTACACAGTGAGGCACTATGCATATATAGCAAAAGTCACTAGCTTCAAGGAACCCACAAAGTTTTTTGAAGCTGTCTTGGATGATTATTGGTGCAAGGCAATGGATGAGGGATATTGAGCATTGGCTGAAAATGACACTTCGGATTTGGTTGATTTCACTGAAGGAAAAATGTCTATTGGTTGCAAATGGGTATACAAAGTGAAGTGCAAATCAGATGGCACATTGGAAAGATACAAGGCAAGACTTGTGGCAAAAGGGTATGCACAACAATATAGTCTTGATTATGAGAAAACATTCAGTCATGTTGCTAAAATGGCAACTGTGAGGTTGGTAGCATCTAGAGGATGGAGTATCTATCAGATGGATGTGAAGAATGCTTTTCTCAATGGTGATTTGGTTGAGGAAGTATACATGGATCAGCCCTAGGGCTATGTACATCAAGATTTTCCTACACATGTGTGTAGATTGAAGAAAGCATTATATGGGCTGAAGCAAGCACCTAGAGCTTGGAATGCTAAGATAAGAAACTTGGTTTCACTATGGGCAAGATTGATCATAGCCTATTTACAAAGAAGATAAAGGGCTGGTTATGTGATATTAGTCATCTACGTGGATGACTTGATCATTACAGGTGATGACGTCCCGGGAATTGGAGAGATCAAGGAAATGTTACATGCTGAATTTCAGGTCAAAGATTTGGGAGAGTTGAAGTATTTCCTTGGGATTGAGGTTGTCTCTACACCTCATGGTACTTGGTTGTTCAAGAAGTAGAATGCACATGACATGTTAATCAAGTATGGTATGTTGGATTGCAAGGCCTTGAGCACTTTGTTGGAGCAAAATGTTAAGCTACTTGCAGATGTTAGACATGAGATTGAGAATGTCACTATGTATAGACAAATGGTGGGTAGCTTGATTTACCTTACCATTACTAGATCGAATCATAGCTATTCAATTGGAGTCATTAGCCAGTTCATGCAGAAGCCTATGAAGCCTCACTTGGATGCAGTGAGGAGAATCTTGAGATATGTGAAGGCTACATTAGATTATGGTCTATTTTAGGAGCATGATAAACCCTTGGAGCTTACAGGATATACAGATGGATATACAAATGCTGACTAGGAAAAAAGCACCTATGATAGGAGATCTACTAGTGGGTATGCATTTTCCCTTGGTAGTAGTGTGGTTAGCTAGAGCAGTAAGAAGCAATCTACAGTTGCTCTCTCTAGTATTGAGGCAGAGTATAGAGGTGATGCATTAGCTGCATGTGAGGCAGCATGGCTCATGAAGCTTCTTAATGATTTGGGCATGCAGGAAGTTAGGCCTGTCACACTCTATTGTGACAACATGAGTAGTGTGCTCCTAGCCAGTAATCCTGTCTATCATGCTAGGCCTAAGCACATTGAGGTACACTATCACTTTATTAGAGAAAAAGTGATTGCAGGTGACATTGATTTGGTCCATGTGAGGACATAGGACCAAGTTGTAGATATCTTTACCAAGTCATTGGGTAAAGATAAGTTTGTGCACTTTTAGAGAGCTACTTGGAGTGAAGTATCCCACTTGAGCTTGAGGGGGAGTGTTGAGATGCAAGCTCACAGTTGTCTACCTTAGTTGAATAAGGTTGAGTCATACTAACTTAATCATGGTTAGTACTAGGTTACTTGCTTTATGTATGTGTCTGATACATAGTTGACTTTAGTGTGTGTTGATGGAATGAACTGAGAATGGAGCATGTCTACTTCCCTTACTACATGTGCTTTTGTCCGTCTTTCTCTCTAAACTCTAATAGAAGAGGGAGTGGATCACCTTAGCCTGCATTTTGACTTTTGAGTTGGGGATGTCTTGAATGCTTATGCCATCGTTTGTTAAGACGTTCCCCTTTTTCATCTTCAGCATGGCATAAACATCTCTCTTCCCCGCCTCTTTTCCACCTTTGGTTCTAATCCCAATGCCTTTTCTACCAAGGCCTTACTGAGTGGAATAATCTGCACTTGCTTGGCTCCTTCTCCCCTCCCCACATTACCGTCCCACACTCCCTGTCAAGGTCGTATGTCCTTAAGAATTCCACACACTTAGTGTGGTGGCTCTTGGCCAAACTTTTCGATGTACTTGGCGAGGTTGCACTATTCTACAACCCTCTTGGCAGCCTCCTCCTTGACCACCACCTCTTCGATGTTGTGAATGCTCCTAAATTTGAGCTCTTTGTAGGCCCATTTTTCAAGGGAAAGGCCATACTTCGCTCTTTCCTCTTTTGTGAAGGGAAGGCGTGGGCTTAGTCTTGCTATGACATCTTTAGCTCCTGTCATGAACCATGGTTCACCATTAGTGCTTTCCAAAATAGTTACTTGCTGAAAGAAAAGACTTCATGCTGGCTGAATTGAAACATTTTTAGTACAGAAATAGACTTTCCTTCAAGCTTTATTTCAAAATTTTGTGACATTTTCCTCAATCATGAGTTAATGTTTTCCTTATTTTTTTGTTCTTAGGTGTGGATTGAGGCTTTTAAGGTATGTTTTTCCTTTTCTTGTTTCCTTATGTGTTTGATTTGATTTTGATTCACCTTACCCCCTTACCCCCTCCTCCTTGGAATTAAGAAGAATCCTTCCTAGGATTGAAGGTTAGAGAGTAGAGGGAGTTCAACGCATGAGCATAGTGTTTTTCTTTCGCATGAGCCAAGCATAGAAGTTTGGATTATATTCCATACGAGTGTATCAGTCCATGTCGAAAGGTCGGATGCCTACATGGGTGATGTAAGTAAGGACATCGAGCAAGAAGTCACCGGAGTCTACGCGACTAGCAATGTGTAGTTCCTCCTTGGTGAGAATGCGATCTAAGTAGGGGTGTCCCGAAATGTGTTTTTCCATGGATCAGTCATGAATGGTCGTCAATACCCTATAGGAGATTGGAGCGACATAAGTTGAGTCATACTCCAATGTTTTGATTGTGCGTCGTTGCTCTACATTTGTCATGATCTGACATCCTTTGAGCTCCCATTGAAGGCGAAGACCGTACCATTTCCTCAAGAAAGGGGAGTCACTATTAGCAAGTTGTTTCAAGTCTTCTATCTCTTGGTCATTGGCATAAGCTGTGCACTTGTCATATGAGGTGATGAGGCATTGTTTCTATGCTTGTTCGCGAGAAGCGTTGATGGCAATCAGTTCCTTAGCTGCCTGGGAAGCCTTGACAAACACAAATTTCGATTCTTTCTAAGAACAAGGGAGTGTTCGTACTTCCATTGCTATAGGCTTGTCCAAGAGTCCCAAGTCTAAGTGGTCATAGCTATTAGCAAGCGACATGAAGGTGGCATCTAAGCATCTAAGACATGCAACCAAGTCATCCTCTGTGTTCTCCGCTAAGTCCAGGGCTACAGTCAGAATTGATCGTCGCTCATAAGAGGGTCTAAGGCCAGTGGGGGATTGGGGTTTGATAGAACTAGAGAGTTTAGCAGCTAATGGTGGCTGCTTTGGTTGTTCCTGAGCTTGTGGTTGAGCCTTTTTGTATAGTAGGCTGCTGGGATGTGGCTGCTGACCGTGCACTGTGACATTCGGGTGATGTTCCATGAGCTGTAGGACTAGTCATGGCTTGTATGTGAGTAGTAGGCTATGGTTGGGGTTGATAGACTCACTCAGTCTTCACTGCTTTGTGTGTTCGTGATTTTGAAGGCTTTGAATCTAGAGGCTTTTATGGCCTTGGTCTTGGATGTGTCATGTGGCCTTGTGTGGTCAAGCTTGAGGGCGACATTTGATTAGTTCCTTTGGCCTTTTTGGCCTTAGGAATCCATATCCATGCATTACCCTCATAATATCCTTGCGCTGGAATGGGGTCTTGGGGACCCATCACGGCTTGATTGTACATCAATGTCTATAGTTGTGTCTTGGCCTCCTAGGGCACGAAGTGGGGTTCTTAGCCTTGCGGGGTTATGGGTGCCTACTCTTAGGTGGCGGTCCTTTCAGTTTAGGCATCCATTGAAGCTTTGGCTCCACTTTGGCTCATGGGCCTTAGCTTTGACTTCAATGATTTGCTGGTCTTGAGGTTTGGTAGGTTGTGACGAAGCACTATCCCCTCCTTAGACTTGGTGGTAGGTTTCTCTACCAGTGGCTTTGCGAACTTGGAAGGAGTCACATAGCCCTTGTTGAAAGTTGTAACTATGCGGACGTTGCCCATGGCTAGGTGGATATGCTACGACTTGTAGTCATTCGTCCTAACAATGAATCCATGCTTGCATCTTTAGTGTTGGGCAACACATAGAAGATCATCGACATGCTTTCAGACTCAATAGAAACTGCAGCCTTGCACTTTTCCAAGAGTGCATATGATCAGTTTCCCCATACGGACTGAGTTTAGCCTTAGTGGGCCATAACTGCGATTTGCCAATTTGGGTCCAATGACCATGAGTTAAGACATTAAAGTTAGCTCCCTCATTGATCAATGCATTGAAGGTGCATGTGTGCTTGGCAGTGACCAATATGCTTAGGTAAACTGGTTCTATAGCTTCCTCATCCTCATCATCCATCTCAGTGATAGTGGCTACTCATACATTGACATGGGACTCTAGCATTGGAGGCTCATGCAGTGGGTGCATAGGAGGGTAGTACTTCTTTATGTGGCTGCCATTGAAGAAGCATATGCCCTCACTTTCTAGGATTTCGAGTTCTACGTTGCCAGTTTGGCTGATGGCCCAAACTCTGGAAGGTCCTCTAAACTTCATTTTTTGTTTATGTTCCTTGACTGAGTACAGCAGTACTAAGTCACCCTCTTCAAAGTCTTACTACTTGACATGCCTGTCAAACCAGCTTTTGCATCTTGCCTTCTCACATATTAGCACATGGGTGGCTAGAAGCCGAGTTTTCGATAAGTGTTTGAGCTCAACTAGGCGTTCCGTCCATGCCTCCTTCCCATCCCATCTTTCTCAAAGGGCTATCCTCAAGCTACGAATGAAGAACTCTAAGGGTAAATTTGCCTTTAGATCCATAGGTCAACCTAAAGGGAGTCTGACCCATAGCCATTTTATAAGCCATGCGGTAGGCCCACAAGGCCGCCATCAACTTGTTATCCTAGTCACTATGCGGAGCAGACTACCTTGGTCAGGATGTTCACTAAGATTTTATTTATGGATTCAACTTGGCCGTTTGCTTGAGGGTAATAAGGTGAATATTTCCAATGGATGATTAGGAAGGTGGATAGGAGATGAGCTATTACCTCGTTGGTGAAGTGTGTGCCTTGGTCACTAACAAGTTCAATGGGGCAGCCGAATCGTGAGATCACTTGCTTCCATAAGAACTTGGTAGTGGTCCTAGCATAATTTTTTCTCGTAGCTCGTATTTCTGCCCATTTCGTTAGATAATCGATGGCAACAATGATGTACTTAGCTTGTGAACACTGTATTGTGGGACTAATGGGTTCGATGAAGTCAATCCCTCATGTCTCAAAGGGTTGTGGTGCAATGACTGGGGTTAGCTCCATGTGATCCTTAACGAATAGGGACCTTAGTCCGTTGGCACTCATCACAGTGCTTTACAAATCATGCTACATCTCGAAAAAGAGTGGGGCATCACAGTTGGGACTACAGCACCTTGTGGGCTGTCATGTCTCCACTGAAGTGTTCTCCTACGATTTCACCGTGTGCCTCTGTGAGTATGTCATGCATTTTATGCTCACACATGCATCTACGTAGCAACCCGTCTTTCCCCAACCTATAGAGTTGGCATGTTATCAACTGATAGGGTTGGATCTTCAGGATGAGTCACCTAAGTCGGGCCTTTTCTATTGGTCGTTCAGATTGTCCGTGCTTAAGCACTTAGACTATGTCATCTACCCAATACGACGTCATGTTGGCTCTAAACAAATCTCTTCCGTTGGATAAGCTGAATAGATGCGTGTATGGTAGTTTGTCTACAATGCCTTGTCCACCAGCTTCTCCTATGGGGATGTGAGACATATAGTCAGTCATGTAGTGTTGCTTCCCTTTACGTACCACCACAAAGAAGTCAAATTCTAAAAGTAGAAGTAGCCATCGAGCGATGCGTCCTGTAGCACAAGGTTTATTAACAAGATATAACAAGGCTTGATGGTCAACAAAGAAGGTAAAAGGCATAGCCAAAAGATAATGCCGATATTTCTTTACATCAAATACCATTACCAAACCCTCTCTCTCAGTTGTTGAGTAATTCATTTGGGTCTCAGTGAGTTATCTGCTAGCAAGCTCACTGGGTAATCTAGGTTGTGTTCACCAGGCTGGCACAACACAGCTCCTACGACGAATTTTGAAGCGTCAATGTGTACATGGAACGTGAGTATCTGATCTGGGCAAAGAATTGGTGCAGTGCAGAGCCTTTTTCAGTTCCTCATATGCGCGTTGGTATTCCTCGGTCCATTTGAATATGATCAACAGCTTGTATAGAGGTCTAGCAATCAATGCATAGTTCAACACAAACCACTGATAATACCCTATATGGCCTAAGAAGCACTGAATGCCCTTGTTATCAGTCGGGGTGGAAGATCAACAATGACCATGACCTTCGAGAAGTCCGTGGCAATGCCATTCTTCAACACTACATACCCTAAGATGCATCCGTGCTTTACCCAAAACTGGCATTTCAAGGGGTTCAATGAGAGACGATATAGTCAACACCATTCAAAGACCTTTGTCTAAGTGTTTCTTCTAGGTAGAGTGAACATACAAGTCATCTACAAAGACCTCTAACTCCTTTCTAAGCATATCTTTGAATATAGTGCACATAAGTTGTTGAAAGGTAGCTGGTGCGTTAGTCAATCCAAAAGGCATGACTATGTAGGCAAATATGCCCCACTCAGTGATGAATGCGGTCTTATGCCTATCATTAGGATGCACTTGCACTTGATTGTATCTAGAGAAGCTGTACAGAAAATTGTAGGCCTCTTTGCATGCCACTCTCTCGAGCATGTGCTCGATGTACGGCAATGGATAGTTATCTCTCTGCGTAGCAGCGTTTACCTTCTTGTAATTGTCGCACACTGTAATCTTTCCATCCTTCTTCAATATGATGACTATGGACAAAACCGAGTCCGTGTGCTCAATTTCGTAGATGAATCATACTCTCATTAGCTTGTCAATTTCTTCCTTGATGGCATGGGCATGCTTTGGATTCATGGGATATGGAATTGCTGCTTGACAGGCGTTGTGTTAGGTGTCATGGGTATGTTGTGAGTTACTACACTTAGGTCTATCCCTTTGAGCTCTTCTAGGGACCAAACAAAGACATTTATATACTACAATGAGACTTGCTTCCTCTTCCTTAGTCAAGTCATCGGCTATAAAGATAGGTCAGGGTGTCTCCCCTTCCCTGGCTAAATTGACCTCCTTGACCTTGGTAGGTTCTTCTATTGATTCGCTTGCTTGCCCCTATTGTTTGGCTCCGAGCAAGATCACTATCCTATCTCATTTTTTAAATTTTGTGAATCGCTTTGGTAGATATTACGATTTTCGCTGCTCTTCTGCTTGTGTATCCTTAGGCAGCTTTCATCATTCCTCCATTAACCGTCGACGCCTTAGATGGATGGGTGGGTCCCCCTTGGTGCATATAGTTTTGAAAGGTCGAGGTATCTTAGGATTACTATTTGAGTTGACTTCCAACTCAGAATCAAACTATTTGTCTTTGCTAGAAGAGGGAATCTCTTCTAGTGGCATAGCTCAGAAGGTGAGTCTGTTCTCAGCAGTGGTGCGACACTTGGTTGGGCTAGGCCTAATTGCTCATAGATAATTGCACTATGTGCTCCAACCAGGTTCAATCGTAATCCATGCACATGACTCCTCTCTCTATCCTAAAGGCGTTTTGCTTGTGTGGTCTAGAGTCAGCTCGTATTTGTTGGATTACATGTCCCTCAGTGTCGTATTCTATAGTGTCTATTTTCCCTTCACTCTCATCACTGAAGGAACAACAGTCTTCATATTCATCGTCGAAGCTATCTTTGTCCGACTACTCATCATCTCCCAAGTCCTCATACGTCTCTTCTCATTGGTCGAGGACTAAGGCCCAATTGTACATCAAGTTTAAATCCTGCACCTTAGACCATTGCCACTTAGGCTCATCCAAGAGATCTTGGAGTGGCTTGAGATTCATTGCTAGATTGCTAGCCAACTTGTCAGCCAGATATCCTAGGATCTCAAGGAGCTCTTGTCTATTGTTTGAGACTTGGAATGTGACAAGGTTAGGTCTTCTGCGTAGGCTTCCAACCATCATGCAGACTGGTATTGAGGTGTGTTGTTGGGCTTACCAGTTGTCTTGATGACTTATTCGTACTTCTCATTGTCCAAGCACAGCAAATCGATGGTAGCAAGAACATGCATCCAGTCTCGCTCGTCCTAAGGACACGAGATATACTTGGTTAAGGGCCCATAGGATTTCCTAATTTGGCTGCCATCACCCTTCAGCATGGTGGAGATGGCATCTAGGTCAACTGACGTAGTCTTCTAGGTGTCCATCTCTACTCTTAGAGCCTCCGTTCGATTGCCTAGGAAGATGAGATCGTTGCCCGAGTTTTCTATGACTCTCGCATTACGCATCCAGGATTGTCCTAGCAAGATGTCGTAGTCCACTCCCTTCATGACTATAAACTCAAGAGAGAATTGGACTCCTGCAATCTTCACTGGCCAATTTTTTAACACATTGAATGGTTTCACCTTCATTCTATTAGCCAGTGTGACATTGAACCTAGTATTCTCGACCAGTGGGTTACCCTGTGTTTGGAGTACTAGATGGCTTAGCACACTAACTCCTACCCCTGTGTCTACGATTCCCTTTCTTGTGACATCTACAAGAGCTAAGACCAATAGGAATGCATGTATATCTGTGCCTTTCCATAAAGCATTGATGTGCAAGGACTTAGGCACGAAGTGCAGCGTCAGGCTCGGTATTTGTGTTTCTGCATCATGCTCGTGCAAGTCTGCTGGCAGCCTGCTCATTTGATTCTTCGACCCACTGTTTCAGTTCTTGCCATAGCATTGGATGCTGCCTAAGTAGGTCTCCTAAGCTTAGAGTCACAGGGGTGGTCACCAATGTATTAAGGATGTTGCTAGCTTCTTGCCTCTCTCCTAACTCCGCAGTTCTTGGCCAATGGTCTTAACTAATTTGTTGGCTTGTAGCATTTAGACTTTGTTTAAGCGCCACTACTTGTGGTATAGTCACACCCCTTGATTTTGGTCATGGGGGTGAGATTGGCGTGCTTATGCTTGAGAGATCATCGATCTCATATTCTAGTATAGACTCAACGTCTTTTAGGTGCTCTTGAGATTGGCGTGCTTATGCTTGAGAGATCATCGATCTCATATTCTAGTATAGACTCAACGTCTTTTAGGTGCTCTTGAGCTTCCTTCACCCACTCCTTTACTTTCTCGATGGCTTCAAGTTGGTGCTTTGGGTTGGGGTACTCCCAGACCTTAGCACTTCTCTTTTAGCTGTATTTAGAGCTGACGTTTCTACCTCTACGTCAATGACTTTCTTTCCAACAAAGTAATGTCGTGGCACTTTCGGTTTTGAGTATGACCTTAGCGTCTGGTCTCTTCTTCCTCCGTCTCCGATTCTTATTTTCGATTGAGATTGCATCGAGATTGCTAGGTCCTAGAAATGATATGTTGGCCTGCTTTATTTGTGCGTGGGTCATGACATGCAATGGGATAGGTGTCTCTCAACACCAAACAACCTCAATAGGACTGATGGCTCATTTGCTGAACTAGAGGATGGCTTCCATTTAGGGCAATTGACAAAGAGATGAGTGATTCCACACTCAGCGCATCTTAGGTTAGCCTTGTCTCTATTTGCTTGCTCCCTCTCGGGGTAGTGTGAAGAAATGCGTCCTAGGTGACCACAAGTCTAACACATGATTGGCTCTTGTGTCTGCCCTCCTAGGCCTCTACCTCTCCCTCTACCCAATGCCATCACTGGTATTGGTTGGTAGTCCATAAATGCTGCATTGCCTTCTTCCTCATACGATACATAAGGGTGTACATAATGCTTGTCGCGCCATTCGGCCCCTCGACATAGTGGACTGGAGTGTCACTTGCTAGATAGGTTACATAGGGTCCAGGTAGTCTAAGGATATCCATAGGGTTTATCTCCATCCTAGGGATGGCCGGCTTAGTGTCATTAGGTGCTGGGAGGGCCAATGGGACTCCCCTTCTAAAGAAGTTCGGCGGCCTATTCGCAAGGTAAGGTTGATCGTAAGGCTGCGAGTATGGGAGTCTTCGAGGTAATTGACAATGCATGGCATCATGACCGAACCTATCGTAGTGCAAGATTGTGACCTAGGGTTCTGACACTCGAATGGCAGTGGTTTCCACCACAATACATGTATTGGATATGTGGGCGCATTGGTTGTCTCATCATCTTCTGCAATTTGGCTATTTCCATCTTCATCTCTGCTAGCTCTTGTCCTAAATCAGTGCCCTTTCCTTTATCTTGAGCACTTGGATCTGATCTCTTGCTTGACGTTGAAGCTCTCTCAAAATTCCTAGGACTAGACTCTTCTCGATTTGAGCTCCTAGAGCTTCTCTTCTTGAGCTGGTCATCCACTCTAATAGCTTCTTTAAAGATCCTTGCTAGCACGTCTTTCTGCAGGCTCGAGTTGACTGCCAGGCTTTGTAGAGCTTTTCACTTCGTATTTCATTAATGAATACTGTGGACACCACTCTTTCGGTTGGTCTCTCGCCCATAGGGATTCTCTTGAAGAGGCTCCTCACATGGGTCATGTAATCTTGAATGTCCTCTTTCTCCCTCTGCTTGACATTCATTAGTCACACTAGCAAGTTGTTGATGCTAGTAACAATGACAACATTTCATGTCATCCTAATCTTTTTCTAAAGCATATGTAAATTTTGGTGGAGAAAAATTTTAACCTCAATTTAGGTAGACTCTAACTCCCTTTTTTGGTTTAGCGAGGTGTAAACTCTTAAACTAATTTGATAAGTGCAATGCAGTTACGAAATCTAGAAACTACTTGAACAAAATGCATAAGTTTCAAGGATGCTTAGATTGCTCTAGATTTTCAAGTATTATGAATTTTCAATTTTTTTTTTCACTTAGTTTCTAGAAATACCATGGGTGGTGAGATGATGTGACATTTTGGCAAGATGGGTAATGGTGGTCCTAGGGAGATTTGGGGCAAGCTTCATGATATTGTTGGTGTGTTGCCTAGTGGCAAGCATTGTGGCGGTGGTGTTGGTGGTTGGCACCTATAGCCATAGCTTCATTGATGCCCCCTAATGGCCCAATCGACTACCCATCTTATGGCTATCCTAGCAATACTACTTCTTAGGCCTTGACAACTCCTTCCATGCAATCACCCAACTCGAATTCCTGTACGACTAATTGCCAGACAACATATACCTTCCTCAAGAGCCTCATTCTCCTCTTCCTCATTGTTGCTTGCACTAGCTCAATGATATAGCCTTGATTATATTGAGGGCAAATAGAGCAAATGCTTAGTTTGAGGGCTACAAGTTGGTGCTCAATTTGAGGTAGGCAGGTGGGCATGCATAGTTTAAGGTACTCTCTCCAATGTCACTCTCATACTCTCTCTTCCACTCGCCACAAGGCATTGTCTCTCAGTGCTTCTCCTCACACAAACCCTATGTGACACATGGTGAGGAGGAGGCACTTCACAAAGCTTTTGTTAATATGCGTAAAATATAAAAGATGAATGATTTGTTGAAAGCTCATTGACATATGTAGTACTTTGAAAATGAAAGTGTCATAATTCTGTACCTTTTGATATCACCTATCCTATTTATCCATGTATCACATTTTGAAAAACATCAACTTCTAAAATTTCTTAAGCATACATCTTTTTCATTGTATGTATGAGTTAGTTACCTTTTCTAATCAAGCATTCATGAAAAATTGTGGATGAATGCCAACAAGCAGCAACCCGTTGATAGGGAGTGTATTTGAGTAATAGAAGGTCCAAGGTTCAATATCCACAACCGAGTAGATCTACAATGCCTTACCTCCGGAGTGCCTCAATCATTGAGTGAACACATTGGGATGGAGTTCAATTAATCAATTCCAAAACTCACGTTTAAAAAAGCAATGATTTTGTATTAAAAATTAGAAAAAACTTTCAATTTTATAAAGATGAGCTTTTAAAATGATGAAATTAAAATCCATGTTGGTTATATTCTTGGGAAATGAGGTTTAGGGTTTTGGGAAAAGCCATGGCTATCTGTTTAGGGTTAGGGCAAAACAAACTTAAATATTCCGGAGTTCGCCGAGGGTTGTGCATGTTGGTGAATGTAAGGCGAGCGAGTATCGAGTGGTTGATGCAGTGATGAAGCGACGCAATTCGGACTAGAGTTTCTGAGGCAGCCTCTGGCTGCTTTGAAGAGACACCCCTTGGCTGTCTGAGCATCACACACAGTTGCACAGTTTCTTTGCCCTCTCCCCCTCTTTCTCTCTCCCTCTTTCCCTCTTTCCCTTCCCCTCTCTGTGTGTGTGTCATGAGAGATGCGCCATTTACCAATGCCAGAGCTCTCTTTCTCTTGTGCTCTTTGGTTTAATGGCTCTGGCGCTACATTACGCTGTGGTTATTTTGAGCCCTGGGTCCTTATCTGTTCTTCCCGGCTCGGGAGACGCTCCGTTCAATCCTCTATTTTTCCCATCTCTGCTAAAAATAGTGTTATCCCTCCGTCTGCCACCGTCGAGTAAATTTTTGCGAGGGTGGCAAATTCACCATAGGTATGCATGAATTAGTGCGGCACTGGTCTCATCGATGCAGTCCACATGCGCGTGGAGCCACTCCACCCAAATGACTTCAGTTCGCAAGCTTCCCCTACATTGGGGTGCTTTTCTCCTAGGGTTTCCATGATGCACGGGCTTTTTGTATACTCTGAAAATTTCAAGGATTCTGTCGTGTCGAATGAGAACTGAGGGATAATCAGGAAAGATCTTAGCCCGAATCGATTATGCCCACAAGCTGGTCGTATGGTACACCCACTTGGTTGGCATCTTACCTGAATGGCTTGTAAGTTTCTTAGCATGGGAAATGATTAGCCCAGTTTGGGAGCCCTAACCAATGGTGGGCTACCGAGGGGGTGAGACTGAGCTGCAATTGGAAGTGGGATCTCTCCCAAAAAGGTCTAGTAGAGAACAATCCTATGAGAATAGCCGCACCACACATCGTACCTGGAGATGCTTGAATACCTTGCAAGGATACTGCATCCTATGGATTTTGCCCATGACTGCAAACAAAGCTGGGAAGGTGAAAACGCAATGAGGCCAACTGGTCTAAGGGCAGGGCCCCAGCTAGCTTACAAACAGTCAAAAAATCCAAATAGACTTTTCCACACTCCCTTATACAGAGATTGGAAGTGGCTTGAGGAGATTGATTCTATCAGCAAAGGGATGAGAGGATTTTGGATCTGAATATGGCCATATTCCTACTAGACTGATATGCTTAATGGTAGTGCTCTAAGCACATTCCAAAGCTTGAATGTAGCTTCATTCGGCCTTAAAAGAGTCACCAAATGGAGAATTTCTCATGGAGTAAATTATGTAGGTTTGCCTCTTTTAACCATTGCTTAATCTTCCTTTCCACCGGTTGAGACTGGGGACAATTCTGGAAGATGCGCATATTGGATTCTTCTTGGTTTCTGCACCAAACACACCACAGAGGGCTTCTGATTATCCTTAACAATCTAGCTCGGACCGAAAGATTGTTGATGGTAAGGCGCCTAAGAAAGGCACTCAACTTGTTGGAGCTGGTGGCTTTCCTAATTCTACGCACTCTCCTTCCATATGGACACCCTTAAGAGTGGGAAATCCTTTCTCCACTCAGCCCAAGAGGAGAGACCTTGGGAATCCTTATCTTTCTTGCAATTCTAGAGATTAAATTGCTTGATTTTGTGATGAGGACCCTCGCGGGGTGGGTTAATTTGATGGCAAGAGATATAAAAACTACTTTGTCAACTGCTACCTAACCACTCTTTTTGTCAACTGGGCCAAACTAATACGTAACCACCTCCAAATCCTTTCATGTATTGTTGCTATAGTTACAACATATACAGCCAAATGCGCAGCCCTTTGATGTGGATAGACTTAGATAGCCTAGAGGCTTCAGCAGTCGGGGGGAGGGGAAGGGGGTTAATACTTGTACAGAGGCAGCGAAATGTTCGTTAGCAGAAATAGATCATCTGTGTTGGAGACAAGACTGGGTCAGGATCCTTCCTTAAGGATCGCATTCCAATATGGGGTTGTGAATGGTGCATGTTTCCAATATGCGGCTGTGGTCAGCGGCTGTTTCAGACAGAGAAGGTAGGAAACATGCACCATTCACAACCCACTAGGCTTGCATGCTGACATAACACCTATCAAGATGGGCTGCCCTCCAAGCACGACCATGATGATGATTGTGCCACGCGAAGTTATCTGTTGCATCGCCTTGTAGAAGGAGGGCTAAAGTTCCTAGGGTTGAGTATGCACTCCATATCTTGCCAAGCCTCACGCTCTAGCTTCGACATAGTTCCATTGCCATGTGACTTGTCATCCCCACTGAGAGTCATATACCAATACCCCACTCGAGGAACTAGGGTAGCATTCGCTACCGCCTTCAGTTTGGATCACAATGCAGCCCTTGAGAAAGACAAATGCGGAGCATAGATGCTACACATACTGATTTCTTCACTTGAGTATGAGAGCTTAACAACAATTTGCGAGCTGTCTCCCGCCAACCAAACAAATTTACGGGCCAGCTCTTCTTTAGCGGCAGTCAGTGTGCCACCTCTTCCTCTACCATGTACATTAGCAAGAGTTACCAAAATCAGGGAGGAGTAAGCTCTCTGAGACTATCCTCATCCAATTTGATTTCTTGCTATGCTATGGAATCAGCATATTACGTCATTGGCAAGGTTCTAGCAAAAAAGAATCACTAACCACATAGAAAACTAGAATAGAAGAGAGTAAAGGGGTTCATTTAGGGAAGTTATATCTTAGACTCCATCATAGCCCTTTGAGGAGGCATGGAATACGCTCATGAAATTAAGCAAGACTCTATCTTTTACCAAACAAAATTTGACAAGGTTGATGATAGGTTGAATGGAACTTCATTTTTTAGATTTCATAGGACATAGAATTTAGTAAGAGATTTACTAAGTTTATGATGATCTTATTTGGGAATGCCTTATTTAATGTCTTAGTTGATAGGAAGTTCACTCGAAGAATTTCTCATAGATAAGTCCAAGACAAGGATACCCGCTTGTCACACTTCTCTTTGCCATTGTTGTAGATGCCTTAGGATGATTGGTAAAGATAGACATGGAACTTGGTAACCTCAAAGGCATCTCCCTCTTTGACATTGTTATAGATGACTTAGGGAGATTGGTACAAATAGAAGTGGAGCTTGATAACCTCAACAACATCTATCTCCTAGATGCTTTAGGGTGATTGTTACAAACAGAAGTGGAACTTGGTAACCTCACAAGTATCTCCTTTTCTAACATGATTATAGATGCCTTAGGGCAATTGGTACAAACAGAAGTGGAGCTTGGTAGCCTCAATGACATCTCCCTCCCAGATGCTCAAAAGCATATGATAGTGTTTTCGCAAATGACACCAATGGTACAATCCTGTCTTAGAAGGCCCATCGGCTCCTGATTGAGGATCAGCTAAAGGCAGAGGTTTCTTTAGTGCTCAGAACTTTGAAATCCACTCATTGGGTGTTCAAACCGTGCTGTAAGAAATTAGGAACTATGGCTTGAGCTCTTTGTTTCTTGGCTGTAGCCAGCTGAACCCCCCTTTTTGAAATGGTGCTGTAAATACCTATTACCTTAGAGAAAAGAAAAGCGCATTATAAAAAAAAATGACACCAATGGTACATTGCACAATATGGACTAGCCACTCTAATCTTCCTAGTAGTTCACTAATGATTTCTTTTACAGGTTGTTTTGGGCATTGTTATCAATTGCAAGAAAAGAGGGATTACATACCTCAATACTACATCTCTCCCTTCCCCCCTCCCCTAGTGAAAAGAAAAGGAAGAAAATCCTAGTTGGTGGATGAGGGTTGCTACATCATTCAAGACGAGGATGTTTTTTGATTTATAGGCATTCTGATGGGTTTTATGGTTTCTCATAACTAGGCGTGACAATTGGATGATAGCTAAACTAAGAAGTTGGCCTTTGGGAAGGGTTTCAAGGTAATCTTACTAGGGGTTTTATGGTTTCTCATAACTAGGCGTGACAATGGATGATAGCTAAACTAAGAAGTTGGACTTTGGGAAGGGTTTCAAGGTAATCTTACTAGAAAAATGGTTGTTGTACTCTACCACATACTTATTCCATTTATCAATCTACCTTGTATCTTAATGAACAAGTTAGCCTTGAAGGAATTAGAAACTTAGTGTAGGTATTTTCTTTAGGGTGGAGGTAAGTCAAATAAAAAAGTCCCTAAAATAGCACCTAAAGGAAAAAGAGGGTTGGGTATACTTGATTTAGAAGTCCTGGATGGTAGGATGGTAGCCAAGTGGGTGGCTAAAAGCATCCAATACCCCTTGGAAGATTGGGCCATCCTTCTTCATAAGCATATAAGAAATTTCTATCTAAAAGACTAAAAAGAAATCAAAGAATCTAAGTGTGCACATTATGGATTTTGCTAAAATTCTTGTCTCTACATTGCCAAGGCCTCAAATTTGCTAGAAATGTATGGACCGCTCTCAAGGACTCTATTTGGTTTAGTTCTTTTTGCAATTATATTCCCCCACTTATTGGACCATACACACAACATATTTAGAGAGGGTGTGTAGAAGAGGATTAGAGAATTAACTTGTGGAAGTCTAACATGGCCAAAGGCATACATATTAGAGGCCAATTTTTTCATAGGGCCTTTGGTTGTGACAATGGTTGACCACTTCTACTTAATTTCCCTTTAATTAATTCTAAATGGCATCTTCAATGGAATCCATCCTAATGGGAATTTAGAGTTTGTGACATACGGACCCAAATATCCCAACTAAATAGTCCACTTTGATGTGCCTCATTCATCTTAGAGCCACATAGACAAGGCAAAAGGCCAGAAAAAGTTAGGGACAATAGATGGGTTATGCCCCCAAATGTAAGTTTGAAATGCATATTGTCTCATAGTTAAAGTCTTGTAAGTTCAATGGAGATTTCTTAAACTTCTTAAATTGCATCATTTGGCCTTTTCACACCTACATAGTAACCTAGAAAGAGTTTCTAATCGGGGAAGGCAATGGTCTACCCATAGAAGTTTGAAATTATCTCAAATCCCATGTGTTATGGCTCATCTCACTTCAACAAAATAAGGCTCTATTTCAAGTAGTTTTTGTTTTCACTCATTAAAACGGTCTCCTAATTTGCAAGTTGATGTTGTTGAGCAAGGCATTATCAAACACTCCATGAAGCTAACGAAAAAAAGAGAAATTTCATGTGAGGACTTGAACAATACTCCTCTCTTCAAGGAGTTCAATTAGATTTAGACATAATTGATTACCTTCGCCACATCAAGAATGTTGCTTCAAACTAGTAGGCCTCATTTTGTCATAGCCAAAGGTTATGTGGTGGGATCAGAGCCTGTGAGCCTGCAACGTTCATCTTTTCAATTGGAAATGTTTTTCTTTTGAGAGGGAGACCCCCCATTTTCTAGTAGGTTTGAAGGCATTTCATTTTTCTTTAGCTAATTGCATGCTTCCACACAAACAACATGCCCATTTCTCTCATTCTTCCATAATCTCTTGTGAAACCAACTTTAGCCTTGAAAATGTGAGGGGATTGGTAGAGATTCAAGTCTCAGTCATACTTTTTACTTTTCATTGAATGAGTTTTGTGTTCTCATGAGTTGGGTGTGGATATAAACTTAGATTGGTTACACATTGCCCTAAATAGATAGGGTAGTGCCAAAAGACCAAGACCATTATATGATGTGTCCAAGATAGGATTGGATCCACGCTTATGAGTGACACATAGATTTGGGCATGGATTTCCCTCAATGCACACATCTACACCCAAGCCATAAATTGACAAATCACATTTATAAAAAGTATGAATCATAGTTGGTAGGAACTAAACTCTTGCCAACTCCCCAAAATCTTGAGCTCTAACAATGGGCCAACCACCTTTTGTGCAAACAGAACTCTTTTTTGATTGTGTGTAAATCACAATGTAGACAATTTCACATTGCCTCAACTATCCCAACAATGTGTCAACGCCCTCACGGTGGGAAGGTTCCCTACTTGGATTTATTTGCCACTTGAAAATTATGGGTCCACTCAAAATATTGACACAATTTTTACTTTTTTGAATGTAGTACCTTGTCATTTATCATCTATAGTGGGCTTCCCTCTAGACATGCTGGAGGGTTATGTGAAGTGGATCAAAGATTTCATGGGCCCCATGCAAGGTAGTTTTAGCAATGATATTGCATTATTGCTAGATAGGCCTTTTACTAATGATATGTGAAAATTTGTTCTTAGCAAGATGAAGGAAGGTAAAGTGTCAAGGTTTTGGAGAGGATATATGGAGATATGAAGTCCTTTAAGAGCACTAGTTTTCTAGCCACTAATGAGGATCAAACCCTTATCAAATTAGTGTTGATGTATGAGCTACAGGAGAAAGTTAGGCCATTTATGACCATTAGCTATCTTAAACATTACTTATGGATTAATGAAAAAAGCCTTAGCTCTTAGGATAAAGTTCATATTCTCTAAGAACTTGAAGAAAAGGTAGTGCAGAATTATCCACTCTTAGAAGATGCTATAATAAAACCTTTTTATTGGGCATCAATCATGCATTATGGACAATGGAAGTGGTTATTGCCTTATCAATATGATCTTGATAAGTTGTGTGATAGAGTTAGTTGGGATCTGATTATCAAGGTCATGTATCAGGCAGGGATTGGGAAACATGCTTTGTAGAACGATAGCTTTAACTATTATTAGTAATTAATGAATACAACACAATTGACTATTGTTTGAAGAGATCCATTTGCTAGGTGTGTCCCCTTGTTGCCTCATTTGCTTCTATTACTTGGCCATTGATGGATCATTTTGAGCTTATCACTCAATAGAATCTCAATTGAGAGCTTCCCCTACTTGATGGGCACATCCTCATGAAGGGAGTGAGTCTTGAAGTGGAAGCACAAAGCAGAAGCAAGAGCTATGGTTGAAAAAGCAAGAGCAAGAGAGAGAGACACAAGATATGGAAACTCCAACAATCACAATGTGTGGCTGGCTTTCCCTTTATTTAAGAACTCCCACCACATGTAGTATACATGTATGCATGTAACTAAGACATGGTGCAGGTAATGTCAGTGTAACTAATATACATGCGAATAGACACAAGTACCTTTACCCCATGGCTCAAACCATGCAGGCTATTGTCTTTCTCTAGTAGACAGCCTCAAAATAGGTTGTGGGGCTTGGACATCTGATGGGGTATCAAGGACCTAAACCATTGGATCATCAACCATTGCTGTAGGTTGTTTAGTTGGTTGTACAATAGCAAGAGGCTCCTCATAAAGTGATGCTTATGCATTTTCTCATAATGAAAAACAACATCATGGTTGTGGATAACCGCTGCACCACCTAGCAACATGGCATGGGACCACATGCATTTGAATGAACAAGAGCCAAAGGCTCACCCATGCATGCCATACTTGACTTTTCATACGTATTGTGTGTCTACTTGCCATATAAACAATGATCAGAAGACTCAAAGTACTTATAGTGAAGGGGCGAAAGATACTACGAATGGGTAAGCATTTACATTCCTTTCAGGACATATGCCCAATGTGACAATGCTAAAGAGATATATGTGGAATTGGATCCACTACCAAAACATGGTCAACTGATCGAGATACAAGCAAGGGGTAGAGAGTATTGGACTTAGCATCATGTGCAATGACAAGATTCCCATAGGTAATCTTCCATGAGGAATCACCAAAAGAAACTACATAACTTGCAGCATCCAAAGTGCTAGCAAATATATGGCTCTTTGTGAGAGTCGATACATGATGCACATCATGGAGAGTAAAAGTGCATCTGAAAAATACAAATAGGAACTATCTCTAATGCTAGGTCATTATCCAAGTGAACAAATCCGGCCAAATTGCAACAGGAGTTAAACCACTCTTTATGAGGGGTCACATGAAAGGAAGTCCTTGAATCTATCAGCATCAATTACTTGTGAAGTATATCAAGAGAAGAAGCTACAAGTATGAAACTATCATCAAAATCAGTCCACACGACATTAATCTCTTCAATCTTAATGCTAGACTTGTTAGAGACAATGTTGTGATAATCACTTTTGTCATGCACTTTATCCTTACCCTTTTCCTTGTACTTGTCCTCGTGCATTTTATGGCACTATGGCCAAATATGTCATGCTTTCCCATAGTAATAATAATTCAATGAGGACTTATGGCCACGAGACTTACTGCAAGACTATCCACGTGATTGAGAATGAGACTACTGTTGATGAGAGTCTCTCCTAAGGCGGTCATTACTCCTCCTACCATTATTTTCTCTAATTGTCAAAGCATGAGAGGTGTGGGAAGCATAGATATTCTTTCTGTTAACCTCATCATTTAAGAGAGCACCCTCTACATCCTATAACTTCAACCCATTGGTAGGTATGTTTACACACATAGTAGTACAAAATGTATCCCATGATTTAGGTAGTGTAACCAAGAGAAACAAAGGGGGAAGATTATCCTTGAATTCAATACCTTGCTAAGGCAAATGGTTGAGAATGGAATGAAACTCATTTAAGTAGGCTGACATGAAAGTGCCCTCCTTGATACAAAGGTCCATGAGTTGCTTCAGCCAATACATTTGAGAAGTAGGGCTCTGCTTATCATAGACGTTGCGAATCTTATCCCGTAAGTCCCATGCAGATTTCCCATCAGAGACAACATTATAGACCATGACAATATGATGGTGGACTTACATAGCTTATCTAATTCAGTTCAATCCTCTAGATCAGTATGTTTGGGCTTGACGCCCTCATGTTTCAAAGGCTTAATATGCATTTTTTACACTAAAACTTGCAAGATTTGGGCCTTCTAGTAGCTATAGTTGGTGCCATCCAACTTGTCAATATTAAAGATAGTACTATCATTAGGACCACTAGCCATAATGAAACTAAGTAAATGCACAAAAGGGAAATGTAGGTTTCTATAATAACCTACAAATCAACCCCAAAACCACTGCGAGATAAAGCTGAAAACAAGGGGTACTAACCAAGTAATGAACTATTCACAAACTCAATGCAAAGATTTGTCAAATAGAGGTGATTGCTCGCATAAATAGTGTAGTAAATTGCAATTACAGTGTCCTGAAAATGAATTCCTATAGTAAGAGATCAATGCCAAAGAGGGGTAATCATTGATATAAGACAAGCTACAATTACAGGAAATAGCTCCAACTAGCAATGAGTGAATATGCGACTTGCACTGAGAACTGTCAAAGGATCAATGTCTCAGACCGAGATACATGTCATAGGTATAACCATTATGCATAGAGTAGGTCTCATGGATAACAGAAGAGACCAACCAAAGACACAATGGATTGAGCAATGTAATGGAAGCTAAATACATAGCTACCTAAGATACATACATCACTAACAACATCGTGAGAGAGAGAGGTGCTAGTCCAAAAGTAATGTTAGTTCAGTCCACTAAGCATCAACTGCATACATAAAGTGTGACGAGCGCATGTACATATCACCAAGTCCCATGATCTCACTATAAGATCCTCAAGCCCAATTGCATAACCAAATGCTCAAAGTAACATCTAAGTGTCAAGTAGTGACTCCCACTATAACAAAATTTGAATGCCAGATGAGCAAACAAGACTCAAAACATCATGTGGAAGGCATCTATATATCCAAGATCCAAGTAGGATATATTTAAGAGCATCTGACCCAAGTAACTGCAAAGCTCTTACTGTACCATCCAATGACAATACATAATAGTGAATGACAATCAATGTCAAGAGTCAAAGCTCCAATCTCAACTCAAACGAATGTAAAGAGCATAATTGAGCATGTAATATCAATGATATACACTAGTGTAGCGTCCTATAGCATACAAGATCCTTGATGAAAGAGCATTCAACCTTGCTTATTACAACAATTTTAAAAACCTCTATAAAACTGAGCAAAAGAGTGCTTAAATCAATCCCATAGCATTCCAATACATTGTCATAACATCCCTAGATGATCTGATATCCACCGATAGACATCTCGGGAAGCATAAGTGATCTCCAGACAACGAGTGAAGTGTTATCCTGAACTATATGCAAGCAAACTATCACAAACTATGAATCAATGGCTGATCTCAGGAACTTCAAATGATGTGTAAGATTACAAGACCAATGTCGGGGAAGAGTCCACAAGGTTGACAAGTGTTAGGAGCTGAAGGATGGGGTTGAGAATATGAGGAAGTTGGTAGCAATAAAAAGGTGCAATTTACACTATTGCTGATGCTCCTCTTGTTGCTCTAATTGATGGCGTTGAAGCTCTTGGAGCACTCCAAGGTGCTCTAATAAATTGAGTGATGCCTTGGAAAAAGCTTGAAAAGGGAAAAAGAAGCTAGGTAGAAGATAGGGCTCAATGCATATCTCAAGGTGAAGAATCCATGGTTGCCATTGAAACTATGAGTTGAAGGTATTCTCCACAAGTTGAAGCAATGACAGGTTAGGCTCTATCTCTCGAGGAGGATGAATTTGATACCAATTGAAGGGAGTGAGCTTTGAAGTGGAGGCACAAAGTAGAAGCAAGAGCCATGAGAGAGAGAGAGAGAGAGAGAGAGAGAGAGAGAGAGAGAGAGAGAGAGAGAGAGAGATGTGGAAACACCAATAGTCACAATGTATGATGACCTTCCCTTTATTCAAATGCCACTGAAAGAATAAAGAATAAAGTGACAGTGATGGGCACTTGCCACGTGTAGTGTGTAAGTGTGTGGGTAACTAATACACGATGTGGGTACTGTCAATGTAACTAATACATGGGCGGCTAGGCACAAATGCCTTTACCCCCAACAACTCACTGTCTAGATGTTCATAAATGATAACTCAAACTTGTTATTTGGTATTGAGCATACTGTGTTGAGTGCATGTGGCTATTGCCTTATCAATATTTTCTTGATGAGACATATGACATGACTAGTTGTTTCTACAATCAAGGCCATGCATTAGTGTGGATTTGAAAAAAGATGCTATAGAATGGTGGCAGGTGCTTTGTATACTAATAATTTGGCTATTATTAGGATTAAAAAATATTAAAGTTTTATTTTCTTTAAAAGATCCATTTTCCATGGGTGTTCCCTTGCTCCTGTGCTATTTTCACTTATTGTTAAGCCTTTCTTGGATCACATTGAGTTTTAAACTAGTAAGGGTCTCAAAAAAGGTCTTCCCCTCCTTGATGGGTTGGTCTCCACTGCCTAGATATTTGTTGATGATAGGTCAGATGTTATAGATGCTCATCGTGATTAGGAACTTAGCACTTATGATGAATTTTTTCCATCTCCTTCTTTCACATTCAGTGAAGAGAAAACCAAATTTTTGCCACTTTTGTTGGAGGAATGAGTTCAAACTTGTTGATTGCAAGGGGTATAAGAACATTGTCAAAGTCTTCAAATATATTAGGGTGGCCCTTATCAGGCGGCTTATTACCATGGCTCAAGATTTGAGTGAATAAATCCTAATTCAAAGGATTTATTAAAAGAAGTCACTTGTGATTGTGACTTTCTTGGTAGAATCATTGTGGTTGAGTCAATTATTACTCTAATTGTGATATTCAATGATGCTATTTTTCTCTTTTAGGCATTTGTTGAAAGAAATAAGAATCATTATTCAAGTCCTATTGTTTGTATTTTGGTGACAATAAAGGTAGGTGTGCCATATCCTAGGACCAACGTATTACACAAGCAAAAGGTGTTCTTGGATTAGAGGCCCTATAGGAGAAAGCAACCTAGCTTGCCTATCAACTCCCCTAATAAGTTGTTGGACTTTGATGACCTTAGGTTGTTTTAATGAGGGATTCTGTGGGGCACATTTAAAGATGGTGTTTATTTCAATCTCTTTCTCTACAAAAACATTAACATTAGGATTTATCAATCAAAGGTTGCATACTAAATTTTGAATACTTGAAAAAGGTTTTGGATGACTGTAGTGTTAGGGTGATAAGAAACACAATATCAACACCTCTCACTTTGTCTCTCTCATAAATTGGATGCAAATCAAGGTCTTTAATGATGAGTTTTGTTATGTAAAATGCCACTTGGGACAAGTCCTCCTTATACTTCAAGTTGATTGAGCAACTGGTTATGCAATATTGACTTGCGGATGCAAAAAGTAATTGCCTCTAGTTAACTCTTATGAAGAAAAAGGATGAGTGGCCTATAACCATTGTTGATAAAAGGAACACTACCTTGAAAGGTTAGTTTTATGTCTTAGGTAAACAAGCTAACATGCTCATAACTAAGAAGGATTTTAAAGGTCTTTGATGGTCATTAGATTCTCAAAGCTGAGTCTAGTTGGAAAAAAAATCCCTGTGGTACATTTAGATCTAGGAAGCAAAGATTTAATAGAGTTTGGCATGCTATCCCTCCCTAAGGCTTAATGACATGCTATGGAGGATTTTGCCAAATGATCTACCTACTAAAGATATGATAAAGTTCTTGAAGCTTCTTCTTTATGCCCCTTTTGTAGAAGAGCCAAATAAATTGTCAAGTGTATGATGTAGGATTGTTGTGAAGTCAAATGCTATTGGCACAAATTAATAAAAAGACTACTGAAAGAATTGGTCTACACCACATTATTGAATGCTTTTTATCATTGCTTTCCAAGCCATGTGTAATAGACTTAATGGAATGCCTATTGTTTCAAGCACTTTGAGCAACGAGACTATGGCTACCTCTCCCATAACATTTGTAAGCTTTCTAAATGAATGTAGAAAACTCATGGATTTACCATCTTGTTGTAGTCTATCCATGAAAGGCTGTTTGATGGCTCTATGATCCTTGCGACATGCCTCAAGTAAGCTCTAGCTTCTTTGCTTCAATTGCTATGCAATCTTCACAAAGAAGAAGAAGAAGAAACAAGAGCTTCTCCAACTAGTCCCGCACTCTACCTCATACTCTCCCTCTCTATTTCTCTTCCTCTCAATCTCTCCCTCTCTCACATAAGTAAGAATAAGCATACAAGATGCAAAAAGAGACCTCTCAAGATTGCACACCACAAGTATGAGCTTATCCATTCACTTTCTAGTTTTCATATATGGCACTAATTTTATTAGCACACTCCTATAGCATTAACCTAGACCGCACTTCTCTCACCTTACACACATCATTTATATGTTTACAATAATTTCTCGACTTTCTTAGTCGAAATCTGTTGAGTTTACATATAACTTTAGACTTTACAATTTGCATGGGAGCGAGTGTGGTGCTCACTTAAAAAAATAATTTCAAGTAATTCTCTCATTCAAACATTGCATGTGCTAAGCCATTACTTTTTGTTTCAATGTTTCTTGATTGGACTTTCTAGAAGTGGTCAACATTACTTCCTTGTAGAGTTGTGCTAATCCTGTGACACTCTATGGTTTGGTGGAATCTATGTGCAGTTGGTGCCTGCTGGAGGTGTAGAGGGTAACCACAAGTGTCATTGTGCTTCAGGTCATTGTTGGTGGGAATGGGATTAGCTCTGGTTAGTCTTTGGGGGTTGGCTTGTTGTCAAAGTAAGGAAGAGAGATCATGATGATATGGGCCACCAATGTTGTTGGTTTAGTTGAGCCAATCTTCACATTGAGTTCTCACCACACAAGAATGTGTGCACCTCTTAAGGGGGTGCCTATCTTGTTGTGATATGTTTGTTGTGCACATGCTAGTGCAATTGGGAGATGGGTCAAGCTCTAAGAAATTTTGCAATGTCTCACACTTGAGGACCCAGTTGGTACTAGGGGGGATACAATGTAAAGCTTAAGGTGACATGTCTACCAATGTTCTTCAGATGTCATGCCCTTGAGGCGCCTTGAGTTTGTGAAATGGAAAAATGGCCATTAGTTAAGGCCCCCTAGGTGCTATGATTGTACATAGACTCTCTTTTCTTTTCCTAAATACTCAGTAAGAAGAGGAGAGAGAATCCATGGTTGACCTTAAATCTTGAAGTATTTCTAGAAGAATGTCATCTACTTGTGGAAGAAGCTTTAGATTGTGCTAGAGATCAATCATTAACCATTAGAGAGGAGATCTTAGTTGAAGAAGATGAAATCAATCCAAAAATTACGATGAAAATCACATTGAATATGCTGCTCCTCAATCATGACTGAACTACTCTATCTCTGATCAACACACTATTCCAAATGAAGTGAATAATGAGATGGTGTACGTTGATCTTGACATGGATGGAAGATCTCAACAAGATTTGAGCTACAGAAGCTTGGGATAGGCTAAGAGAGAAGAGAAAAACTCTTGTTTAGCAAAAAAGTAATCCTGTTTAAGCTTTCCCTAAAATCTATTAATCCGGGTTTAGATCAAGAACCTCTAAAATGGGTCTCTTCTTGACCAAGAATTGCTAAAATATCCAGGAACCCACCGTTTTTTCTTTAGATCTTCTCTGAGAGCTCCAAAATTGGTAAAGAGTAACTATAGGAAACCCTGACTAGTCACTGTTTAAACTGTACGAAGTCCTGTAACCAAATCTTGAACTCTAGTTACTCTAGATGGTAATGGTAACTAGATCTAGGATTGAAAATGACATTGCCAAGAATCAAATTCAAGGCTTTGATGCCATTGTAAAGAAGCTAATTCTCAAAGCAAACTAAAATACTAAAAATACAAGAAATACACATAATGCCAAGAAAGCCATAGCCAAGGTAGCTAGACTACCATGAACCATATTACCAATTGATACAATGACTGAGAATCATTGATGAGAGGATGTAGCATGATATCCTTCTTATGCTATGGAGGGGCATGGTATCCACCCCAATGCCATGGTGGACAAAGAATATGCACCTCAATGGAGGGCGTGGTATCCACCCCAAGGCCATGGTGGCCAAAGAATATGCACCTCAATGGATGGTGGGAGGTGGAAACCTCAAACACGAAATGTTTAGAATTGGAAAAATATGCTTAGCAAGTTATAACCTAGCCTTTTGTATCGAACCCTAAAACTAAGGCTAAATATTAGCTAAGGTGTTATTTTGCTTTATTACAAGGGCACCCTCGATGTTATTTTTGGCCTAATCAACCACATCCATGATATGATCTACTTAGGCCCTAGGTGTTGCAACTTTTCACTCAGCATGGTACCTGACCACCATCTTCAAGCTAGCTTGGTTGCTATTGCACAACATGTCACCATTGTGGTCCTAGCACATGAGAGCCACCATCATCTGTCAATATTTTTGACCACTGATGCCATCATTCTTTTCTTTTCTTCAATCTTCTTGGTCCTCAATAGCTTTCTTCTCTCTCTCTCTGTCTTTGTCTCTCTGTCTCTCTCTCTTTCTCTCTCTGACCCCATGATACCTTCTAGAAACTTAATCACCATAGTAACAAGTAAGAGTAACATTAATAATATGATGACAATAACATTCCCATTAACACAATATATTCATACCATGAGTGAGTGAGTGTATATACAAAAAAATTTCTACATCAATGTTGGCAGCATGTTCCTTGTGCTAAAATAGCCTACTCATCCATCAATATCGACACCACATTGCAAGGCTATGACACTTAGAGATCACTCTTCTTTCAACCATAATGCCACATTGCAAGACTAGGACACTTGGAGTGTCAAGATTGTGGGAGAGAAGGAAGGAGTCTCACTTGTAGCTTTCTTGCTTGCACAATGGGGGAATACACACAAAGGTGGAGGCTGAAAACAATTTTCCTCTTCTTAGTTGTGTAAGCCAAAAAAACTCTCGTACAAAGAAATAGAAGAACCCTATATATGGGTCTCAAACCAAACTCAACTAACTAAGGTGGCATACTAATTGAGCCACGAACTAGAGTAGATAAGGATAGCTGTCATCTAGCTATTATTCATGGGCTGTGTACCAACCGCATCTACAGCTAACAAGTCGGTGACATAAATGCACAACGGTCACCCTCGCATATCACGAGTGGAGCTCGATATCTCAACACTCCCCCTCGAGCTCAATCCCAATTCCTGCACACCAAGTAGGTCTCTGAACTTGCGCAGCTTCTCTGTGCCCAATGCCTTCGTGAATATGTCAGCTACCTGATCCTCTGTCCTGACATAAACTAGATCAATAAGACCTAGTAAAACCCTCTCCCGCACATAGTGATAATGCACCTCAATGTGCTTTGTTCTAGCATGATAGACTGGGTTATTTGCCAAGTGTATACTGCTCATGTTCTCACAATAAATGACAACTGCCCATCTGTAGGCTAATGCATATCATAAAGTAGCTTATGTAACCAAGCTACCTCACATGCAGCCATTGCTGCACCCCTGTACTCAGCCTCTGTGCTTGACAAGGCAATTGTAGGCTGTTTCTTACTGCTCCAAGTGACTGCAGCACTCCCAAAAGAGAACACATATCCACTGGTAGATCGTTTATCAGAAATACTACCAGCGCAATCAGCATCAGTGTATCCATGCAACTGTATCTAAACCCCAGTCTCATAAAATAGTCCATACTGCAATGTGGACTTCACATACCTGAGTATGCATCTAGCCGCATCCAAATGTGGTTTCCTTGGAGCCTGCATAAACTGACTTACCAATCCAACAACATAGCTCAAATCTGGCCTGGTAATAGTCATATAAATCAAACTTCCTACTATGTGTCTGTACATAGTAGGGTCTTCGAGAAGCTCACCTGCTGCGCTCAACTTCACATTCTGCTCCAAAGGAACTGAAATAGGCTTACAGCCTGTCATTCCATATTTGGACAACATGTCCAATCCATACTGCCTCTTCAAGAGCCATATCCCACTTGGTGATCTAATCACTTCAATGCCCAAGAAATAACGCAGCTCTCCCAAATCCTTCATCTCAAACTTCTGCTTCAATAGCATTTTCACATGAAGGATATCTTCATCACTATCACTTGTGATAATCAAATCATCAACATAAATGACAAGTAGCATAATACCTTTCTCTCTTTTTCTCACATAAAGTGAGAAATCTGCCTTGGAAATCTGAAAGCCAATAGTGACAAGATACTGTCCTATCTTGTCAGACCATGATCTAGGTGCTTGCTTCAAGCCATACAAGGCTTTCTTCAACCTGCAAACAAACTCAGGATGAACATCATGCATATAACCTGGTGGCTGCTCCATATAGACATCTTCTTGCAAATCACCATGCAAGAAGGCATTATTTACATCCATCTGATGTAAAGACCATCCCTTTGATGCAGCCATAGCAATGACTACTCTTACGGTTGCCATCCTTGCAACTGGACTGAATGTTTCTTCATAATCAATGCCATATGTTTGTGCATACCCCTTGACTACTAATCTTGCCTTGTATCTGTTTACAGAGCCATCTGCATTATGCTTCACCTTATAAACCCACTTACAACCAATTGCATTCTTATCTTTAGGCAAAGGTACCAATTCCCATGTAGCATTTGCTTCCAAGGCATCCATTTCTTCATCCATGGCTTTCTCCCATTTTTCTTTTCCCATGGCTTGCTCAAAAGAAGTGGGTTCTGGTTCTTGTATCACTTTGACCATATAGGCATAGTGAATGGCTGTAAATCCATTATATTTCAGCCTATCCACAAGATACTTAGCTCTGGTAGACCTGCGCAAAGTAGGTTCACTCCCAGGTGTTCTCAAAACATCCCTGGTCTTCCTTACTCCAGGTGTAATAATAGAAGGAATACCCAACTCATCATCAATGCTCTGTTCTGAGCCACTGGATTCACCATCCACATAAGAGTGACCTGCATTCACATCAAACATGGGCTGATCTACCTTCTCTTTTCCTTTTCGTGAAACTTGCATACCACTATTTGCATTGTTTTGAGGAGATTCTCTTGATCTCAATCTGCTTGTCCATGGCGAAGAATGTGAACCACTGCTAGAGGGCACTCCAGGTCCACTAATATTTTGTGACTGCTGCTGTGAATTCTGTGCAGCATTACCATTTTGTGCATCTACATCATCAATCACATTTACTGGTTTATACTAGCTACTCATCTCATAAAAAACAACTTCTCTGCTCACTGTAAACTTACGAGTAGAAGGGTTATAGCACCTATACCCTTTTTGCTGCAGAGAGTAACCAATAAATATGCACTTCTCAGCTTTTGGATCCAACTTGGATCTCAACTCATCTGGCACATGAATATTGACCAATGCGTTTATGCCAAATATCAATATCTGCAACTACACTAGTTCCATGTGCAAACATTGCTGCACTCAATTCAGGCATGTCTACATCCAACGTAAACATTCTGCCCTTCTTCTTTCCTTTTGCTATCAAGCGACCTTTATTTTTCATATCCTCAACAAAGCATCCATGAGAATTAAATCTGACTTGCAAGCCCTACTCAACCATTTGACCAACAGAAAGCAGGTTCTTGGTGATATTCGGGACATGAAATACATCCGACAGGTATTTCTTTTTCCCATCCTGCATAGACAAAGGAAATTTTCCAATTTGCATAATAGGATGTGCAGTATCATCACTAGTCTCCACAAATCCTGGTTTTTCCATTTTCCTTGCATCCTACATCCATTCTGCATGACCTATCATGTGGTTTGATGCACCTGAGTCAACATGCCATACATCGTTTCTTTCTTCTGCACTTGTCACAGAATTGGTCATGTGCTGCACCATAAACAAATGCTCATTTCTGTCATTACCCTGTCTACTAGAAGATGCATAATTCCCTTGTTGCAATTTTCCATTCATGATGTCATTCTGCTTTTTATAGCAGTCTTTAGCCATGTGACCCATTTTACCACAGTAGTAGCATTCAACATTGCTGTTTGCATTTTGGCCTCTTTGCCATCCACCACGACCTCTTTGGCTCCCCCTGCCTCTAGAGTTACCACGTCCTCCTCCATAGGACTGGTTTTCTTGAGTTTGCTACATATTCTGATTTCTACCACGGCCCCCAGATCGGCCTCCTCTACCTCTGCCTCTACCTTTTCCAGCATTTGAGTAGAAGACAGCTTCTTTTGAAGTTCCTCCTGAAGAAGATGCACCACCATTTCTCTGCTCCTCAGAAATTAGAAGAGCAATCAACTCCTCAAAATCAGGAAATCTTTCACGGACGGAAATGGATGTTCGGAACTGTGCATAATCCTTTCCTAGACCATTCAAGGTCACAGAAACTAAATCATCATCTTCCACTGGCGACCCAATGGAAGCAAGTGCATCTGCAATCTTCTTCACCTTCATGTGGTAGTCATTGATGCTCATACTTTCTCTTTGCACATTGTGCAACTCTTGCTTGAGCTGCATTTTCCTGGCTTGTGTATTTGTGCTATACATTTTTGACAAAGTATCCGATGCCTCCTTTGGCGTACTTGCATCCTGAATATGCACAATCATAGAGTCTGAAATATTGATAGACAGCCAGTACATAACTTTTCTGGATCTCTCATGCCATCCTTTAAATGCTTGCATTTGTTGTTGATTGGGAACATTAGGAAGAACTGGTTCTTCTTCGTTTCCTGCAACGAATTCCTAATATCATTTTCCCATAAGGAAATTCATCATTCTAAACTTCCATACTTGGAAGTTGTTCTTGTCAAGCTTTTCAGTGACAATCTGTGAAAGAGAATCAGACGCCATTACAGAACACTGCAAAAAATTCTATCACTGCAAAAAACACAGCTTCAGCCTCACAAGGGCAAATCTGCAAAACTGACGAAAGTGGTATTTGACCACACAGTCACTTCCTAGTGACGATTTTGCATCAACAGGCACCTAGGATGACTCTATAACTCCCAATGTCTCTGCGCACATGCATACGATGCAATTTCTACAGTAACTTTTCACCGACTTGTAGAACAGTGGTCGCACAGCATAAAATAGGGCCTTTTCCTGAGTGCGCGTAGAAAACTTCCGCCTCCAAAACAGGCCCCAAAATGGCCTCAAATAAAAAAAACAGAGCAACTGAGGGCTAAAGCCCATGCCCGCAGCATATACTGCCCTCTTGCTACACCGCGAAGGGCGTCTCAATCTGAGACAATGCACTCTTGCACTTTGCGGTTGTCTACCTGCAGAGACTTGCTCCCAAAATAGAAAAATGAAAGCAACACTGGTTCTCTTACCAGAACACCGCGAACTTGGTTTGCTTTCTTGATCTCCTTACCACGAACAAGGCTCTGATACCATGTCAAGATTGTGGGAGAGAAGGAAGGAGTCTCACTTGTAGCTTTCTTGCTTACACAATGGGGGAATACACACAAAGGTGGAGGCTGAAAACAGTTTTTCTCTTCTTAGTTGTGTAAGCCAAAGAAATAGAAGAACCCTATATATGGGTCTCAAACCAAACTGAACTAACTAAGGTGGCATACTAACTGAGCCACGAACTAGAGTAGATAAGGATAGCTGTCATCTAGCTATTATTCATGGGCTATGTACCAACCGCACCTACAGCTAACAAGTCGGTGACATAAATGCACAACGGTCACCCTCGCATATCACGAGTGGAGCTCGATATCTCAACATGGAGAGCATTGGCTTATATATGGCAATTCATGGTCAAGCAAATCCCTTGTACATTTTGTTCCTCTCATGTCTCTCTAATCTATTGCTTGATGTAGAACATCCTTGTGCATTATGAATCCTAGTAAAGAGGCAAAACTTAATGAATATCCTCTTGCTATTCTGTGACATTTACCATTTCTCATGTCATCTTCACAGAATGCCCTCATTCATATTTGGTCTAAGTAAAGTTGCCTATCTTGTGGGGGGGGGGGGGGGGGGATAGTTGGAAAAGCATGAGGAGAGAGAGACCGAGTTTTTGAATGGGGGGACTAAAGTTGTGGATTTCGTCACTTGGTGTGATTGTATACCAATGCAATGCTTATCATGACATTAATTTGGAATAGCCCTAGTATGTGTTCTTAGCATGTATCTCCTTTCCCTTGCAAGTACTTCTATGATGAAATGTTAAAAAGAGGTGTCTTTCCAAAGGACCTTGATAATATTTATCACCATGTATATCTGTTCCTCTCAGGATTATTTCCACACTAGCTTGTAAACAAAAGATAGATGTGCTAATAACAATGCACCATATCTTGCACACACAATCTCACATAGCATTGCAAAATCTTTTGATACAAGAAAAATATATTTAGGTCAAAAAACAATGTGGATTGCTTCTATATGGAATACATACTATATTATTAAAGATAAACCCTTCAATATTTTGCACCATTTATATAAATATTTTTTTCCAATGTTGTTCAAATATTTGGGTAAGCTAAAAACAGCTCGCTTGATGAATGGCTTTTCTTAGTAGATAAGGGCATTACATATGACCTTCCTAATGCACATTTATTCAAATTTTCTAAAGCATAGATGACCTCACAACTTACTAGGCTAATGACATTGTTGAGATATTGGAAAAAGGAATATCTAACAAACCAATAGAAAATGCCCAACTTTTTCAACTTATAATCGCAGTGTTGATCATTAGACACTTGTATTAGTTAGATAGCCAAGACGGTCTCCTAAGATGTTGCATTTGTAAACATGAGATGCACGAAGTTTCGGCTAATGCACATGTAAAAATTACGAGTGTCACTTTGATGGGGACTTGACAACTCAAAAGATCTTGCAATCTCAATTGTGGTGGCCAATCCTATCGTGTGGTATTGCAAGGTTCGTCAAGCATTGTGATGAATTCTAGTGCATAAAAGTCCCAATAAGAAAGAACAAGACACAAACATTTTGTAGGGCCAGTATTATAGCTTAATATTCTCAAGCTAGGTATATTATTGTTGCCATTGATTACCTAGTCAAATGGGTTGATGCTAAATCCATGCGAGGATGATGCACAAACAATAGCAAAATTCTTATGGGAGTAGGTTATCTCATGGTTCAATTACCCCATTGAGATTGTGAGCAACCAAAGCATGCACTTCATTAATGAGATGATCACATACTTGCTATCCACATTCATGATCATATGCCAAAAATATTTGCTATACTATACACAATAAAATGGTCAAGCTCAAGATACAAACAAAACCCTAATAAATGTCATAATCAAAATAGTTTTTGTGTCTTGAGGTGGCTGGGACAATAAATTGATGGCAACACTATGGGCTTATCACACAACCTACAAGACTATGACTGGCCAAACCCTCTTTAAATTGACTTATCATACAGATACAATTATGTCGATCGAATTCTTTGTCCCTAGCTTGAGAGTGGTTTGTACATGAATGATGGAAATACTAAAAAGCTTGAAGCAACCACTTAATATAATTAGAATGATTATTTGAAACTAGATTATTTGGTGACACAGACTCTTATATGTGAAAAAGCACGAGGAAAGGCCTTGTTTGACAGATAAGTCAAACAATGGGATTTTGAGAAGGGGGACCCAGTGTTGATGTACTCCATTAAGGCACATAATCAAAAAATGAAATTCTAAGGCCTGGGGCCTTCTTGAGTGGATGCAATTATTAGAATAGATATGTGGAGCTTGAGACATTGGATGGCGAAGGCATAGGCTTCTTTAATAGAAGTCGAATCAAGAAATATTAGCCACCAGCATATCCGCTACACAAATGCCCAATGGTACTGCCACCTATTGCCATATGGGTGGTTATAATCACTAAGCTTAAACCCAAAGATGAAAACCCCATTGTTGCAAGTTACTCTTGAGAGTAAGAAAATCTCATAAAGTCACTGTTTTAATTGACAGGGTGCTAAATGTAACATTATGACATATAATGACTAGATGAGCATTGGGAAAGTGCAGCTCACTCCAACAACTCTGCAAAGATGAATCCATATGGAGAACCTCCTTATGCACTATTGGGAAAATATCAAATCATGTTAACTATTGAGACTGAAAGTCTACCCACCATCCTCTACATGTTGTCTAACACTAAAGAAGTTAGTAATGAAGTATTGTTGGGACACCTGTCTAAATGATTAACCAAGTGTATAATCAATCTTGATTTGTAATGCATCCATCTAGAGTTACCCAATGTCAAGGTCATTACAACTTTTAGCCAGGGTGCTAGCACTTCAAATGAGAAAGTAGTGCCATCAATGACTTTGATATCTCCCAATCTACCTCTTAAAGTGAGCAATGATACTCTCCTCAATGATCTATTCAAAGCTTAGATAGACCACATTAAACTAGTTAGTCATGCATTCAATGTACTAGGAACCATCAAATGTAGGTGTTGACACTGACCGGTGATAACGAACATATAAGCTTACCTACTCGTCACCAGTGAAAACCAACTCCCAACCAAGCATGGCATCAATGCAGACATCATGCCCCCAACCTAACTTGATGGTTTCTTAAAGATTTTCTCAAAACCCAAGGCCATTATGCTGGCAACAAATAGCTTTGGTTTCTCAAGCTTGCACGTAAGGCTACCACAATGTTCTCACTGCCTAAATTTAGAAGCACTTGATCTCCACAACCACGAAGACATGCATCATGACCACCAGCACTAAGTGTCATGTCTCATTGGCCTACAAAAGAAAATACCCACAATCACTACTGGTCAATCCTATGAAGAGTCAAGGATCCAAATGATGTCAAATAATCTATGAAAACCTACAACTCACTAGATTGTCAATCCTACAAAGAGTTGAGGCTCCAAATGATGTCAAACAATCTGTAAAAAATTACAACTCATTGAATTGCCAAGTTTCCATATTCCTGCTACCCCTACTATGAAGAAAAGCCAATGAATGCTAAAAGTATACCCTATTTTGTCCTCAAATCCAAGTCCAACCAGTAGGTGCAAGACACCTATCTAAATTGGACAACACCCTCATCTTGGTACCTACAACAAGCTAGGAGATTGAGTAGCCATATCTCTTAATCAAACTAGTTGCCTAAAGCCAAATCCACCACACTATGACCTTCTTACAGGAAGAAACATCTCTTTGAACTAGTTGCCAGCATAGCCATGGATACTAATGATGACCTAGTCACATGTATTGGGCGGTTGGATAATACCTTCACTCTATTCGCACATAGCTACGAATGGCTTGACCTAGCCTCAATGAAAAGACCACAAACATGAAGTCTCTAGCATGCTCATGGGAGGAATTTGAATTCATATTTAGTAAGGCTACCTCAATCTCCAATGAGCTCATTGCAACTCACGTTTCACACTAGCAAGCCTTGAAAGGATGATTGATCACCTCCTTCAAACATACCTATGTTGGGACCACACCTGATGAACTTTCCAACCTCAATCTTACACAAACCAAGTCCTTGTTTTTGCAACATTAGTTTACATTACAAGCATAATTGGAAACAGTGGGATGTCAACACTGAGCAATCTCGTGCCATTAAACAATAGAATACGATTCTCCTTATGTTTCCCACTTTGTTTCAAGTACTTGCTCTAACTACTCATAAACGTCCATTACAAGATCATGTGATGCTTCATCCATATAGTGATCAAATCCTTAGTGAAGAAGGAGCTTCACATTGCTAGCTAAATAGGTTTAGGTGACCTTCTCACCAATGTCCTGACATGTATCACCGATGTTGGCATTCGACTAGAGGATATGAATCATTACACCACCATGGATATAATCCACACTTCTACAATTGGTTGTTACAAAACTATTTTTTCATTTCATTATGTATAAACAAGTGTGCATGCACCTTAGGAGCAAATCAAAACATATTTACTCTATTTTTTCCATAGCTCCTTTATGCAATCCTAGAAGTATTACAATCCATTAGGAGGGGAAGGGACTTGTAGCTTGTAGCTTGCAACAAGGGGCTTGCAGCAAAAATTTTGCAACAATAAATTTGCAAATTGATGTTTCCCCTACATGCAAAATTTTATTTTTTAGGTGTAACATTTTGAGTATAGTAGGTTAAGTTTTCTTAACAATGTGTAAATATGTCTTTTCATTCACATATGTATCTCAACAAATTCTTCTCAAAGTTTCACCACAAGGCATTGCTATATTTTAAATATGGTAGGACAAGGAGAAAAGTTGTATTAGAAAAGGCAACTAAGCCTCATACACCATTTTTCGAGAAAGAATAGGCGAACTACAAGTTGAGCATGGAAGTTAAGGGGTATCGCCACATGTAGTACAAACAAATCTACAACCTAAAAGAAGTGGTAGCCGAAAATCCAAATGCCATGGAACTAATGGACTAGTATGGATTAAATGAGTACATGGAAAATTTTGGGGGAGAAATAAATTATGAGAGATGCATGGAATTTCTCGTGACATGTGACCCTAATAGGCATAGTAGATTAGTTGCAGTGAGTGACGATCATGGACAGAAACATGTGGAAGTCACTCTTAGTCTAGAAGTGGTACATAAATCCTTCGACCTACCAAATAAGAAGGAGCAGTGACAAAAAAGAGATGCGTGTGTAATGCTAGGGATAGATAAACAAAGAGTGCTCACTAATGATGGCATCAGCTTGGAGGACATCCTAGATCCCATAGTTCAAATTTAGGCTTTAACTAATACATGCTCTATTCTCTAGAAATAGGTACAACTCCATGATGAGTAGGATTCAACTAGCAATGTTGGAGAGTGTGGTTGCTAGTGTGATGAATAACAAAAATCTTAATGCATAAAAACCGTACATGATGTAACAAAAACACTTGGGTCTAGAGCACAAGATTCCAAGAATTTAGGACCCATGTCGGCAACAAAAGCAGAGAGGTAGAGAGGAAGAAGGTAGCAACCAAAGGCACTTGGGTAGGGTTTAGGCGTACGCTAATAGACATTATATAGGAGGTCACCAAGTACTTGCATACATGAGAAAAAAAAAAGCACGAGAACCCCCAAGCATAACAATGTAAGAGGTGTCATCCATACACACTAGAACGTTGGAGCATGGACCCTCAAGAGAGCAAGAAGAATAGAAAGTCAAGAAAATGTAGATGGAGGTGGAGGAGACTACCAAAAGGCTTGCAGCCAATAGAAGCTCTAGACCAAGGAAGCATGAAGTAGGAGAGCTACAACCAAAGCCCCTGTGACAAGCTCAACTAGAGAATTAGAACCAACTTAATCAAAGCCCATAATAGATAATATCTAGGCTCAAGCCATGGTGCCAAAGTGGCCGCCTAAGCTAAGGAGCAAGAGAATCTAGGATCCACCATATAGAAGGCTAGAAACTTGATATCAACAATGAAAGACACAATTAGTACTAGTCAAAGGGAAGAAGGGGGGAAAATTATCACCAAAGTGTCAATTGAATAGAGGAAGTGCATGATTCAAGAGGAGAAAGAACTAGAAAAATCCAATGAAGCATCCAAGAAGAAAGAAGAGGAACAATGGATAAAGCGGCAAGAGGAGGAGGAGTGCATTAGGAAACAAGAGAAGGAAGACATAGCCCTAGTCACCACAAGATCGGTGGAGCAACCAACAAGAGTAGAAGAGCAAGTGTTGATAATCCTTAACTTGGAAAGTTCTTCAAAATCATGCATCAGTGTAGCCGGACAAGGCCACCAATCATGGCAAGGGCAAGGCTCCATTAGAAACACCGCTCCTTTCACTAGTAGCCACCACATCACCCATCCTAGCCCACACAATAGGAGACTTAGGCTAGAAACTATGGTTTACAATCTAGCTACACAAGTCATTGCACTCTCACAAGTGAGATTAGGGGAAGCTATAGAAATTGGTACTAAACAATTAGTGGTTCTTGCAGATGCAGAGTCTGGTCAAAAAGTGCCTTAGACACTAAGGGTGGAAGGGTCATCAACTTCTCTGCGTATGACCACCCTAAGTCCAATACAAGACTTTGAAAAGTTGTTACAAGAGCTAGAAGAGTAAAGGGACCAACTAGATGAAGGGTCAAAGTCAACCTTAGTACCACTAAAGAAGTATAAGAAGGCTCATGTGGCATATCAATAACAAAAAAAAAGGAATATTTTCCATTTAAAAAGAGAATTGGTTGCACTAAAGGAAAGTAATGACAAAGAGAAGGGGTATGAAGATTTGTAGGAACAATGTGAAGTGGAAAGGAAAAATCATAGAGTTGGAGAATGAGATTGGAAAATCCATTCATAACGACACCCAAATCCACGAGTAATTGGATTATGAAGTGCAAAAAAGGAGTATCCTTGTCCAAACCTAATGCGAACAACAAACTACACTAGAAGTCCTTTCTAAGTAGCAGAACCAAGGATTAGAGCTGGTGAAGGAGAAGGTGAGTCAGTGGGAGGAGAATGTAGATGCATTTTGAAATATGGTTGCCCACTTCGTGCAAGTTGAGTGTGAAAAAAACCTGGCAGTGGAAGAACTAAAGCAATAGTGGCAATAATATATGTTTAGCAAGGCTTCATTAACACACTACTTGAAGTGTGGAAACCATGTGAGGACCATACAATGGACAATCTTAAGAAAAAGCTACAACTCACTAGGTGAGCACTCAAGCATAGTGTGGAGATGATAGTTCACTAGCACAGGATTATAGCATGACAAGGGAAGAGTAGGTGCAAAGGCTTAGGGTAATGGGACTCTCAATAGAGGAGATGAGGATGATTGGGATGGTCATCACTAACACCCCTTGCACTGGAGATAGATTGGGAACATGAAGAACATGAGCAACTACAATCCCCACAATTAGAAATCACCACCAAAATGGAAAGGATATGCACCCCTCCAGAAAATATCATGGAATCCATACAAAGAAGAAGGGAGTGGTGGAAAACAGTTGAAGAAAACTCACTATCACATCTCAACCAGTACCAAATATACTCTTCCCATAGAGAGGGAAGCACATATTGACGATCACTTGGGAATAATGGGAAGCTTAAGAATTTCCTCTGAGATTCGCATTCAACTTCTCCCATGGGCACAAAAAGGTGCAACCATATAGCTTTCCCCATGGACTAAACAAGGTGCAACTATTTAACCCCCAGTGGCCTAAAAATGTTCTACTATTAATAGTTATGCAAAAAGTAATTCAGATATGGTTAAGATTAGGGAAGAAATGGATATAGAAAAAGATTCAAAACCCTAGATTATGGTAACAAGAATCTACTAATTATTGGCAAGACAAAGGAATGGAGGTACCAAAGATTGTGAATAGTTATGAATCTCGACCAGTTTGGAGAAGGAAGCATCTTGGATGAAAACATGGAAGCATGGGCACTCTCGAGCTCACTACCTTTCGAATGAGGGATTCCCACCTACATGGCTTATCCTAGAAGGCACAAAGTTGACTATGACTACAAAGCATGTCATGTATAATTTCCCTTTAATATCCAAAATCAATGCAAAAAAGCTAGAGAATAGCCTTAGGTTCAAACGATTTATGGAGGTTGCTATTTTCACCACATGTAATTATTTAAGGTTGCTTCCTTAACTACTTAATCGAAAGAATGCAGTAAGAGAGAAGGATCTACACCCATTATTCTTTGATGCAAATGTGGGAATAGATAAGTATGCCATGGTAAGATTACTCCTAGTGCTACATTGTTATTGACATGCTACTTTGAACTGCTAGAGGACATGAATGCTAGGCAATTCACCAATTGCAGCCACCCCTTCCTTCCATCAACACCTTTGGTAGCAAGGCCCACGTTAAAAACCTTATATAGTGAGCAAAGCATGCTTAGAAAGATCACTATGACCACTCAAACAACCCCCATTGAGAAATTAGAGAGAACCACAACAAAGTCCTCATCATTTCTTTGAATTCTATTTTGTTTCACCCAAAAAGGAGGTGAAAAAGAGGAAACAGCTTCTGTGAACTTCTTTAATATTCCATGGGGCTTTCACTTTTTTAAGCTCATGGAAGCATTCTCTTGCTTAATCGTTCAAAGGTTGAACATTTCATTCTCTTCAAGCTTCGTTCAAACCCTAGCCGTGGAGTTCATAGAGACAACAAGTTGAATCTTGCTTATCCTTGTAAAATTTATGTGGCTTTTACTCAAATACCTTATGGATACCCTTCTTTACCTTCAACAAGTAAAGTTGAAGTAAGATTGAAGCAATTGGAGAAGATTTTAGGGGATTCTTGTTCTCTAATTTTGGAAAAACAAGGCAACCACAAAAAATTTTAAAAGTTTGATCCATTTGTGGCTTATTCGTGGGGATTATGATGAGTTTTACCTCTGAGCATCAAGTACAAGGCATTTACATCAAGATTGATCCAACATTGAAGGAATAAACATTGGTTCATAGCATTTGTTTCTTCTTGAATACTTGGGTAGCTATGGATTCTTGAAATCACTTGGATTCTTGATCTAAGCAAGGCATTAAGACATCTTTTGAAGCTTTGGACTAATCTTCATCAAGAATTGAAGCATCTCTTGAAGCTTTGAATTGATATTCAGCTCTACTTGAAGGCAATGTATGATATTCATGGTGGATATTTGGACATTCTTCAATAATGTTATCAATTAGGATTAAGCCCAACATTCTTAAAGCTTCTTGAAGACTTCAAGTGGACTCTTACTCAATAGAAGGCTTATATAGAGCTTCCATAAGAAAATCGGGGTATTTAGTAGTCATAGCAATAATGATAGCAAAGTGCCCACTTTTCCTACCAACTTTTTCTACTGTTTATGCTTCAAAACAGGATGGGAATTATGCTCCAAAACAAGGATAAAATTTTAGAAAGTTTCAAGGGCTAAAAGTGCTCAAAAACTCACCCAAAATAATTCCAACAACAACTTCCTTCCTCATGACTTCCTACATACCCGCATTATGCATGATTTAACAATTATAGCTTATAGTTTATTAGTGATAATTCATACTTGGCTTTGATTTCTTACTATTGTACTCTATTTTCAACATGCTATAATTGTGATTCTTTGCATTGTTTATAAGAGTAGTTACCTTGTCTTGACAATTTCTTGACTATAGTTTGTGGACAACTCATTATTTTCTCAATACCTCTTGTTTTTGTCTTAATTTAGTAGTGGTTTTAGGGCTGATTTATAGGATATTACATCATCTTGTTTCACTGTTGAGTGTTGAAATGACTTGTTTTTTGGCTGATTTTTGTTGTTTTTGAGAGCTGAATGGTTGATTTTATGGGATGATTGATTGATTTGGAAGTGGTTTGAGAGTGTTTTGGATGATATTGATTGTGTTTTGGAAGATCATGATGTTTGTTGATGTTTCTGTGATGTTCTGATAGGTTCTGAATGGTTCTGTATACCTTCTGTTTTGTTCTGTTTTGGTCTGTTTTGTTCTGATTGTCTTCTGTAAAGAGGGATGGAGTATAGATTGATGAAGAATGAGATATTGTGAAAGCTTAGTGAATGGTTTGTGAGAATTTTGAATGATTTGAGAGTGAGTTATGTAGTTCTGATGACCTTCTGTAACCTTCTGTAGGTCTTCTGTAGAGCTTCTGCTTCTGTTCTGTTTCTGTTCTGTTCTGTACTGTAACTGTTCTGGTACTGTTCTGTAGACTGTTCTGTAAGTGTTCTGTGGAATGTATGTGTGATTTTGGGAAAGTTTTCTAGCCTTGGAAAGAGGTGAATACAAGTGCAAAAGAGCTGAAGGAAGTGGAAGAAGTAGCTGTTGAAGACTCAAGAGAAGACTAGAGTGAAGTGACAGTAGTGAGCTGTGAAGAGACACTGTAGTGGCTCTGGTGACCTTTCATATCAGACATACCTCTTGGGAGGGGTATCCATGACCTAAGAGTGATTATTGAGAGTAATTTTTGAGAGATTGTAGTAAGGATATGATGTATTATTGATGGAGTGTGTGAGAGAGAGTCAGAGATAGCCAATTCTACAGAAACAGAGTGATTGTATATGAGAGATTGAGAGAGAAGACTATGAAAATATTGAAGATGAAAACTATGTGATGTATTTCCATTCAAAGATGGTGTATTTCTTTGCTTTCTTTGTTCTATTGATGGATTTTGTGAAGATGTTGAAGAATATGGTTGATTCTATTAAAAACCATGGGAGATTTACATGATGCTGCATGAAGATTTGTTGTGCCTGGTGTTCTTTTCTTCATTGTGATCATATGAAACATGATAAACAAGCTTGTTGATGTTACAAGATAGATTTTCTTGCAAGAGAATTCCCTTTTCCTTGGTGTTCCTCTCGGGGCTCCATTCACCCTTCTATGCACTTTCTTGGTCTCATTACAGCTAGTGGTTCTCATGATAGTGCTATCTTCAATATTGAGAAATTGGAAGGGACTAACTACAGCTATTGGAAGACCTAGATATAGTAGGTTTTAGTGCCAAAATTGCAGGTTAGACCACTCAAAAATGGGGATGCCAAAGCCAAAAACATTGTGACCGGGGATTGGGATGAATTAGATGAGCTATGCAAGTCCATAATAGTTTTATCACTCTCTAAGAAAGCTCACTACAATGTTGTAATTGAAAATCAAACTGCATATGAGCTTTGGACACAGATTAAGAATCTTTATTACAAGAAAAGTCTTGCATCTCAAATGTATTGACTAGAACAATTGATGGACCTTTGCGTGAAGGAAGGGACTTCTATGTCTGCACACTTGAATGAGTTTCACTCCATCATCAACCATTTAGCTTTGTAGGAGATTGAGTTTAAGAATACTTTGCATCCTTTATTTTTGATTAGTACTCTATGTGAGTCATAGCATTATGCCCATCAAGTCTAGTATCAAGATTGAGGAGATTAACATGGTGCACCTTGACGTATTTGACGATCTTACATTGGTAGCCTCTTCTTTGGATACTTCATAGGTGACTGATGCTTTGTCAAGATATACCCACTGTTGGTTGATAAATTCAAGGGCAGTATGACTAGATTTGTTCATTAGGGTAATGACATGGCCTATTGAAGTACGACTAGATATGTTCATTTGGGTAATGACTTGGCATTGGAGATAGTTGGTATTGGTGGTATCCAACTGCAATTTGGTTCAAGTAGCATGTTCACTCTTCATAATGTACATCATGTCTTGGCTCTCATGAAGAGCCTTATCTCTACTGGCACCTTGGATAATGTACATTATATTATCTCTTTTGGTGATTCCTCATGGAAGAATAATGGTGGGAATCTTGTTATTACATGTGGTGTTAAGTTTATACCCTCTATCCTTTGCTTGTATGTGGGTCGGTTGACCATGTTTTGGATGTGGCTGCACTTCCACATATATCTCTTTGGCATCATCACATTGGACACATATCTTTGAAAGAAATAGAAATGCTTACTAGTTTGTAGTATCTTTCACCTCTAGACTATAAGTGTTTTGAGTCTTGTGATCATTGTTTATATGGTAGGAAAACACATAGTACACATAAAAAATTTGGCATGAAGTGTATGGGTGAACCTTTGGCCCTTATTAACTCGGATGTTTGTGGTCCCATGTCCTGCTAATCGCTAGGTGGTGCAAAGTACTTTGTCACATTCATTGATAATTACTCACATAAGGTTTGGGCTTGCCCTATTAAGAAAAAAGCAGATATCTTGTCTACCTTTCAACATTGGCTTCCCCTTATTGAAAATCGGTCTAGTGAAATGCCTAAGGTCAGATAATAGGGGTGAGTATGTCTTGAAAGCTTTTGAGTAGTTTTGTGATGGTGAGCGATGTATTAAGCATTAATTGACTGTCCCTTACATCCCTTCCCAGAGAATGGTATTTCCAAATGCATGAACATGAAAATTTAGGAGAGAATTTGTAGTAGGCTTACCATAGCACTTTTGGGGTAAGCTAGTTACTACTTTCATACGCTTGATTAACCAGTCCCCTTCCATTGCTATTGATTGTTGCCAAATTGTAGAGAAGGTATGGACTAGAAAAGCTCCATCATATGCTCATTTGTGCATCTTTAGTTGTGAGGCATTTCGAGATGTTCCCAAGGATAAGTGCAATAACCTGGATCTTATGTCCATGAAGAGCATCTTTCTTGGTAATGGATCTTATGTCTATGACATCCTCAGGCTCACAAGGTTTTCCATAGCATGATGTCATTTTCCATGAGAAAAATATGCATAAGTAGCGCGAGCAGGTAATTGAGGTACATAGGGTGATCTTTCATGAGGAGTTTCCTGCTCCCGTACAGCCTGCCACAGTTAATGCTCCAATGGCCCAGGCTCCACGTGTTGTCTAGGATTAGCCTATTTTGAGTCACTCTACTAGAGCTAGACATTAGCTTAAGCACTTTACACCCTTCATGGATTATGTTATGGTGATAGATGTCGGTGAGCCTCTTTATTATGTCAAGGCCATGCATAGAGATGATAGTCACTCATGGAGTAGGATTATGCAGTCAGAGTTTGACTCCTTATAGACAAACCATACATGGGATTTGGTTTCTTTGCCTAGTGGTAAGAAAGCATTGCCCTGCAAGTGGGTATACAAGTTGAAAAGTATCCCTACATGTCCCAAGCTTGCTTATAAGGCCATATTGGTGGCTAAGGATTTCAAGCAAGAACATGGTGTTGACTTCAATGAAGTCTTTTCTCTCTTGGTAAAAATGATGACCCAATGCTTGATATTAGCATTGGTTACTCAGCTAAATCTAGACCTCTATCAATTGGATATAAAGATAGCTTTTCTCCATGGGGACTTGCATGATGAGATTTATATGTAGCGGCCTAAGGGTTTTGAGAAAAAAGGCAAGGAGCACCTAGTGTGCAAGTTAAGAAAGAGCCTTTATGGCCTTAAGCAAAAACCTAGGGAATGGTATCACAAGTTTGATACTTTTATGCATTTACAAGAATATAGTTATAGTGCTATTGATTCATGTTCATACAAAAATAATTCATGTGAGTGAAAACCTTATAATTTTGGTACTCTATGTGGATGATATGCTTATTTGTTGGAAATGCTCATGATGAGTTGGATGACTTGAAAAATCAACTTAAGAAGAGCTTTGAGATGAAGGACATGGAACATGCCTCACATATTCTTGAGATGCACATTACACACCATCACTCTAAGGGACTACTTTATTTATCATAGAAGGATTATATCCAAAAAGTCCTTGAGCATTTTCATATGCAGGATAGTAAGCCTATTGGGTATCCTCTACCTTCTCATGTGAAGGTTAGCTAGGTCGATTGTCCGTAGTCTGATGAGCAGAAGGCCAAGATCCCTTATGCATCCAAAGTGGGTAGTTTGATGTATACCATGATAGCCACTCATCTTGACACAATATTTGCAGTGGGAATTGTTGCATACTATATGCCTACACTTGGCAAATGATATCAGGATACTATTGTCAAGGCTATCATGCCATACGTGAAAAGGGCACAATAGCTATATGCATATGTTACTGTAGCTAAGATACAAGATTCATAGGGTACACTAACTTTGATTATACAAAACATGTAGATAGTAGGAAGTCCACCTTTGGCTATGTCTTCACCTTTGCTAGAGATGGTGTTTCTTGGACATCCAGGGTGCAAAAATGCACGACCCTCTCTACTATACTAAGGCCAAGTAAGTTGTAGCCACTAAGGCTTCAAGGAGGCTCTCTGGTTAAGTCCTCTCATGGTAGACCTTGGTATGATCGATGTGGTCCCCTACACTGCATTTAGATTCTATGAGTACTATCTACTTAGCCAAGAATCTAGTCTTCCATACAAAGACAAAACACATTGAGGTGCGTTACCACCTTATCATAGAGGTTGTTTTGAGGATAGGTTTGTTAACCTTGTCAAGATCTCAAATGACCAAAATCCTATAGATTTTCTCACAAAAAGTCTCTCAACAGAGCATTTTTCCTTCCTTAGGAAGTTGATGGGCATTGGATGAGGATATTTTTCCTCATCTTGTTGTACTTATGTACATTTATACTTTGTCACTTTTTTCTCATTCTCTCCTCACTAGGGGTACATTTTCCTTTAAGTAGGAGATTGTTGGGGTAAAGGCACCTATGCCTAGCCACCCATGTATTACTACATTGATAGAACTCGCACACCTGTACATTAGAGCTTGTAGGTGTCCATTATTGTCCTTCATTATTTATTCTTTTAGAGACATTTGAATAAAGGGAAGGTCGGGTCACACATTATGAGTGTTGGAGTTCCCACATCTTGTGTCTCTCTCTCTCTCTTGCTCTTGCTTCTTTTACCATAGCTCTTGCTTCCACTAGCATGCTTCCACTCTAAGCTCACTCCCTTCACATGACATTGAGAATATGCTTAGTCATAACTAATTTATTAGAAAATCCCATGGGAAAACTAGTCCATTTAACATCATGATGTTCAATTTTTCAAAAAGAGTATTTCATTCATAACTCAAGGAGATATGTGAAAGGAATATATATTGCTAATAGCCAAGGAAGTACATGGTGTATCCTATTTAGCAAAGAGTTAAAATTTTTATGATGAGATACCACTTGTAAGGCATATCCCATATTAAAAATTGTAAACCCAATCTTGTGAATGTTAGATCATTGAGCCTAAGATTGCAAACTCATTGCATACTTTCAATGGTTACCCATAAACACACTGATGTTCTTTGAGGACTTGCTCAAACTTTTGAGCTCACTCGAAATACTTGCTCGGAGAGAAGTGTAACTCTTTTCTATTGGCTCTCTATTAGGCACTTTATCAGCCATGTAATGTTTCTTTCCTTTTCATACTACAACCAAGAAGTCAAATGCAAGAAGAGGTAGGAAACCAGTGGGCTAGATAGCCAGTAGCATATGGTTTATTAACAAGGTATAGTAGAGCCTAGTGGTCCATGAAGAAAGCAAAAGATGTTGCCAATAAATAATGTCAAAACTTCTTCACAATAGACATAGTTACTAATCCTTCCCTCTCATCAGTAGAATAGTTTATATTGATGTTGGTGAGCTGGTGACTAGAGCAAATCTCACTAGATAGTCTAGTTTATGCTCTCCATATTGGCACACAACATGACTCCCATGGCAAACTTTGAGGCACAGATATGCATGTGGAAGGTTATGTTCCAATCTAGTTTTGGTAGAATCAAACTTGTGGTTAGAGCCTTTTTCAGTGTCTTGTAGGCATGCTAGAATTCTTCAATCCATTTGAAAATGATCAACAACTTATATAGAGGTTGAGCGATCAATGCATAGTTTAGTATAAATTGTCAATAATATCCAATGTGGCCAAGAAAGCATTGAACTCCCTTATAGTTCATGGAAAAGGGTAATTCAACAATGCCTCTGACTTTCGAGAAAACCATTGCAATGCTGTTCTTTGATATTGCATGCCCTAGAATGCATTCTGTTTTACCCAAAATTGTGTTCTTTGATATTGCGTGCCCTAGAATGCATTCATCTTTTACCCAAAATTGGTACTTATAGGGGTTCAAAGAGAGACCGTACTACCTACACCATTCAAAGACTACGTGGAGCTTATCGAGATGAGCTACCTAGTTGGTATCCGCACAAAGGTTATCTATGAACACTTCCAACCATTGAGGAAGCATGTCTTTGAAAATCATACACATGAGTTGTTGAAAAGTGGAAAGTGCATTGTTCAGGCTGAAATGCATTATGATATATGCAAATATGTCCCATTCAGTAGTAAAAGTTGTTTTGTACCTATCATTGGATGAACTTGTAGTTGATTGTATCTTGAAAATCTATCAAGGGACTTGTAGGCTTCCTTTCCTACGACTCTTTCCAACATGTGCTTGATATAAGGAAACAGATAATAATCTCTTTTATTACTATAATGGATTTTTGTTAATTTATGTGAACTCTAATTTTTTCATTTTTTCTTCAACACAGTGACAATGGGGGAAACCCAGTGCATATTCTTGATCTCGTAGATAAATTCAACATTCAAGATCTTGTCAATTTTCTCCTTGATCGTGTTAGCATGTTTTGGATTCATTGCGTAAGGTCATTTTTTTATTAACACCACACTTAGCACCATGGGAATATTATCGGTAATGATGATGGGGTCTATTCTCTTAAGTTCCTCGAGTGACCAAGCAAACATATCCTTGAACTCTCGTATAAGAGATGCATAAGATCCCCTTGTCCTTGGTAAGGTTGTCAATGATGAAAATGGGTCTAGGCTTGTCATCCTTGTTAAGACTTCAAGCTTGATCTACTATCTTTGGTATGACCATACTCGACACTTAAGTTGTCCATCTGTACCACACTATGCAGACATTAAATAAGTCGGTGCTTAGGACTTAACTGCTTTGGTGTGAATGGTCCTTTGTGACCTTAGGTTGTACATTCACTAAGTAGTGTGTGGAATAATAAGAAAGTGGGAGAGCACTCTGCTCTGACTATTGTCTCTCCCCCTCTCTCTTCCAACATGGTATCAGAGCACCCATGACTGGGCTCTATGGAGTGCATGTAGGAAGAAGACCTGAAGACTGACTTGCCAAGGTTGAAAAGAGAAGAGGGTTGCCCGTCATTTCTCACCATTGCTCACACAGGGTATGCATTGTTTCATTTGGTCTTGAGCTTGCTCAAGAGTTGTTCTTGGCTTGTTTGGAGTCTTTCAAAGGCTCTATTGAACATCTTGGAGAAGGCATTGAACATCATTTGTGAAGAAGCTTGCTACTGTGAACTCCCTAGGCTGCCAGGATGTTGTGCCATTTTTTTGCAGGGTCATTTATGACTGAAACTCATGATCATAAGCACTAATCAAGTCATTAGATGCTTAATAATACACTTGGGAAGGGAATTGAAGTCCCTGATACACAAATGCATAATGTAAGCTCAGTCATGAGCTGTGACACACATGTACAGATTTGAAATTGTGACAGGTCTACTGGAATTTGTGACAAGGTAGCATATAGTTGACATTGAAGAGGATTTGAAGCTCTATGACATGCTTGAAAGGACTTGATACATCATACATATGCTCAAGAAGACATATGTATTAAATGTCATGCTTGGAAGGTGCATTTTCTTACTAAAATTACTTAGATATGTGAGCTCCTAACAGGCTAAAAACTATCATGATTATGTGGGTAGAATTTACTACTTGCCCGTGAAGGGAACTAGCTGACTTTGGTTAGCTCCAGGTACCTTATGACTTGCGTATGTCTGTCAAATGCTTTGAGCATTGAGAAGGGAGTTGAATGCAAATGTTTGGAGCTAAAGCAAGATGCTTTGACATGGTTCTTGAATGTCATGAACAATAAATAACTAGTAAATGCTGAAAATGCCTTGGTTGCTCCTGACTCTTGGAGACAGATCATTCTTGGATGAGGTCAAGATCATGTATCGGGTTCTATGCATGGTAGCATAAGGTTATGGCATTTTGCAAAGTCCTTGGGACTGAAATACCTTGACAGTGAACTGTTTTTTTTTAGTGCTGAAATATACAACAGGTATATCTTGTTTTGTACTTGCAACAAATGTCATACTCTATGTCAGAGTGACTTGACTGGGAACTCATATGCAAAGATAGATCTCTGAACTGTTGCAAGTGTTATGGGACATGTGTGACATGTATAATCAATGTTTTTGGCCTTAAAATTACAGTTGGTTACTCACAGCTTACAGTTTTCAGACTGTATGTATTTACCTTGGTAGTGAGGTTGCAGGAGTTTAAGCTGAAGCAACTACATAGCATATATATTGACTGTTATACCTACGGGTTAGACCACTTGTTTGTGGACTGTTTTGAGCTGTCATTGGGTTGAAATACTTTGGTTTTTTTGCTGCAATTAATTACAGAAAACTGTCATAAACAGTTGAGGATTGGACTTGGTCAATCAAACTTGTTAGCTTGCAGGAAGTTAGGCAGTGACTAAATATTGTCTGGTACAATATGGCTAATGCAGAGATGACTGAAAACATAACCCAGATAGTGGGGAAAAGCTTGACAGTAACATATATGCCATATGGAAGTTCTGCATGGAGAACTTCTTAATAGGGAAAGGCTACTGGGAGTTGGTGTGACTGGAGCGGAAGCTGAACCTGAGCTCCTAGATTAACCTACGGCTGATCAGAGATGACTACACCGAGCTTGGAAAGAAAGAGCTTGCAGGGTCTTGCATTGGCTATCTTTATGTATCTCAGATGCCATGGTAATGCAGATAATGAACTGCAGCTCTCCTAAGAATGCATGGGACATTTTGGTCAAGTACTATGGCACAACCACAAGTGCCAGGAAGATACAGTTGAAGCAGAAGTTCAACAACATGGAGAGAAAGAGAAGACCTATACATGATTATGTCACGGAGGTTAAGACCATTGCGGATCAGCTGGCATCTGTTGGTTCACAAGTTGAAGATGAAGACATGGTTGCTGTGACTTTGAATGGCTTGGGGCCTGAGTATAAGTCTTTTGACACTTCTGTGTCTGTGAGGGCTGAAATGCCTGATTTTAATGAGCTAGTTGCATTGCTTATATATGAGGAGGTTAAACTTGGCTTGGCTATAGGGTCAAGCAATTCTAAAAATAAGGATTCAGTTTTTTATTCAAATCAGCACGGCCATGGCAACCGTGGTAGAGGCTATGGATCTGGCAGAGGAGGCCAGCAGAATGCATCCTATGGCAATAACAACCAGCAGGTATCAAACACAAGAGGTGATGGAAACTTTAGAGGTAGGGGGAGATCTAGCCCTAGAGGCAGAGGCTCCTGGTAGCAGCATCGCCCATTTGACAATCCCAATAGGGATAAGGATTGTCACTACTGCGGGAAGTATGGGCATATTGCCAAGGACTGCTGGAAGAAGCAGGGCAAACACCATAGACATTTTGCTACATCTAGTCAGGGAGATGATTTCTCAGGTGTGATAGACTATTTGCCATGCAGTACGTAAAAGACAGGGCTGCTGAAAAATGCATTGATCATGCAGTTTGGTACATTGATTCAGGGGCATCGAACCACATGACCCCTCATGGTGATTGGATTACTGATATGGTGGCTGAAAAACATGGCTATGTCTGTATAGGTGATGACAAGCAGCATAGCATTGAGCATAAAGGCAAAGTGCCTCTTGTGGTTCATGATGGCAGAAAGAAAAATTTGCATGATGTATTGCATGTTCCTTCGATTACGAAGAACTTACTATCTGTCGGTTAGATGATGGAGCAGAACTTGTAGGTTAGATTCAATAAGCATGGCTGCTTTATTGAAGAGTTTGGCAATGGATGCAAGTGGATAGCTCGAGGTCACATGAATGGCAGAATGTTTACTCTTGATGCTACCTTGCCAGAGCTAAATTCAACAATGTTTGCCCATAGTTCTGGCACTATTAGAGATTTGGAATTTGGCACAAGAGAGTGGGGCATGTGAATTTGCAAAGGCTGCAAATTATGCAGAAAAAATAGCTTGTTACAGGTTTACCCAAGTTCCAATATTCAGATATTGGTGATGTATGCGATGCTTGCCAGTTTGGTAAGCAGTCGAGGTTGCCATTTGTCAAGCATGTAAGGCAGAGTACACGTCCGTTGCAGTTAGTGCACTTTGATGTTTGGGGGCTAGCCCATAATGCATCTCTGGGAGGCTCGAAATATTATGTGACATTCATCGATGATTACAGTCGCTATACTTGGGTTTACATTCTGAAGACAAAAGATGAAGTGTTTGCTGTTTTTCAACAGTTTAAAAAGCAGGTTGAAAAGGAATTTGACTGCTATATCTCTTGCTTGAGATCAGATAGAGGGTGGGGAGTATGTGTCAAATGAGTTTGACAATTTTCTGGTTGAAAATGGTATACGTAGGTAGCTTACCTGTAGCTACACTCCTTAGTAGAATGGGGTAGTTGAAAGAAAAAACAGGGTCTTGATGGAAGCTACTCATGCCATGATGAATGAGAAGAAGATGCCAATCTATTATTGGGCTGAGGTTATCACGACATCCATGTATATCTTGAATCGGACTCCCACTGCACGTATTCATGAGATGACACCGTTTGAGAGGCTATATGGCTATAAGCCGTATCTAAGTCTCATGAAAGTCTTTGGTTGTCTTGCTTATGTGCACATTCCAGATGAGAAAAGGAAGAAGCTGGATCCAAAAGCGCATAAGTGTGTTTTCATTGGATATTCGCAGGAGAAGAAGGCATACAAATGCTATGATCCCTCTACCAGGGAGACTTTGGTGAGCAGGGATGTTATTTTTGATGAGATGGGCTCTTGGTATGTATCACCGACTGCAGTGCAATCGGATATGCCTTCTACTCATGTATCTACAGTTGTTTCGCAGAGCAGAGCACTGCTATGACAGGTCCTAGTGGTCAGATAGTATCCCCATGGACAGGGAGATTGAGGAACTCACCGTCCATTGACACCAGTATGTCAGTGAGGGGGAGATATGATATCTTGGACAGCAAAGGAAAAGAGAAAGCTACTGAGGATGCATCTGGTATGATGATATCTAGTAGAATGGCTTCTGGATATGAGTCTGTTGACACTTTAGACAGTGAACTTGGTATTCCGACTGTCTATACGCCTGGCACAAGGCAGAACAGGCACATTTCGCCTCATGAGAGAGGAAAATCAAGCAGTGTACCACAGCCTAGACGCTCACAGAGGGTCACATACCCTGTTGACAGGTTGACGTACAGTGGCTACTTTGCAAAGCATTATGCTTACATGACAAAAGTGATGGAGATCAAAGAACCAGGTACATATGTTGAAGCAGTGAAAGATGAGAATTGGTGTGCAGCTATGGATGAAGAAATGAATGCCTTGGCTGAAAATAAGACATGGGATCTTGTGCCACTGCCTGAAGGGAAAAAGACAATTGGCTGCAAATGGGTTTACAAAATCAAATGCAAGTTGGATGGCAGTGTGGAAAGGTACAAAGCCAGGATGGTTGTTAAGGGGTATGCCCAACAGTATGGACTTGATTATGAGGAAACATTCAGCCTTGTTGCCAAGATGGAAACCATACACACCATGGTTGCTTTGGCTACTGCTAGAGGCTGGAAATTGCAGTAGATGGATGTGAAGAATGCCTTTCTTAATGGTGACTTAGGAGAGGATGTCTATATGGTTCACCGGAAGGGTATGTTCACCCTGACTTTTAGCATTATGTATGCAGGCTGAAAAAGGCATTGTACAGGCTGAAGCAGGCTCCGAGAGCTTGGCATGCTAGGATTAGCAACTACTTGCAGAGATTGGGATTTTCTATTGGTAGTGCTGATCTCCGCCTATTTACAAAGAAGACTGACAGTTGGTAGTGCTGGGCATACATGTTGATGATTTGATAATCATTGGTGATGATGACTTGGGATACAGCATGTAATGAAGATGCTGAAATCTGAATTTGATATGAAGGACCTAGGAGAATTGAAGTATTTCTTGGGCATTGAGGTAGTTCCAGTTGAAAATGGTTTATGGCTGATGCAGAAGCACTATGCCATGGAAATGCTGAAGAAGTATGGCATGACTGAATGCAAACCATTGGATACACCTCTTGATTAGAATGTCAAGCTAGACATGAGCACTGGAGCTGAAGTAGAGGATGTGACTATGTACAGGCAGATGGTTGGTAGTCTGATTTACTTGACCACTAGGCCTGACTTGAGCTATGCTGTAGAGGTCATAAGCCAGTTTATGGAGAAGCCCAGAAAGCCACACTTGGATGCAGTTAGATGCATTATGAGATATGTTAAGTCCACTATAGAGTATGGGTGGTTCTATGTTAGAGATAAGCCCTTAACACTGATTGGATACACAGATGCAGATTGGGCATGTTGCTCATATGACCATAGATCTACGAGTGGATATGATTTTGGATTTGGTAGCGGCGTGATTAGCTGGAGCAGGAAGAAGTAGCCTACGGTTGCTTTGTTGAGTACTGAGCCAGAGTACAGGGGTGCTGCATTGGTAGCATGTGAGATTTCATGGCTGCTCAAGCTTATGGCTGATTTGGATATTTAGGTGGATGCTCCAGTGACCTTATTATGCAACAATCTCAATACTGTACTCATGGCAACAAATCCAGTATACCATGCCAAGACAAAACACATAGAGGTACACAACCACTTCATCAGAGAGATGGTTCTTGCAGGGAGAGTTGATCTCATGCATGTGAAGACTGATGAGAAGGTTGTAGATATCTTTACCAAGTCTTTGGGTAAAGATAAGTTTAGTGTTTTTAGACAGCTGCTTGGTGTGGAGATGCTGTCTTGAGCTTGAGGGGGAGTGTTAAGACTTCAAGCTCGATCTACTATCTTTGGTATGACCATACCCGACACTTAAGTTGTCTAGCTGTACCACACTATGCGGACATTAAGTAAGTTGGTGCTTAGGACTTAACTGCTTTGGTGTGAATGGTCCTTTGTAACCTTAGGTTGTACATTCACTAAGTAGTGTGTGGAATAATAAGAAAGTGAGAGAGCACTCTGCTCTGACTATTGTCTCTCTCCCTCTCTCTTTCAACAACCCTCAGTAACTAAATCAATTTTTTTGACCTTGGTTGAACCTTCATATGCTTGTTGGTTTTGTTCTCGTTCATCCCCAAGCAGCACTATTATCTGATCTCGTTTTTTGAATTTACTAAAGCATTTAGGGAGATCTTGAGGTTTCTTATATTTATCAACATTAGTACTTTTTGTATCTTTCTTTGCTCCTCCTTCAACCTTTTGTACCACAGATGAATTGGAAAATCCCCCTTAGTGCATTGAGTCTTAGGTAGTGAAGGAATTTTTGGGTCACTATATGAGATAAAATTTGACCTAGAGTTAAAGTTGCAACCTTCGCTAGGCGAGGGTGTTTTTCTCACTAGTTATATATCAAAAGTGCTCCTAATTGAAAGGTGAGAAGGATCGAAGCTTGCACACGAGCTATGGCGGGAGAGCAAGAGCAAGAAAGAGAGAGACAAGAAATGGGAACTCCAACACTCACAATGTGTGATCGGGCCTTCCTTTATTTACTAGTCACTAAAAATGAATGTAAAGAATAAAGTGACGTGACAGGCACCTGCCACCTGCAGTGTGCAGTGGCAGGTACTATCAGTGTAGTAATACACGGGGCGACACGGCGGAGGCGCCTTTACCCCAACAACCTCCCACTTAAAGGCGAATCTGCCCCAGTGAGAGAGAAAGAAAAGAAAAAGACAGTACAACGTACATAGGTACAAGGGATGAGGAAAGGCAACATCTCATCCAACGCCCATCAATCTCCTGAGGAAGGCAAAGCGCTCAGTAGTGAGGCTTTTCGTGAGCAGATCTGCAGGATTCTCGTTAGTGGAGATCTTGACAAGGTCAACAGACTTGTCCTCCACGACACCACGTGTGAAGTGATACCTCATCTCAATGTGTTTTGTCTTCGCATGGAAGACCGGACTCTTAGCCAACTGAATGGCACTCATAGAATCCGAATGCAGTGTAGGTATAGCATCAATCCCAAGGTCAGCAACTAGATGGCCTAGCCATATGGCCTCCTTGCAAGCCTCAGTGGCTGCAACATACTCGGCCTCAGTGGTAGACAAAGCTGTACACTTCTGAACCCTGGACATCCAAGAGACAGCACCTCCAGCATAGGTGAATACATAGCCAAAAGTGGACTTCCTACTATCTACATGTCTTGCATAATCGGAGTCAGTGTACCCCACGACCCTTGTATCCTGCCTGCCATAGCAAATACACATATCTGTTGTGCCCTTCAGGTACCTCATGATACCCTTCATGGCATCCCAATGTTTCCTACCAGGTGTAGCCATATAGCGTGCCACAACACTAACTGCACAGGCAATATCTGGACGAGTGGCTATCATGGCATACATAAAACTGCCCACGGCTGAAGCATAAGGGATCTGGGCTATCTCGGCCCTCTGCTCATCTGTCTGCAGACAATCGGCCTGTGATACCTTCACATAAGAAGGCAATGGACAGCCAATAGGCTTTACGTCCTGCATGCGAAAGTGCTCAAGGACTTTATGAATATACTCCCTCTGTGACAAGTAGAGAAGTCCCTGATGCCTGTCGCGTCTAATGCGCATACCAAGTATGTGAGAGGCCTGTCCCAAATCCTTCATCTCAAAGCTCTTCTTTAGTTGAGATTTAAGAGCATCTAGCTCATCATGAGCTTTCCCTACTATCAGCATATCATCCACATAGAGTACCAAAATAAGCAATGAACCATCACAGGCTTTCTTCGTGTAAAGACACGGATCCATAGCACTCCTGCTGTAGCCCTGTGACTGCATAAAGGCATCAAACTTATGATACCATTCCCTAGGTGCCTGCTTCAAGCCATAAAGACTTTTCTTCAACTTGCACACTAGGTGCTTCCTGCCAGGTTCTGCAAAGCCCTTAGGCTGCTCCATATAGATCTCATCATGCAAGTCTCCATGTAAGAAAGCTGTCTTGACATCCATCTGATATAGATCTAAGTCAAGCTGAGCAACCAAAGCCAAGACCAAGCGCAGGGTGGTCATCTTAACCACAGGAGAAAAGACCTCATCAAAGTCTACACCATGCTCCTGCTTAAAATCCTTTGCTACCAATCTAGCCTTGTATGCCGGCTTGGGGTGTCTAGGGGTACTTTTCAGCTTGTACACCCACTTGCATGGCAAAGCCTTCTTGCCCTTAGGCAAGGCAACCAAATCCCAAGTCTCATTCTTATGCAAGGAGTCGATCTCAAACTGCATAGCCCTCTCCCAGGAGTGATTATCACCCCTGCGCATAGCCTCATTATAAGTGAAAGGCTCTCCTGCATCTGTAACCAAAATATAATGCATAGAGGCCTGAAATCTATCAGGTGGACTTCTCTAGCAGACCGTCTCACTGCAGGCTCTGTTGCCTGTCCAGCTGCCTGTCCAACACCTTGACCATGAGCATCTGCTGCAGCTGTAGGCTGTCCAACTGGTTGTGCAGGAGCTCTAGGCTCCTCCTGAAAGATCACTCTACGGATCTCAACCACTTTCTCAGGCTGCCTGTGCATCTTGTCTTCATGGAAGAATACATCATGGCTGCGTACTATTTTCCGCACCTGCAGATCCCATAGGCGATAGCCCATCTCTCCTAAATCACCATAACCAAGAAAGATGCATTTAATGCTCTTTGGATCCAACTTACTCCTCTTGTCCTTGGGCACATGGCAGAATGCCTCACATCCAAAGACACGGAGATGCGCATAAGAGGGTGGCTTACCAGCCCAAACTTCCTCTGCAACCTGGAAATCCAATCCACTAGAAGGCGATCAGTTTATGACATGCACTGTCGTACTAACTGCCTCAGCCCAAAAGCTGTGTGGTAGGCTTGCATGGCTAAGCATAGAGCGGACACGCTCCTGAATAGTCCTGTTCATGCGCTCAGTCAAACCATTCTGGGCGGGGGTGTAAGGGGCGGTCAACTGACACTTAATACCCCTGTCATCAAAAAATTGCTCAAAAGCACATGAGACATATTCTCCCCCATTGTCAGTCCTAAGGCATTTCAGCCTATACCCAGTCTGGTTCTCAACAAGAGCAAGCCAACGCTGAAAGACTGCCAAGACATCGGACTTTTGCTTTATGGGATAAGCTCACACTTCCCTAGAAAAATCATCAATGAAGGTAACAAAGTACTTCGTGCCACCCATAGACATACATGGCATGGGCCCACAAACATCTGAATGCACCAAAGCCAAGGGCTCACTCATGCATGGCCTACCCGATTTCTTATGCATAGACCTATTCTGCTTAGCATAAAGACAATGATCACACGAGTCAAAACGTGCATAGTCCAAAGGCGAAAGATACTGCAAACCAGATAACATTTTCATTCCCTTCAAAGACATATGCCCCAAACGGGCATGCCAAAGTGATACATGTGGGATAGAGCCCACTGCCAAAACATAGTCTACAGAAGACCCAGATACAACAAGAGGATAGAGGCTGCCAGCCTTGGTGCCTCTAGCAAGCACAAGTCTGCCTTTGGTAATCTTCCAGGCAGAATCCCCAAAACAGACATGAAACCCTACATCATCCAACTGTCCTACAAACATAAGGCTGCGCGTAAGTGCAGGTACATGATGTACATCCCTGAGCAAAAAGGAACTGCCAGTGGAAAACTGCAACTGAATATCTCCACAGCCCATAATATCAAGAGACCTGTCATCTCCAAGTCTGACTGATCCAAATATAGTACGGTAAGAGTGAAACCACTCACGGTAAGGCGTCACATGGAAGGACGCACCTGAATCCAATAACCAGCAATGTGCATACATACTAGGTGTCTCAGTCAAGTGTGAAGCATCAGAAGAACTAGCTGCGATTATGAACTCATCACTACCATCGGAATCCTCGGTCTGCATGACATTAATTTCTTCAATCTTGACGTTGGACTTCGCAGGTACTATGCTGTGATCAGAGGACTTCTCTTGCACTTTCTCTTTGTCCTTATCCTTGCGCTTCTCATTGAGCAACTCATGACACTGTGGTCTGATATGGCCCTTTTTCCCACAATGATGACAAGTGACATTAGCGTTGCGCCCACGTGACTTACTACGTGACTTTCCACGAGATTTTGACCGACACTTCTACGAGTCACGGCCACGGTTATTACCACGATCATTCCTATCATTCCTGCCTCTAACTATCAAAGCATGTGAAACATGAGAGGCATCCAAGTTTTTGCAATTAACCTCTTCCTGCAGAAGAGCACTCTCAACATCATTCAGTTTCAGAGTAGCACTAGAGGCACATAGGGCAGTGCGGAATACATCCCATGACTCATTCAGAGTCCCAAGCAAGAAAAGAGGAGTTACTTCCTCTCCAAAGGTGATATCCTACAAAGTCAGGTTCTTCAGTATAGCATGGAACTGGCTCAAGTGAGCAGACATAGTCGCATTATCCTTCATGTGCAGATCCATAAGCTGCTTCAACCAGTACATCTGACTCGCCGAACTTTTCTTATCATAAAGATTCTTGATCTTATTCCATAGATCCCATGCACTCTGTGCTTCCTCAAATACATTATAATGTACCTGTTCAGTGAGAGACAATACAATTGTGGACTTGCATAGCTCATCAAGTTCAAGCCAGTCGTCATTGTCCATAGTTTCAGGCTGCTCCCCACTCAACCGAAGTGGCTTAATCTGAGTTTTCTGCACCAAGACCTGCCAAATTTGACTCTTCCAATAAGAGTAGTTGGTACCATCCAACTTTGTGATGTTAAATATGGCATTATCAGTCGAAGAGGATGCCATAATACATGCTGGAAATGCACAGATAATGTGAAACTGCTGGCTGTTTTACTGCAGAAAATGCCCAAAATCCACTGAAATGAGCTCCAAATGGTGAGAAAAGTGTGCCAAAAGATGATGCCCACTTAGTACTAGGTGTGACACCAAATCAGGATATTTCAGCATAAAAAATACTGCTCAGTCCACCAATAAATGCTTGTTGTAATAAATTTTAGAATTGCAATAATGAGAGCAAACTGTCCCAAAACTGGATCTAATGTCAACTAAACAATGCTAGGTCCAAAGCCGGCATAAACAGGACAAAGCAAAGCCAAATGACAGTGAAAATACATGAGCATAACACCGAGAGATGTCAAATAGCATCTGCCAGTAAGAGGCACACCCCAGACAATCTAGGCAAAATATAGAACCAACTGCCAAAACCTGACACAAATAGATGTCTGCTCAAAAGAAAGCGGATCCAAAATTGAGACTAAGCTCATAAGCATCCTGTGAACCAAGACATATACTCAATGCAACATCCAATTGTCGGAGTATAATCCCAAAGTCTCAATACATCCATAACTACTCAATGACATAGACTGCTCCAATAGCATGTAATCCCTGCTCAAGGTCAAGTAAGCATGCAAGATGCTCCCACTGGCACAAAAGGCGTACAATCGAGTTAAGGGCTCAAGCAACCCAAGACAAAGTACTAGTGACAAGTGACGAAGTCAATGCGTCATACGCTTCCCAAGAGCATGACATACATGAAGCAACTGATGTAGCAACCACTAAGCAAGACATAATCCCAATGGCAAGATCTCTGTCAAGTCAATACATCCAGTAGCAAGCCAAAGTCAATATCCCTGTGAGTCGAAAGTGCTCAAAACATCCAAATCAGAGCTCCAAAATATCTGTCAAGCATGGACGAACTAAGAGGCATCAACCACGGACCAAAGCATGTAATGCATAGAGCTTATCCGTCAAGTACAGAAAATAGGCATAAGCGGCCCAAATGCCAGTCAAGTCGACCAAATTGCCAATGACAAACCAATAACAACGGAGCAAATGCGATGCTCAAAAGCATTCCGGAATCACGATCATGAGTTTGAAGTCGATCCCCAAAGTGTAATACATCATGACATAACCCATAGCATACATCCAGTATCGGTAGAGAAGCAATACATGTGACAAATGAGCTTCAGCCCACTCATATACAGCAGCTCTAAACAGTCCAAAACTATCAATTTCCAGTCCAAAAACAATGCCAAATCATGGGCAAATCAAATGCATACATTCCCAAGACATTAGGCATCATGTAGACCGCATATGGGCATCAAACAAGGTAACCGGAGTAGATATAAGCATCAAATGCCAATGCCAAGTGTGGCTAACCTGTTTCTAGCACTATTATGACAGTTTATGACAGTCCCAAATCTGAAGAAATCAGCCTCGAATGATCAAGACCAATGCCCAAAGCTTGAATGACATCAAACATGAAGTCTATAGCCCTCTTGGATCAAGGTAGAGAGCAAGAAGCAATGGCCAAGTGTGGAGCTGAAGTAGATGAGTGCTAACAGCCTGGAAAAAAATGGTGCAATCTGCCTTGTTGGTGCCGAACTTGTTGCTGCTCCACATGGGCTGAAAAGGGGGTAATGGGGGGCTCAAGAAGGGCCTATCAAAGGCCTATGACAAGCCTCTTTGAGCCTTGATAGGTGTAAGGCACAATATGAGGGGAATAAGCTTCAAGGGTTTGAAGCCATGGCTGCCCTTGCTGTTTTCAACCTGTAGACTGAAATAAAACCCTGAAAGAATGATCAAGTACCTCAGTATCAATGCCTTGAAGGTGCCTCAATAGGCCGGGAAGGTGCTCGTCGGGAAGCCGGGGAGTAACGGGAGCTCAGGGAGATCGGATATGGCTGCCGGGATGGAGATCCAATGCGTGAAGGGAGTTGATGTGAAGGTAGAGAAGCACCGAGTCGAGCTGAGCAAGAGAAAGCCAAGCTCTGATACCAGTTGAAAGGTGAGAAGGATCGAAGCTTGCACACGAGCTATGGCGGGAGAGCAAGAGCAAGAAAGAGAGAGACAAGAAATGGGAACTCCAACAGTCACAATGTGTGACCGGGCCTTCCTTTATTTACTAGTCACTAAAAATGAATGTAAAGAATAAAGTGACGTGACGGGTGCCCACCACTTGCAGTGTGCAGTGGCGGGTACTGTCAGTGTAGTAATACACGGGGCGGCATGGTGGAGGCGCCTTTACCCCAACACTAATTCCATATGTGGTCACTAGATTTTCTTTATTGAGTCCTACTTGCTCATAATCTAATACTTCCAACTACTCTAGCCAGGTTCTATTGCAATTCATCTTGACTACTCCATCGGCAAACAATGCATGCTTTTCCTTAGGTTTGGTGTGGACAATGATTTGTTCAATAGTCAAGCTATTAGTATCATAGTCAATCATTTTGAGTCCTATGGTTGAGGCTTCATCTCCCGATTCACAACAATCACTGTGTACATTTTCCGTGTTTGTTGTATCAAAAGTCATCACCCATCATCACTTCTTTTGTCAATTTGGTGTTCTTCTTGAGGAATGCCTAGTTGTAGAGAAGTTTTAGATCATGTACTTTGGTCCACTTCTATCATTGAGGCTCTAAGAGCTTTTTGAGTGTTTTTAGGTTAGCATTAGGATTTTTGTATAGTCTATCTTTCAAAATTTCTAGGATCTTAATCAACTCTAGGTTTTTTATTGGTATTTAATAGTTCATGCTAGGAGCTATTTCAACACTTCTCACCATCATGCATATCAAAATTTATGTCGGGTGTTGTTATATGATATTTGTTGTTTTCTTTTAAATGTTCAATATGAGTGATAGTGGTGGTGACTGGCTTATAATCCTCCTCGTCATTTGAGAAAGGCAACTCAATAGTAGAGAGGATATGCATCCACTCTTCCTCATCGTCAGGACAAGGGATGTACTTTTTGAGCAGACCATAGTTTGATGTGGGCTTGGTAATTCCCTTTAGCAAGGCAGAGACGATGTCTAAGTCAATGAGTGGGGTCTTCCAAGTGTCCACCTCAATCCTACCAGCTTCTTTGCAATTCCCAAAGAACATTAAGACATTATCCCACTCCTCAATTGCTCGTACACGTCTCATCTAGGGTCAATCAAGTAGGATGTCATAATCAACTCCTTTCATGACAATAAAGTTCATTATGACACTTGTAATTTTAACAGACTAGTCATTCAATATGCCAAATGGTGACCTTTGTTCTGTTGGCCAATGTAACATTAATATTGCCCAATGAAGGTTGGAATAGCTATTAAAATAGGACGATATGTTTTTGCAAAGTGGAGCTAAGGAACCAATATGTATAAACAAGGTTTGGATTAGAATATTTGTGGTGGCTACATGTTTTATCATTTAGATTTTATATTAGCATTTTTTAGATAGAGTTGATCATTTTATACTATTGCAACATCCACACAAATATGTTATGTTTAATATTTTCAAAGCAGAATACAAATCTCACTTGTTTCAATCAATTATTTAATTACCTATTTTCATGTGTAGGTCATTTTTTGTGAAATGGATTATTCATTGCATGGAGTTATTGTTAGTTGTATACATGTATTTATGAATTAATACTTGAAACTATAGTCATCTGAGATGGTTAGTTCCATGGTGCGCTCATAAACCCTTGCAAATTCTCTTTGTGCAAACGTGTCCCTATAGATATTAAAAACCACCAACACATATGTAAGAATGGATGCCAAAATTTCATCAATGAATACATTATTGTAAGCATTGCTAGTAGGAATACTAATGCAACAACTATCACAAGGATCATAACAATATGATTATATTGGCAGTTTTAGGAATGCTAAGTCCAATGGAAAGGACCGACACAAATCTAGATCTAGGGACAATAGTGCACCTCAAATGCAAGAATCACTAAGATAGAAAAATGATGTAAGAAACCCATGATCAAGGGTTCATTCTCATGGCTTGTGGTGAGGGATCGTGTATGATGTAAAAAGTGATTTGGGTCCATTTGGCTGGTCAGAGCTGGATGTTGTAATGGGACCACATGTACAGGTTGATAATCGTGGGTTTGGGTGACCCTTGATTACAAATATCAATGTAAGCCCAATATATTCAATAATTTTCAATTAATATAAACTAGATGGCATGGCTGGTGTTATCACCCATGCCTACTATCACGCTTCACACAATTGGAATTATTGCGACTCGTGAGGCTACGCCTCGCTCGCTTCACTCATTCATGCTTTCTATAACTTTATTTTTGTGAAACCTTCACATGATTCATTCTTTCATATCACATACTTAGATACATCCACAACTTAGATACATACTTTAACTAATCGTAGACTATAGTGTTTGATCCTTACATACTATAATAACGAATCATTCGCATCTAGAAGACCTTGTTGAATGCTCTCTCTCTCTCTCTCTCTCTCTCTCTCTCTCTCTCTCTCTCTCTCTCTCTCTCTCTCTCTCTCTCTCTGTGCCCGTCATATGTAGACACATACTTTATGTGTGTACATATGTGTGCATGTCAACAACACACACATCACGTTTAGATATGTCTAAAATAACTAGCTATTTAGCTAAGAACACAACTAACTATTTAGTTAAAAACAATGTGGGGGAAAAACAAAGGGCCTAAGATGTCGAAAATGCCTTCAAATTGCAATTGCACACTCAAAATGATGATGTGGTCTCTTTAGCCTAGATTAGAATATATCTAACTATATTATATGCCCATGATTCTCTCTAGCCTAGGTTGGAATACATCTAGCTATACTATGTGTCCATTACCAAATTGCAATCTCCTACTCTCTCTAAGAGTAATAATGCAATCTTGAGACCCTTTGTGTAGTGAAATTTCAAGCCAAATCCTTGGAGTCCACACATCATCTTACACATGTTAATAATTGTAAACATATCAAGCTACCCATTCCTCTTAACTTTGCACCAATCCAAAGCAACATGCAAGTCTTTTCAAAATTTAGTCATTTTAGTATGGATAATAAGGAGTGTACATGCTTATTAAAGGGTATGAAAACCTTCAATGAACAATGTGAAATCATAATCACGGTTCCTTTTATGACAATAGTATAACCCTTGCTTTTTGAGAAATGTAAATATGTTCAATTCATTAATATATACTTCATGTGCATGAGAGAGAGAGAGAGAGAGAGAGAGAGAGAGAGAGAGAGAGAGAGAGAGAGAGAGAGAGAGAGAGAGAGAGAGAGAGAGAGAGAGAGAGAGAGAGAGAGAGAGAGAGAGAGAGAGAGAGAGAGAGAGAGAGAGAGAGAGAGAGAGAGAGAGAGAGAGAGAGAGAGCGGGGCAGCTAGAAGCTTCTGATAGCACCAAAATTGCACCATAGGGTGGTCGCTTATGCTTCAACAATTCTCAAATGATAAACCCAAAATTAATGACAATTTGGAGCCCAAGCTTCATTTGTTCAATCCACTAAGGATTGATATGCCATCTTTAGCACTTGTTGAACTACTCATCCTAGAAGGCATGTCTTGATAATATGTGTTTTTATCTTACCTAGAGAGATGAAGATTGGGAACAATTCCTAGTCTTCCGAGCAATGTTTCTATTGGTGCAAATTATGGATGGAGAATGCAAGTAATGCGGATTCTGGATCACGTCTATGATCCTTCTCCACTATACCAGGAAAGACACTGGATGATAAGCGGTGGATATTGTTATATCGACGCAAACCATCTTGCCTTCCTTCAAACCAATTTGAAGAGGATAAGATGGATGGAAAACCTTAAAGTCGTGAATGTTTATTTATTCCATGAAGCTAGAGTGAATTCAACTTTATTCCCTAGAGGACGTGAGGTTAAACTAAATCAATATATTTATGAGGAAGCGACAAAAGTCATCCCAGCGGACCGAGTTATAGTTGTTGGTCGCTTTAAATGTCGCAACTACATCAAAGATGGACTTCTTGATCTTCCTTTAAAGTATCAATTTTTAGATATCCATTCTTCAAAGCCCAATTATTACCCAATGGATGTATCCAAATGCCATGCTTAGATTGTATTAGGGAAATCTTCTCTCCCCAAAACCAGCCATCCCAAATAAACCATGTAAATTTTTTCCCTACGGTGAAACAAAATTATTTTGTCTATCCATTGAATATGAAATTGGTTACCATTCTAGCAATTAAAAACTACGAGTCAGTAGATATATCTAAAATCCATGGTTCGATTCCTTAAGTTAATTTGGAAAAATCTATCATGATGTAACCTTCTTTGAAAATTTAATATAAAGTATCTCTATCCTTCTGAAATGATTTCTCTTTTTGAAAAGATACGAGAAAATTGTATGATAATATTCATAGAGCTAACTAGAGAAAATCTTATGATACCCTAGGAAGCTGTTCCTACCCTTAATGTTGTTGAAATCCAAGAAAAGAAGTTCCTGCTTAAGCAAATCAAACCACCTGAGTTTGATGGCCAAGGCAAAAACGTCGAGGGTGAAGCAGAAATATGGGTCGGGGAAAGTCAAGGATGTACAAGGCTGCTGGCCACCTCCAACCACCGTAAGTGAAGTTCGTAGCTTTTTGGGTTTAACAGGAAGGTATTGGGTCTTTATCAAGAATTATGCCTTGATTGTTGCACTCCTCACTGACCTACTCAAGAAGCAGGTTGCCATTAAATGGAACCAAGTTGAATAGTCTAGCTTTGACAGACTCAAGCTAAGCTTAGTCATGGGTCTAATGCTCAAACTACCAGATCTTAGCAAAGAATTAAAAGCGGTGACCGATTGCAAGCTCTCTTGCCTTGGGATGTGTACTCATGTAGGAAGGACATCCAATAGCATATTCCTCTAGAAAATTGAAGACTCATGAGAGAAATTATGCTACTCATGACTTGGAATTACTTGCAATTATCCACGCTCTTAAGTTATGGAGACATTATCTATTCGGGAAGAAATTCTCACTGGTAACCAACCACAAAAGTCTTAAATGGATCTTCACTCAACCAGATCTAAATACGAGGCAACATCGATGGATCGAAGTCTTGCAAGAGTATGATTTTGAGATCAAATATAGACCGGGCAAAGAGAATGTAATTGTAGATGCTTTAAGCTGCAAATCATTTCTCAATACGCTTATCTCAGAAGAACCTCCTAGAGCTCAAGAACTAGCTACAACGATATCAATGTTAGCAATCCCATCATCAAACTAGCCAAGGAGAAGGAAAACAATGATCCCAAATATCAACAAATGTTGAAAAAATTCAAAATAAAGAAAAAAATTGTAAGCTTAAGACAAAGTATCTTAACTTCTTTGTTGACAAAGGACTTGTCTACTTTAGGACAAGATTATGCATTGGCTTCACTTCCGCATGAGCCAAGTATAGGAATTCAGATTGTATTCTAAATTAGCATAGTGGTCCATGTCGAAAGAGTGGATGCTTGCTTGAGTGATGTAGGTGAGAACATCTATGAGGAAATAATTGGAGTTTACTCAAATGGCAATGTGTAACTCCTCCTCCGATTAGAATTCGATCTATATACGGGTGGGTTAGGAGGTTCTCTTCTAGGGGTCGGTCACAGATGGTGGTCAACACCCTATAGGAGGTTGGAGCTACATAAGTGGGGTCGTACTTTGAGGTTTTGATGGCCCATCATTGCTCAGCGTTAGCCATGATTTGGTATCCCTCTACCTTCCATTAAAGTCAGAGAGCATACCATTTCCTCAAGAAAGGGGAGTCAGTGCGAGCAAGCTATATTAAATCCTTGATGTCTCCATCTGTGGCAAGGACAGTTCTCTTGTGATATGATGTAATGAGGTGTCAGTTTCAGGCATGTTCTTTGGAGACCTTAGTGGCAATTAGTTCCTCAACTAAGTCGAAAGCCTTAATGAATACGAATTTCGATTCTTCCCGAGAATAGGGGAGTATACGCACTTCCATCGCTATAGGCTCATCCAAAAGACCTAAATCCAACATGTCATAACTTTTAGCAAGTGTCATAAAGGTAGCATCCAAGCATCTAAGGAAAGCAACCAAGTCATCCCCCGTGTTCTTGGCAAAGTCTGTGATCTCTGCTCATAAGAGGGACTAAGACCTGCAGAGGTTGTTGGGGTTTGACTAAACTAGAGAGTTCAGTAGCAGTTGATTGTTGCAGCTTGAGTTGCTTTTGAGGTTGTGGCTTGGTCTCTTGTTCAATAGGCTAGTATGCGGCAGCTGTTAATAGTGCTTCTAACGCCTAAGGGGCACTAGTAGGCCTAGGTTGAGATAGTTTCTTAGTGTAGCGGGTTACGGTTTTGGCCTATAGATTGGTTTAGATTCTACGAGCCTAAACTTCAGAGGTTCTAGGGATTTAGCACCTTGAGTCTCTTGTGGTTTGAGTGCATGATCTGTCTTGATGTTTTGTGTGGTCAAAAACTTGAGGGCAGTGTTTGAGTAGGGCCTTTGGCCGTTTTGGCCTTAGGTACCCAGATCCAGGTGTTGCCCTCATAGTAGCCTTACGCTTGCAATAAGGTCTTGGGGACCCATCGTGGCTTGTTGATCGTACATTGATGTCTATGGTCTCATCTTAACACAATATTAGTGAGTTTGGGAATCTCCCAATTCCCCTTTTTTGAATACTAAAAAAGTGGCACTGGATAACATGCCCATAATTTTCTCAAAACCATATGATGTGACCTATCATTGGAAAGCGCTTGAAAAATGGAATCTATTGAGCTATAGAGTGCTTGATTTGGAGTTATAGTGTTCAAGTTATGACAAATCCAAAGATTTGACCACGTGTCCCAAACTTATGAGAAATTCCCATATTTCCCAATATGGTGTTTCTTGGCTTCCTAGGTTTTGAGTGTGGGTCCTTAGCCTTGAGAGGCTGTGGATGTCTGCTCCTAGGTGGTGGGTTTTGATGTTCAGGCATCCATTGAAGCCTTGGTTTGTGGGCCTCAACTTTGGCTCTAGTGGTTTGCTCGTCTTAGGGTTTGGCGGGTGGTGACAAGTCATGACCCCCTCCCTAGACTTGATAGTGGGGTTCTCTATTGGTGGCTTTGCAGACTTTGAAGGAGTTGCACAGTCCTTGTTGAAAGAGGTGCCTATACACACTTTGCCTGTGGTGAGGTGAATACACTGGGACTCGTAGTTGACATTGCAATAAGCTTGCTTTTTAAATGGGCGTCCTAACAAAGAGTCCGTACCTGCATCTTTAGTGTTTGTTGGCAGCACATAAAAGATCATTGGTATGCTCTTAGACTTGATAGAGATTGCAATTTTGCACTTTCCCAAGAGGGCATATGATCGGCCCCCAAATGGGGTGAGTTTGGTGTTAGTGGGCTGTAACTGCGGTTTGCCAATTTGGGTCCAATGCGTGTGAGATAGGACATTAAAGTGAGCTCCCTCATCGATCAGTGCATTGAGGGTGGTCGTGTGCTTGGCAGTGATCGTCATGCTTAGGTAAGTTGGTTCTACTATTTCCTCATTCTCATCTTCAATCTTCATAATTATGGCCACTTGTATGTTGACAAGGGGGCTCTAGCATTGGAGGATCATGTAATGGGTGTGTGGGAGGGTAATACTTCTTGATGCGACTGCCATTGAAAAAGCCTATGCCCTCTCCTTCCAGGGTTTTGAGTTTCACATTACCAATTCTGCTAATCACGTGGAGCTTGAAAGGCCCTAGCTCTCTAAACTTCATCTTCTATTTATGACCCTTCTACAAGAGTACTAAGTCTCCCTGTTTGAAATCTCATTGTTTGAGATGCTTATCTAACCAGCTTTTGCATATTTTCTTCTCGCATATTAGCACGTGGGTGGCTAGAAAACGAGTTTCTAATAGGCATTCTAGCTCAACTAGGCGCTCTATCCATGCCTCCTTTCCATCCCATATCTCTTGATGAGTAATTCTTAGGCTAGGAACAAAGAACCCTACAGGTAGAATTGCTTCAATTCCGTAGGTCAACCTGAAGAGAGTTTGTCCCACAGCCATTTTATAAGCTGTGCAGTAGGCCCATAAAGCTACCATGAGCTTGTTATCCTAGTCGTTGCGTGAAGTAGAGACTACCTTGGTCAGGACGTTTACTAGAATTGTATTCATAGACTCAGCCTGGCCATTAGCCTGAGGATAGTATGGTGAGGATTTCCAATGGATGATTAGAAAGATGAATAGGAGATGAGCAATCACTTCATTGATGAAGTGTGTGCCTTGGTCACTAACGAGTTCAATGGGGCAACCAAATCGTGAGATCACATGCTCCCAAAGGAACTTGGTACTGGTCCTACCATCATTCTTTCTTGTAGCTCGTGCTTCTGCCCACTTCATGAGATAGTATGTGGCAATGGTGATGTATTTTGCTTGTGAGTATTGTGATGTGGGACTGATTGGCCCAATGAAGTCGATTTTCCATTTCTCAAATGGTTGCCTTGCAATGATTGGACTTAACTCCATTTTGTCCTTGCGAACTGGTACCTTGGTCCTTTGGCACTCATCATAGTGCTTTACGAATCGTACTGCATCTCGAAAAAGAGTAGGCCACCATAACTGAGACTACAACACCTTGCAGGCCATTGTGTCTTCATTGAAATGCCCTCCTGCTATTCTGCCATGTGCTTTTGCAAGTGCATCGTGCATTTCATGCTAGCACACACATCTGCACAACAATCTATCTTGCCCTAGCCAATAGAGTTGACCTGCTATCAATTGATAAGGTTGAACTTTGAGAATGAGTCACCTAAGTCGAGCTTTCTCTATTGGTCATTCAAGGAGTCTGTGCTCAAGCACTTGGACTATGTCATCTGCCCAGTAAGGCACCAAATCAGCTCTAAACAAATCTCTTTTGCTAGATAGACTAAATAGATGTGCATGAGGTAGTTTGTCTGCAATGCCTTGCCCAGTGGCTTCTCCTATGGGGATGCGAGATATGTGGTCGGCCATATAATGCTACTTTTCTTTATGCACGACCATGGAGAAGTCAAATTCTAAAAGCAAAAGTAACCATTGAGATATGCATCCTGTGGCGCATGGTTTATTAATAAGGTAGAGTAGGGCTTGATGGTCAACAAAGAAGGTAAAGGGTGTAGCCAAAAGATAATGCCGAATATTCTTTACAGCAAATACAATGGCTAACCCCTCTCTCTCCGTTGTCGAATAATTCATTTTCGTATCTATGAGTTGTCTGCTAGCAAAGCTCATAGGATAGTCTAAGTTGTGTTCACTAAGCTGGCACAACACCACTCCTACAACAAATTTAGAAGCATCAATGTGAACTTGAAAATTGATTGTCCAATCTGGGACTTGTAGAATTGGTATAATAGTTAGAGGATTTTTTATTTGCTCATACACGTGTTGGCATTCCTTGGTCCATTCAAATATGATCAACGGCTTCTATAGAGGTCTAGTAATTAATCCATAGTTCAACACAAATTGCCGATAATACCCTGTATGGCCTAGAAAGCACTGAACTCCCTTGTAGTCAGTTGTGTAGTGGGAGATCAATGATAACCATGACTTTTGAGAAGTTGGTGGCAATGCCGTTCTTCAACACCATGTGCCCTAGGATGTATTCGTGCTTCACCTAGAATTGGCACTTTATGGGGTTCAATGAGAGACGATATAATCAACTCCGTTCAAAGACAACTCAAAGTTTGTCTACGTGCTCCTTCCAAGTGGAGTGAACACATACTTGATGAAAACCTCTAACTCCTTCCTAAGTATATCCTTGAATATAGCACACATGAGCCTCTGGAAGGTAGCTGGCATGTTAGTCAACCCGAAGGGCATGACTATGTAGGCAAAGACTCCCCACTTACCATGGCAAAGGCGGCCTTTTGCCTATTGTCGGGGTGCACTTGCACCTGGTTGTACCCCAAGAAGCCATCCAAGAAGTTGTAGGCCTCTTTACCAGCTACTCTTTTGAGCATGTGCTCACTATATGGCAATGGATAATTATCTCTCTTTATAGTAGCATTTACCTTCTTGTAATTAATGCACACTCTGATCTTTCCATTCTTCTTTAATACGATGACTATGGGTGAGACCCAGTCTGTGTGCTCAATCTTGTAGATGAATCCCGCTCTCATTAGCTTATCGATTTCCTCCTTGATAGCATGGGCATGCTTTGGATTCATGGGGTACGGTCACTGTTTGGACCAGCATTACGTCGGGTGTCATGGGTATATTGTGAGTCACTGCACTCAGATCTACCCCTTTGAGTTCCTCCAGGGATCAACAAAAGATATCTATATACTCGTGTAAGAGAGCAATGAGACTTGCTTCCTCTGCAAGGTGTCTCCCCCTCCCTAGCTAATTTGACCTCCTTGACCATGGAGGGTCCTTTTATGGGTTCACTTGCTTGCCCCTGGCGTTTGGCCCCCAACGAGATCACTACCCTATCACCTTTCTTGAACTTGGTGAATCTCCTTGGCAAGCCTTGTGGTGTTCTTTGCTCCTCTGCCTATGCGTTCTTAGGATACTTCCTTCTTCCCTCCTTTATCTATGGCACCTGAGGTGGACGAGTAAGTCCCCCTTAGTGCATCTAGTCTTGGAAGGTCGAGGTATCTTGGGATCACTATCTAAGCTTACTTCCGACTCGAAATCAAACTCTCCGTCTTCGCTAGAAGAGGAAGTCTCTCCCAGTGGGTCATAGCTTCGATGGTGAATCCATCTTAAACAATGGCATGGCACTTGGTTGGGCTAGGCTGCTTGCTCAAAGCCTATTGCATCTAGTGCTCCAACCAGGTGTGATCGCAACCCATGCTTATGACTTCTCTTTCGATTCTAAAGGCATTTCCCTTGAGTGGTTTGGAGTCTTCTCGTATTTTCTCTATCACTCGTCCCTCAGTGTCGTACTCTATCATGTCAATATCTCCTTTACTCTCGTCACTAAAGGAACAACAACCCTCATATTCGTCATTAGAGCTATCTTCATCCGATTGTTCATCATTTCCCAAGTCTTGAAATGTTTCATTCTTCTTGTCGGTGACTAAGGCCCAATTGTACATCAAGTTTAAGTCATGCACTTTGGTCCATTGCTACTTAGGTCAATTTAAGAGATCTTCGAGTGGTTTAAGGTTTTCTAACGAGTTGCAAGCTAACTTGTTGGTCAGGTGTTCCATGATCTCATGGATCTCTCGTTTGTTGTTCGGTACTTGGAATGAGACTGGGTTGGTTCCTCTTTGCGCACTCCTAGCCATCATGTGAATTGCCACTGAAGGCTTTTCTTGGGTCTTGCCAGCTGCTTTAACAGCTTGCTCGTATTCCTCATTGTTCAAGAACGGTAGGTCAATTAACTATGTCTCCAAATCTCCTCCTACTGGTGGGTTTGTTCTTGGGTTATGTCTGGGTGAGTTCCTTGTTATTTAGAGACACTCCTCAACTTAACTCCCTCGGTGGATGTGTGCACATGCTCTCTTCCGTGCACTGTGCGAAATCAGGCTCTTGGCTTTTTAGTGCATGTTAAGTGATGAAATTGATATGGAGTGCGAATGCAAAATGCAGGATGCAACTCACGCTATCCCCCCTTTTTGTTCGCAACCTAATATGGCTCTAGGTGCGTTCCCTGACTGCCCATAATAATTGTTTAGGGTCTCTACTACTCCCCTCTGCTCAGTTAGGGTAATTCTATGGTCTATGAGTTGGTTTTGGTTAGAGGCTAGTAAATTTGCCCTAGTTTTGTTCTGCCATGTTGGTCCAATTCCTAGAGTCAAACAGTCTGATAATCCGACTCACTGTCCGAGTCAATTGATTTGACCTGTTTGATTCTCTGACTTGGACTGACTGGTCCAACTTTTGGAGTCGGATGCTGACTGTTGGTTTGCGGCGGTGGGCGCAACCGCGAATGCTAGCGCAATCGATGTTGGAGATCCCTAGGGTTCACGTGGCCTAACTTGCAACCATCCAAAACTACTGATTAGAACACAAGGAAGTCCTAGAACTACCTGGACTGCAAGATTGGGCTCGGAATGAGCGCGCTTGATTTGTCTTGTATATGGAACTCTCTCTCTCTCTCTCTCTTTCTCTCTTAAGCTCTCTCAAAATGCAACAGTTGTAAATGAGCTCTTCCTTGACCTCTTGGGTTATAAACCCTTCTCCCTGGCTAAGGCTTGACCTTTCCAATCATTCTCCTAGTAATATAAATCCTTCTAGCACTCTTTTTCCCTAATCTATGCCCTATTTGGGTTTGTTTCACAGCAGCAAAACCCTACTGTTTCCTTGCAAGTTATTGGTCCTAACCTACTCTAAATGCAAGAGATTCAAAATAGAAAATTGTAATGCTTCCTCCTACTTGCCTAATCATCAGCAACACAAAATACTTGTTTTGAAGATTAAACTCCCAAACGTCCTACCTACAAAGAGCACTGGTGGTTTGGGGGTGAATCCTACTTCGACACTTGATTCGAAGAGCGCAAGTGCTCAAGCTTGAATCCATTGGTCCCGTCAACAGAACAAAAATGTAAAGGGAGCTCTCGCTCAACTACTAAGATCCACAGACCGCTTATTCCTTCAACATCGACACTTTGCTACGTCTAGTCAGGCAGATGATACTTCAGGAGATAGATTGTTTGCCATGCAGTATGTAAAAGATAGACCTGCTGAAAAATCCACTAATGATGGAGTTTGGTATATTGATTCAAGGGCATCAAACCATATGACCCCTCACGATGATTGGTTCACTGATATGGTGGCTGAAAAACATGGCTATGTCTGCATAAGTGATAACACACAGCATAGCATTGAACATAAACGCAAAGTGTCTCTTCTGGTTCATGATGGTAGAAAGAAAAATTTGCATGATGTACTGTATGTTCCATCGATTACAAAGAACTTACTGTCAGTCAGTCAGATGATAAAGTAGAACTTGCAGGTTAGATTCAATAAGCATGGCTGCTTTATTAAAGAGTTTGGAAATGGATGCAAGTTGATAGCTTGTGGTCACAGGAATGGAAAAATTTTTACTCTTGATGCTACTTTGCTAGAGTTGAATTCAGCTATGTTTGTCCATGGTTCTGGCATTATCAGAGATTTGGAAATTTGGCACAAGAGAGTGGGCATGTAAATTTGCAAAGGGTGCAAATTATGTAGAAAAAACAGCTTGTTAACAGGTTTACCCAAGTTCCAATACTCAGATATTGGTCATGTATGCGATGCTTGCCAGTTTGGTAAGCAATCCAAGTTGTCGTTTGTCAAACATGTAAGGCAGAGTACACGTCCATTGTAGTTAGTGCACTCTGATGTTTGGGGGCCAGCCCATAATGCATCTATGGGAGGCTTGAAGTATTATGTGACATTCATTGATGATTATAGTCGCTATATTTGGGTGTATATCGTGAAAACAAACGATGAGGTGTTTGCTATTTTTCAGTAGTTTAAAAAGCAGGTTGAAAAGGAATTTGATTGCTATATCTCTTGCTTGAGATCAGATACCAGTGTGGGGAGTATGTGTCAAATGAGTTTGACAACTTTTTGGCTAAAAATGGCATACGTAGGCAGCTTATCTACAGCTACACTCCTCAGCAGAATGGGGTAGTTGAAAGAAAGAACATGGTCTTGATGGAAGCTGCTCGTGCCATGATGAATGAGAAGAAGATGCAGCTCTATTATTGGGCTGAGGCTGTCACGACAGCCATGTATATCTTGAATCGGACTCCCACTGAAGGTATTCATGAGCTGACACCGTTTGAGAGGCTATATGGCTATAAGCCAGATGTAAGTCACATGAAAGTCTTTGACAGTCTTGCTTATGTGCACATTCAAGATGAGAAAAGGAAGAAGCTAGATTCAAAAGCGCATAAGTGTGTGCGCATAAGTGTGTTTTCATTGGATATTCGCAGGAGAAGAAAGCATACAAATGCTATGATCCCTCTACCAGGGAGACTTTGGTGAGCAGGGATGTTATTTTTGATGAGATGGGTTCTTGGTATGTATCATCGGCTACAGTGCCATCGGATATGCCTTCCACTCATGTATCTACAGTTGATTCGCAGCAGAGCACTGCTGTGACAGGACCTAGTAGTCAGACAGTATCCCCATGGACAGAGAGATTGAGGAGCTCACCGTCCACTGATAGCGGTATGTCAGTGAGGGGGAGATATGATGTCTTGGACAACAAAGGAAAAGAGAAAGCTACTGAGGATGCATCTGGTATGATGGCACCTGGTAGAATGACTTCTGGCTATGAGTCTGTTGACACTTTAGACAGTGAACTTGGTATTTCGACTGTCTATACGCCTGGCACAAGGTAGAGCAGGCACATTCCGCCTCATGAGAGAGGAAAATTGAGCAGTGCACCATAGCCTAGACGCTCATAGAGGGTCACATACCCTATTGTGACAGGTTGACGTACAATGGCTACTTTGCAAAGCATTATGCTTACATGACAAAAGTGATGGAGATCAAAGAACCACGTACATATGCTGAAGCAGTGAAAGATGAGAACTGGTGTGCAGCTATGGATGAAGAAATGAATGCCTTGACTGAAATTAAGACATGGAATCTTGTGCCATTGCCTGAAGGGAAAAAGACCATTGGCTGCAAATGGGTTTACAAAATCAAATGCAAGTCGGATGGCAGTGTGGAAATGTACAAAGCCAGGATGGTTGCTAAGGGGTATGCCCAACAGTATGGACTTGATTATGAGGAAACATTCAGCCCTGTTGCCAAGATGGCAACCATATGCATTGTGATTGCTTTGGCTGCTGCTAAAGGTTGGAAATTGCAGCAAATAGACGTTAAGAATTCATTTCTTAATTGTGACTTAGCAGAGGATGTTTATATGGTTCAGCCTGAATGGTATGTTCACCCTGATTTTCAGCATTATGTATGTAAGCTGGAAAAAGCATTGTATGGGCTGAAGCAGGTTTCGAGAGCCTGGCATGCAAGGATCAGTTTTTACTTGCAGAGTTTGGGATTTGTTGTTGGCAGGGCTGATCACAGTCTGTTTACAAAAAAGACAGACAAAGGCTTGGTAGTGCTGGTCATCTATGTTGATGACCTGATAATCACAGGTGATGATGATTTAGGGATAGAGCATGTTATGCAGATGCTGAAATCTGAATTTGATATGAAGGATCTAGGTGAATTGAAGTACTTTTTGGGTATTGAGGTGATCAAGGCTAAAAATGGTTTATGGACTGATGCAAAAATATTATGCCATGGAAATGCCGAAGAAATATGGCATGGCTGATTGTAAACCATTGGATACACCTCTTGATCAGAATGTCAAGCTGGACATTAGCACTGGAGTTGAAATTCAGGATGTGACTATGTACATGTAGATGGTTGGAAATTTGATCTACTTGACTATCACTAGGCCAAACTTGAGTTATGCAGTTGGGCTCATAAGTCAGTTCATGCAGAAGCCCAGGAAGCCACATTTGGATGCTGTTAGGTGGATTATGAGATATGTTAAGTCCACTGTAGATTATGGGCTGTTCTATATGAGAGATAAGCCCTTGAAACTGGTTGGATACACAGATGCGGATTGGGCAAGATGCTCATATGATCGCAAATATACAAGTGGTTATGATTTTGGCTTTGGAAGTGGCATGATCAGCTGGAGCAGCAAGAAGCAACCAACGGTTGCATTGTCTAGTACTGAGGCAGAGTACAGGGGTGCTGCATTGGCAGCATGCGAGATTTCATGGCTGCTCAAGCTTATGGCTAGTATACCATGCCAGGACAAAACATATAGAGGTACACTACCATTTTATCAAAGAGATGGTTCTTGCAAGGAGAGTAGATCTTATGCATGTGAAGACTGATGAACATGTTGCAGATATCTTTACCAAGTCTTTGGGTAAATATAAGTTTAGTAGTTTCAGATAGTTACTTGGATTTCATCAGATGATTTGAGCTTGAGGGGGAGTGTTAGAATATCAAGCTCCCATTACTCTCATGTCAGTATGTATGACCGAGATTAGCTGTGTCCAGCTATATCAGCAAGTGTGGGACATTAAATAAGTCGGTGGTCTTAGACCCAGTGTGAATGGTCCTACAGACCTTAGTACTATTATATACACTTATGTTATGTTAGTAGTCTATGAAATAAAAAAGATGATGAACGACCTGAAGGAGAGGTTGCTGCTCCATTACATTGTCTCTCTCCCTCTCTCTTCTAATAAGAGCTCCATTGCATCATTGTCTCTCTCCCTCTCTCTTCCAATAAGAGCTCCATTGCATGGATTTTCTTCAATCTTGCCGCTGATGAGTTTGTTGCCCATTACAGGTATATCCAAACCTTCTCCTTAATCCATGGATGGGATCTGAAAGTGCTAGAAGATTATAAAGCCATGAGTTGCTCATTTTGTCAAATTTTGCACCATTTTAGTAAGAAACATGCCACGTTCGACTTGTCTAAGTGGCTCAAAAGAGTCCCAGAATTAGGTGGCCCTCGACTACTTGTCCTTGGCCTCCTCGAACCATTCGATTTGGCCTCACTCACTCAGACACATAGCCACTCAGCCCACCTGGCCCGAGCCGCACATTTGGATACACTAGGTACTCGGCCTACCCAATTCGGCCTCGGCATGCCCGACTTGGCACTGTTTAGACACTTGGCCCTTGGACTAGGATACAACACCGACTCGGCCCTCGACCATTTGGCCCGTCAACCATTCAAACCATCCCAATTTAGCTCAATTCCACTCGGCCCATTCATGTGGCAAATCAGAGTTGGAAGCTTGAGAGAGTGTGCACAAGAGGGGGAGAGAGAGCTCAAGTACAAGAATAAGATCTTGCTTAATAAGTTGTTCAAAGGTACAATTAGTACACTCTCCTCAACTGTGAGTGTGTACTTTAGGCAGTTTATATAGCCTTCAGAGAAGTTAGGGTTAGTGTTTCCCCTTTCTCCCCTATCCCCCAATCCATTTACACCTAGCTACCCTTATTCTCTCCAGTATAAGGAGAGTTCACATGCTTACTTCTCAACACCCCCCCTCAATGCCAGGTGGCATTGGATAAAGCATGATAGAATGCCCCCCCTTAATCCACAATGAGATGCCTTTATAGATTAGGCTACAAAAGAAGGTTATAGGTAGAGAGTGTTACAAGAATCAAAAGAGTCGATCATCTATGGATTGGGAGGCAAAGTTGGCCTCCAATTCCTTAGGTACTTCAAGAACACTGGGACACTTACTGGTGATATGCCCAGTCTTCTTGCATTTATTACACTTCATTTTATTAGGATATTTCTTCGAGCAATTGCTTACAATATGCCCTTTTTTATGACAGAAGGAGCACTTTGTAGAAGCTGTTTGGACTAACACTTGCTCAGGGAAGTAAATGCTGAAGTCCCTTCATTATGGTTCCACTTCTCTTCATCCAGGCATGACTGGATGGTACTTGCCAAGGTTGAGTTCAGGATATTAGTTAGGGTAGTCACAAGGGTTGGAAAGACCTTCTTCACAGACTTCAGAAGGATGGCAATGGCATCTTCATCATGAATAGGGGCTTGAACAGAGGCCAACTGTGCCATGAGCCCCTTCATATGTGAAATAAACTTGCTTAGATCTTCTACCTGTTTATACTCCAAGCTAGAAAACTAAATCTTTAGAAAGATCTTGGAGTTCTTCCTCCATGTACCACCATAGAGCCTTTCAAGTTCATCCCACTTCTCCTTGGCAATGGAGAGTTGGTCAATATGATGAATTAAATATTCATCTAAATGAAGCATGATGATGGCCTAAGCTCTTTCATCATCTTCTATATCAAGGGGATTGGATGAGTCAATAACTTTGGTCCCTTTGATGAAGGGCCAGTAGCCTCGTTCCATCATTTTGTATTTTACCAAGACTTACCAGGGATGGAAATCTTTTACTTTTGCATAGGCCATGGCCATTATAGGAAGGTCTTACCTATTGCCTTAAGCAATAGCAGTGTCTAGTCCTTGACAGGTGGCCAAGTACAAATCAAATAGCAAAACTGATAGCCCTACAAATGATAACCAACTTTAAAGTTGTAGAGATGAAAAAGGTTGAAAATCATACATATGTAATATCTCAAGATAAGATTTTGGAGGTCCTTTTCTTCGAACAACCCTTGATTTAAGTTTTACTATTTTTCTAGGTTTCAATGAGGTGAGCTTTGATTGGACTTCAGGCTCCTCCTAATAATGTTGCCTATTAGAGGAGTTCTTGGTGGAACACGGCTTATCAATCAACTCTATGCTATGGGATGAATAAGAGGAGAGTATAATAACACTCATTTCTCTGATTTACCAGCAGCAAAGCAGTAAGAGGCATCGATTGAATGCATCAATAGTGCTAAGAAACACTCTTACCATCTCCCATTCTTGTACTCATAATGTAGGTTGATTTTTACGAGCTTAATATTGCCCATGGAATGAGAAGAACCTCTGCATTTAAGCTCCACGGGGCAATAACAAATCTTGACAAGGGTTTTGCAGTGATTAAAATCACTGTTGATAATGCTCAAATTGAGAAAAAAATGAAAATGAGTGAGCTTGAAGCTTCCTAGCTTTGGCTGACAGAAACCCACAGTTAGGGTTTTGCTCATAGTAGCCAGCAGAGGAGGATTTTCTCCAAACCCTCTTAGAGGGAGTTGGCCCACTGGGGGGACTATGAAAGCCCTATGGTGGCCCCCATGATTGCACCTTCGTCAGCAAGCATGAAGCCCTTAAACAGCACGTTGTCAAAACTACGCCATTTCTTGCATTTTTAGCAATGTTGTCCTTCTGTGTCCATGATGTTGGGATCTGAGCTGGGGAGGAGTTCCTTAAAAGAAACCTTGAGCTAAAATTCCCTCCTTTGTTCTCCCCAAGTCCTCCATCAGAGGTGGGTCAGGTTGTGGATATGGTGGTCAAGAGGTAAGAGGTGGAAGTTGAAAGCTCATATTCACTTACTAATGTAAGGAAGCTGAGAGAAGCTAAAGGATCAAAGATGGCTCTGATACCATGTGGCAAATTAGAGTTGGAAGCATGAGAGAGTGTGCACAAGAGGGAGAGAGAGAGCTCAAGTACAAGAATAAGATCTTACTTAATAAGTTGTTCAAAGGTATAACTAGTACACTCTCCTCAACCGTGAGTGTGTACTTTAGGTAGTTTATATAGCCTCAGGAGAAGTTAGGGTTAGGGTTTCCCCTTACTCCCTTGTCCTCCAGTCCATCTAAACCTATCTACCCTTATCCTCTCCAGTATAAGGAGAGTTCACATGCTTACTTCTCAACAGTCCGAGTTATACACTCGGCCCCTGCAATTCGGACATGTTGGGCCGAATTTGATTTTTCCCAAAATTTTTAAGTTCTGGACCAGATCCACCTAAACATCGGTGTGAGGTGTCCGCTAGTCCCAATCCACGGCACACCTTTTAGTAGTCCATCAGTAGGTTTTTCCATAAATGATGCCACCCGGTGCTCCCTTGGAACATTACGGGATTGTCACTTAGGCCCTACCGAGTCTACTTCGCAACGGGAGAGTTCTGGCCGAACCCACTAGGATCGACCTGAAGACTTGGGTTCCTAAAATCGGATGGGTCTCCTAGCAGCCAGCTAGCGTCAGTAATTTCGAGTTCCACTTTTTAGAGGATTACTCAATCTGAAGTGGACTTGCCATTGCACTTGGTTCAAAGAGAATGGGAGACGGAGGGGAGTGTGGTATGTCAACCCTCCTGCCCATAAGGAAAAATCCCATTCCGGTCCCCTAAAACAAGGCAAGTCGGTTCTACCTAATGACTACTTGGTCAATTTATCGTCTTCCTATTTCTATATCCGATGTAGAAAAGCTCCCAGCTAACCGGGACACCCCTACCATTGGACGGACCCGTCGGGGGTTACGCCCACCTGCTTTCCTCTGATTATGGGCCATCTTTAGTTTTTTAATTACCTACAACACATTTATTGGAACATATACAACCAGCTTCCTTAATTAGTCCGTTTAGTCACACGTTCCTTCACATAATTTATCTCACTAACATGCATACAATTCGAATAGTAAAGCAAACTTCTTTATTATATTGGAAGTCTTATTACAATTTCCATCATTCCGTCCCAGCGGAAGATACACAGAATTCCATAAGGACATTTTGTCCACCAAGATTCCACCCTCATAACTAGTATTTAGGGTTCCAGGATCCCATCCTGGGTCACGAAGGGGCTCGTCAGATTCTTGGAACAATGCAGGATTTACAGCCAGAGCCCCCTCTGGCACCTACAATTCCTACTGCACGAGACTATCCCTACTGACAGACCTTTCACCTACGGAGCCGGTCCAAGCCTCTCGTAGCGATAATCATGACCCCCTTGGAGTAGGGTCTCGTCGCTAGCTTGGGGGTAGCCTAGCGCGATCCTTCCTTTTATTCTGTTGGCAATAATTTCAATCAAAATCTAGATTCTAGCAAACACAAACAGTCCTTTCAAATATGTATGAAATAGTGCAATGACAATCATCCCAACATGTAAATCACAGTTTCACATAACCAAGGTAGACCTTTTCCTAAGGTAACCTTTCATTCTAATGAGGATTCTTCTCCCCATAAAGAAGTGTTGAGTACACCTCTTAAAACATGTTAAGCAGGGCATGAGTTTTCCATTTGGATTCACTTATCTAACATAAGCAAAATCCCTTAAGGAAATACATTATGTCAATAAACTTAACGAGATGATCTTTAGGATTCCTAAATAGATAACCAATTTCTATAACCTTCACTAATCAATTCTTAACCTTGTCGCATTTGATCATAACTATATTGAATGCGCATAAAGACATATGTATAATAACCTTTGGCAATTAATTCTATCATGATTCAATGCCTTAGTATCCCAACTATTCTAGCTAGAAATCATAGTGATTAATCGTTTTATGCTTGAACTAATATGTCTTTCTAGATGAGTTATGTGTAAGCGAAGAATATGAAAGCTAATATCCTATGCAATTTTTCTTATATTGTAAAATTGATAATCTAGTAATGAATAACCTGGTTTGGCGGCATGACGACATTAGGAACTTCATCTTTACTCGCGCTCGCATTAGCCACACCCGATGTTCCAATTGTGGTGGCAATTCCCGCAACCTCGGGCACTCCCCTATCATTGGCAATACCCGTTGCTTGACCGGTTGCGTTGATTTCCATGGTTTTTTCACTTTGTCGCTTTGGAGCCATAGTCCACGAGGAGTTTGAGAGATAGGGAAGGTGGGATAGATTTTTGATGAGAGAGAGTAGAGAATATGGCTTAGTTAAAGATCGAGACAGGGGATTTGAGCTAACTCTTTTCCTCTTTCTCTTTCTCTCTCTCTCTCTCTCTCTCTCTCTCTCTCTCTCTCTTTCTCTCTCTCTAGCTTCTCGCAGTCTCTTGAAGGAGTGTTCTTCCTTCTCTCTTCTTCTCTCTTGCAGCCTCTCGGGGTCTCCTTATGTTCCTTATGCCTCTCCCATGCCTCATATTTATAGTGAATTGGGGAAGAGGGCTTGTGGTTGAGAAGTGGAGCTCTTTGTGGAGGGGGATCTTGGAAAGATCAGTGATTTGATGCTCAGATCATAAATCTGATGGTTCCATTGGCTCCGAAAGGGGGGTAAAACCCCAAGACACTTGATTAGAAAGCTCTCAGTTCACTCCTTCTTCTTTTCTCTGTTCGAAGTGCTGTCTATTGCCTGTAAATTGCGATCGCGGCGCGCGCGATTTCGCCAGTCACTTTTCTTTATTTTTCTTTTTATAAAATCTTCAAACTAACTAACACATCACTTGTTTTTTTCTTTTAAATGACATCTAGTTCTAGAAATCTCCATATCTCTTTTCTTTTTTTAAAAAAAATAAGATAATCTCTAAAATATCTAAAATATTATAGTCTTATCCAAAAGTCTAATATTTTTAGACCATCCAAACTATACACATTATCCTAGTGATTAATATAACTCATAAGTTTCGTTCACATTGTAATTTACGTGAAGGATGGCCACGGTCCTTGCCAATTCGAGAAAAATATCGAATTTACGACTCTTGATTTTTCTGAATAAAATATTTTAAATTAAATTAATAATTAATGTTAGTTAGTTTTTACCTTAGTTAGTCTTTAGTTAGTAATCTTACTAACTTATTAATTAACTAACTAACTTTTGAACTAACCAACTAACTTTTATTGTGTGGAAATATTACATCCTTCTCCCCTTAGAGAAATCGAGATGTCCTCATCTCGAGAGAAACTGTGGGTATTTTTTATGAAGAGCATCCTCATCTATCCATGAAGCATCTTCTTCAGGGTAATCCTTCCATTGGACAAGGTATTCTCTAAGGGTTCTACTCCTCAATTTTCTCTCCCTTACATCAATGACTCTGTCAGGTTGTAGCTCAAGGACTCCTTGGCTAGGTATTACAACTTGTTCATCATCAAGGATATGGTTAGGGTTAGCTACGTATGCTTTCAATAAGCTAACATGAAATACATTGTGGATTTTTATATTCTCAGGGAGTTGTATCTTGTAAGCGCTTGGTCCTAGGCACTTGAGAATCTTATAGGGTCCACAATATCTTGGACTTAGCTTCTTAAACTCACCTAAAGACAAAGAACTCTTCTTTGGATGGACACGGATGAAGACCATGTCTCCCTCTTTGAAGATTCGTTCTTGCCTTTTTAGATCAGCATACGCCTTTTGTCAATCCTTGGCAGCTTGAATATCCTGTCTGATGATCTTGATTTGATCATCCATTTCTTCTAACATTTTTCTTGAGGCTTCTACCCTTAGAGTAGGATTGGAAAAATTAAGTGGCATATGACAATCTTGACCATATAATGCCTGAAATGGAGTCATCTGAATACTTCGATGATAGGAGGCATTATAGGCAAATTCCACTAAGGATAGATACTGAATCCACCTTTTAGGTTCCTTGCTGCAATATGCACGTAGAATATCCTCAATTACTTGATTAACTCGTTCTGTCTGCCCATCAGTTTGTGGATGATAAGCAGTACTGAAACAAAGTTGGGTTCCAATGGCTTCAAATAAACTCTTCTAGAAGTGTGATGTGAAAAGAGAATCACGATCACTGATGATCCTTTTAGGTAACCCATGTAACCTAAAAATCTCTTTTACAAAAATTCTAGCAATATCTGAAGCCTTGTAATTGGTTTTTGTTGGGAGAAGATGAGCGACCTTTGTTAGCATGTCTACTATTACCATTATTGAGTTATATCCTCCTTGTACAGAAGGTAACCCAACTACAAAGTCCATGCTAATAAATTCCCATTTCATCTGGGGAATGTCAAGTGGCTGGAGTTTTCCTGGTAACTTAACACGTTCAGATTTTACCCTTTGGCAATTTAGACATTTAGTGACATACTTAAGTACATCACCCTTGAGTTTTTGCCAGTAATAACTTTTCTTGACAGCATTAAGAGTTTTTTCATATCCTGGGTGTCCTGAAAAAGGAGAATCATGTGCTTCCCAAAGTATCCTTTTCTTGAGAGTCTGACTTGAAGGAATGCATAGTCTCATTCTGAAATAAACAAGTCCTTCATCTTCATCTATAGAGAATTCCTGATACTTAGTCTTGAGTTTGGGATCTTGTTCCTTATTCTGAACTTCCCAAAACAATTGTTGATAGTCTGGGTCCTTATTTGCTTCATCCTTGGTCAACTCGATGATAGGATTAGTCGGCATCGATACCATTGTAGCTAGAGTTTCTGACCTAGATGGTTCTTCAGTGATAAGAGCATTAAGGAAGGCTTTACGGCTAAGGGCATCTGCTACTACATTTTCTTTACCGAGTCTGAACTTAATTTCAAAGTCATATTCCTGTAGAACCTCGATCCAACGTTGTTGCCTCATATTAAGATCAGGTTGAGTAAAAATCCACTTAAGACTTTTATGATCTACGACTAGGGAAAACTTATTTCCAAGGAAGTAATGTCTCCATAATTTGAGAACATGAATCACAGCTAATAACTCCAGGTCATGAATAGCATATTTCTGCTCATGGATTTTCAACTTTCTTGAAGAGTAAGCTATAGGATGTCCTTCCTGCATTAGTACACATCCCAATGCAAGAGAGCTGGCATCTGTGACAACTTCAAATTCCTTGCTTAAGTCAGGTAGCCTTAAGATAGGAGCAGTTACCAGACTATGCTTTAGTTGCTCAAAGCTAGACTGTTCGATTGGCGTCCAATTAATGGCAACTTGCTTCTTAAGTAAATTTGTAAGAGGTGCTGCAATTTGAGCATAGTTTCTGATGAATACCCTATACCATCCTGTTAGGCCAAGGAAACCTCTCACTTCCTTGATAGTGGTTGGGGGTGGCCAATCTTGAACATCCTTGACCTTGGCAGGATCTACTAATATACCCTCAATAGACACTATGAATCCCAAGTATTCAATCTTTCTTTTGAAGAATGCACACTTCTTCTTCTTGGCATACAACTTGTGTGTTCTCATTGTCTCTAGAACAATGTGAAGATGTGGTTCATGATCCTCTTCCTCCTTAGAATAAGTTAGGACGTCATCGAAGAATACAAGGACAAAGTCATCAAGGTGGGGTCTAAAAATGTCCTGCATTAACCTGTTGAAGGTAGCTGGAGCATTTGTCAATCCAAATGACATCACAATGAATTCGAAATGGCCGTATCTTGTGTTGAAGGCGGTCTTTGGAATATCTTCATTCTTGACTCTAATCTGGTAATATCCTGACCGAAGATCAATCTTAGAAAAGATCTTTGCTCCTTGTAGACGATCAAGAAGCTCATCAATCCTTGGGATTCGGTACTTATTCTTTACTGTCACTTTGTTTAGCCCTCGGTAGTCGATACAAAGATGGAGAGTTCCATCTTTCTTCTTTTGGAATAATACTGGGGCTCCCCATGGTGAATTACTTGGCCGGATATACCCTTGTTCTAGCAGTTGCTTGAGTTGCTCTTTTAGTTCGATGGCTTCAGGAATAGACATTTTGTAAGGTCTTTTTGCCACTGGAGCGGCTCCTAGAACAAGTTTGATCTCATGATCAACTTCTCTTTTCGGAGGTAACTCAATTAGCTCTTCAGGAAATATGTCAGCATACTCTTTTAACCAGGATGGTTCTTCTTCTGCATGACCATCTTGATTTGTCTTGTTTAGCTTGATCAAGTAAACAGGTAATCCTTTCTTCAAGCCTTTCACAATTCGAGAAGCTTTTGCCAATTGAACTTTAGGTTTCCTTGTTTCACCTTGTGTAGTTGCTATTTCACCGTTCAAATCCTGAAATGTGACTTGACCTTTTCCACAATGGATATGAGCATCATTGGGAATCATCCAATCCATTCCTAGTAAACATTCATAGGCTCCTAGGTTCATTACCCTGAACCTCATACTTGAAAGGTTTTCCCCTAGGTTAACTTCTACCTTGGCAGTTTGCTGTGTAGAAAGTACTTCCTTTCCATTTGCTAATTCCACAAGCAGCTTTGATGCATTTACAGTATCTATACCTATCTTCTTAGCACACTTGGGTGAAATAAATGAGTGTGTACTTCCACAGTCAATCAAAACTTTAAATGATTTACCTTGGTGACTAGCCGGTGTCTGTATTACCGAATATTGACGATTTGGTCCTTTCCTGTGGAATGCAGCATGAACAGTTGCTCTTTCAATATCTTCTTCCATAGTAGGATCTTCCTCCTTATTAGTCTCTTTTAGGGTAATATTTGATGTTCTTCCTCTTGCCATAGCTACATGACCACGACCTTGGGCAGCTCTGCCTTGACCTCGAAATTGGCCTTGGTGATGGTTTCTACCAAGCTTTGGACAATCTCTCCTGAAATGTCCTGTCTCATTACAGTGGAAGCACCTAAGACCATCCCTGTTTCCTTGGGTAGGAATAAAATTTCCAATTGCATTGGATTTTGCCTTCTTCTTTTGTCCTTGGAAAAATTGTCCTTGGGTTCTTTTTGCTTGACCTTTGAATCCTCCTTTGTTCTGGTTATTTTAGCTCCAGAACTTATTGTTATTAGGCTTTGATTGTACTTCCCGCACAATAGGAGTAGCTCGAATCAAAGCATCCTGGAGGTCTATGGGGCGCATTGATTCTAAACGAGTGTTCAGAGGATAATTTAGCCCATTGCAAAACTTGGACACTTGTTGAACAGTATCCATGGGGGGTGCATATTTAAGAAGAGAAACAAACTTGGAGTAGTATGCTTCCAAGGTCAGTCCCATTTGCTTCAAATTGAAGAACTCGTTCATCTTTTGGGTGCGATAAGCTGGAGGTAAATACCCCCCTCTTACAGCTTCTTTCAACAAGTCCCAAGTAATGGTATTTTCAGGGACACCTTGATCTCGGCACCACTGCTTCCACCAAAGTCGAGCTTCACCAATTAATTTTAGCTTAGCTATCATGGCTTGGTTGGCTGGGATAGTTTCAGCAGTAGTAAAATAATCTTCCATCGATTCAATCCAAATTTCTGCATCAGCTTCCACATTTTCGCCTTTCCCATTAAACTCTGGAGGTTTGACTTGCTTCAATAAATTCATTTTCTCTTGAGCTTCGTTGGGAATTATTGTGGGTGTGAGATTCTGGGAAATTTTTAGCAATTCGTAAGTTAAATTTTACAACTCTATGTAGCGTCAATAATAGAGTTCAGTACTCAAAATATCTCTCGCTTAGTTTACTGAAACAACTCTCAAATCAACTTTCTTCCCATAAAATTAAATTGCAATTTCAGAGGTTTCAAGACAAAAATAATAAAATAGGATTGCATTATTTCTTTGATTGATGAAGTATCAATCAATCTTTTATTACAACGGATATACAAGGTAATCAGATGGAAGGAAATACATTATTCAGATGGCTCGCAGGCTCATCTTATTTTCTCTCAGGAAAGGATTCCCTACTACAATCTACGTATGACACTCTGATACATCCTTTATGAAGTAACTTGGATTCGGAGAGTGAATATCTAGGAATCTATATTTTTGAGGGAGTTCAGGAAATCCCTCTTTTTTGTAGTTGTGGCGGCTAGAGCAACCTATGACTTTTATTCTGTCAGCCGGAAGGATCTTCGTAACTTCCCCATAGATATATTGGTTTAGTTTGATCTTCTTGCCTCTAGTATACAGGGTTGAGTTTACAGTGGCCTCATGAAATAGATAGATCTTAACAACTTTAAGATCTTCCATCCATTTTACCCTTTTCAGATTATTTTCAAGATAAGCTAGACGGCTTGCATCAATATAGCAATATCCTCCACTAATCATCCACCGTCTTTGACGATATAGAGGCGACGGGTTGTACAACTGATCTAGTACTCGCATCATCTGAATTCTCCAGGAAAAACTGGATGAATGCATAGCTGACATAAACATTACTTGAAAGATCAAGAATCGCTTCCAAGATTCATTACTCTGCCATAATTCAAAAAACATACGTTAATAAAGGGAAGAAAACATGTCCTAGGCTATGCTTACAAAAAAATAATATTTTTCTTAAGCTTACGTCGTAATCTATACTAACGTGCGCTCTGATACCAACTGTGAGGTGTCCGCTAGTCCCAATCCACGGAACACCTTTTAGTAGTCCATCAGTAGGTTTTTCCATAAATGATGCCACCCGGTGCTCCCTTGGAACATTACGGGATTGTCACTTAGGCCCTACCGAGTCTACTTCGCAACGGGAGAGTTCTGGCCGAACCCACTAGGATCGACCTGAAGACTTGGGTTCCTAAAATCGGATGGGTCTCCTAGCAGCCAGCTAGCGTCAGTAATTTTGAGTTCCACTTTTTAGAGGATTACTCAATCTGAAGCGGACTTGCCATTGCACTTGGTTCAAAGAGAATGGGAGACGGAGGGGAGTGTGGTACGTCAACCCTCCTGCCCATAAGGAAAAATCCCATTCTGGTCCCCTAAAACAAGGCAAGTCAGTTCTACCTAATGTGTACTTGGTCAATTTATCGTCTTCCTATTTCTATATCCGATGTAGAAAAGCTCCCAGCTAACCGGGACACCCCTACCATTGGACGGACCCGTCGGGGGTTACGCCCACCCGCTTTCCTCTGATGATGGGCCATCTTTAGTTTTTTAATTACCTACAACACATTTATTGGAACATATACAACCAGCTTCCTTAATTAGTCCGTTTAGTCACACGTTCCTTCACATAATTTATCTCACTAACATGCATACAATTCGAATAGTAAAGCAAACTTCTTTATTATATTGGAAGTCTTATTACAATTTCCATCATTCCGTCCCAACGGAAGATACACAGAATTCCATAAGGACATTCTGTCCACCAAGATTCCACCCTCATAACTAGTATTTAGGGTTCCAGGATCCCATCTTGGGTCACGAAGGGGCTCGTCAGATTCTTGGAACAATGCAGGATTTACAGCCAGAGCCCCCTCTGGCACCTACAATTCCTACTGCACGAGACTATCCCTACTGACAGACCTTTCACCTACGGAGCCGGTCCAAGCCTCTCGTGGCGATAATCATGACCCCCTTGGAGTAGGGTCTCGTCGCTAGCTTGGGGGTAGCCTAGCGCGATCCTTCCTTTTATTCTGTTGGCAATAATTTCAATCAAAATCTAGATTCTAGCAAACACAAACAGTCCTTTCAAATATGTATGAAATAGTGCAATGACAATCATCCCAACATGTAAATCACAGTTTCACATAACCAAGGTAGACCTTATCCTAAGGTAACCTTTCATTCTAATGAGGATTCTTCTCCCCATAAAGAAGTGTTGAGTACACCTCTTAAAACATGTTAAGCAGGGCATGAGTTTTCCATTTGGATTCACTTATCTAACATAAGCAAAATCCCTTAAGGAAATACATTATGTCAATAAACTTAACGAGATGATCTTTAGGATTCCTAAATAGATAACCAGTTTCTATAACCTTCACTAATCAATTCTTAACCTTGTCGCATTTGATCATAACTATATTGAATGCGCATAAAGACATATGTATAATAACCTTTGGCAATTAATTCTATCATGATTCAATGCCTTAGTATCCCAACTATTCTAGCTAGAAATCATAGTGATTAATCGTTTTATGCTTGAACTAATATGTCTTTCTAGATGAGTTATGTGTAAGCGAAGAATATGAAAGCTAATATCCTATGCAATTTTTCTTATATTGTAAAATTGATAATCTAGTAATGAATAACCTGGTTTGGCGGCATGACGACATTAGGAACTTCATCTTTACTCGCGCTCGCATTAGCCACACCCGATGTTCCAATTGTGGTGGCAATTCCCGCAACCTCGGGCACTCCCCTATCATTGGCAATACCCGTTGCTTGACCGGTTGCGTTGATTTCCATGGTTTTTTCACTTTGTCGCTTTGGAGCCATAGTCCACGAGGAGTTTGAGAGATAGGGAAGGTGGGATAGATTTTTGATGAGAGAGAGTAGAGAATATGGCTTAGTTAAAGATCGAGACAGGGGATTTGAGCTAACTCTTTTCCTCTTTCTCTTTCTCTCTCTCTCTCTCTCTCTCTCTCTCTCTCTCTCTCTCTCTCTCTCTCTCTCTTCTCTCTCTCTAGCTTCTCGCAGTCTCTTGAAGGAGTGTTCTTCCTTCTCTCTTCTTCTCTCTTGCAGCCTCTCGGGGTCTCCTTATGTTCCTTATGCCTCTCCCATGCCTCATATTTATAGTGAATTGGGGAAGAGGGCTTGTGGTTGAGAAGTGGAGCTCTTTGTGGAGGGGGATCTTGGAAAGATCAGTGATTTGATGCTCAGATCATAAATCTAATGGTTCCATTGGCTCCGAAAGGGGGGTAAAACCCCAAGACACTTGATTAGAAAGCTCTCAGTTCACTCCTTCTTCTTTTCTCTGTTCGAAGTGCTGTCTATTGCCTGTAAATTGCGATCGCGGCGCGCGCGATTTCGCCAGTCACTTTTCTTTATTTTTCTTTTTATAAAATCTTCAAACTAACTAACACATCACTTGTTTTTTTCTTTTAAATGACATCTAGTTCTAGAAATCTCCATATCTCTTTTCTTTTTTTAAAAAAAATAAGATAATCTCTAAAATATCTAAAATATTATAGTCTTATCCAAAAGTCTAATATTTTTAGACCATCCAAACTATACACATTATCCTAGTGATTAATATAACTCATAAGTTTCGTTCACATTGTAATTTACGTGAAGGATGGCCACGGTCCTTGCCAATTCGAGAAAAATATCGAATTTACGACTCTTGATTTTTCTGAATAAAATATTTTAAATTAAATTAATAATTAATGTTAGTTAGTTTTTACCTTAGTTAGTCTTTAGTTAGTAATCTTACTAACTTATTAATTAACTAACTAACTTTTGAACTAACCAACTAACTTTTATTGTGTGGAAATATTACATCCTTCTCCCCTTAGAGAAATCGAGATGTCCTCATCTCGAGAGAAACTGTGGGTATTTTTTATGAAGAGCATCCTCATCTATCCATGAAGCATCTTCTTCAGGGTAATCCTTCCATTGGACAAGGTATTCTCTAAGGGTTCTACTCCTCAATTTTCTCTCCCTTACATCAATGACTCTGTCAGGTTGTAGCTCAAGGACTCCTTGGCTAGGTATTACAACTTGTTCATCATCAAGGATATGGTTAGGGTTAGCTACGTATGCTTTCAATAAGCTAACATGAAATACATTGTGGATTTTTATATTCTCAGGGAGTTGTATCTTGTAAGCGCTTGGTCCTAGGCACTTGAGAATCTTATAGGGTCCACAATATCTTGGACTTAGCTTCTTAAACTCACCTAAAGACAAAGAACTCTTCTTTGGATGGACACGGATGAAGACCATGTCTCCCTCTTTGAAGATTCGTTCTTGCCTTTTTAGATCAGCATACGCCTTTTGTCAATCCTTGGCAGCTTGAATATCCTGTCTGATGATCTTGATTTGATCATCCATTTCTTCTAACATTTTTCTTGAGGCTTCTACCCTTAGAGTAGGATTGGAAAAATTAAGTGGCATATGACAATCTTGACCATATAATGCCTGAAATGGAGTCATCTGAATACTTCGATGATAGGAGGCATTATAGGCAAATTCCACTAAGGATAGATACTGAATCCACCTTTTAGGTTCCTTGCTGCAATATGCACGTAGAATATCCTCAATTACTTGATTAACTCGTTCTGTCTGCCCATCAGTTTGTGGATGATAAGCAGTACTGAAACAAAGTTGGGTTCCAATGGCTTCAAATAAACTCTTCTAGAAGTGTGATGTGAAAAGAGAATCACGATCACTGATGATCCTTTTAGGTAACCCATGTAACCTAAAAATCTCTTTTACAAAAATTCTAGCAATATCTGAAGCCTTGTAATTGGTTTTTGTTGGGAGAAGATGAGCGACCTTTGTTAGCATGTCTACTATTACCATTATTGAGTTATATCCTCCTTGTACAGAAGGTAACCCAACTACAAAGTCCATGCTAATAAATTCCCATTTCATCTGGGGAATGTCAAGTGGCTGGAGTTTTCCTGGTAACTTAACACGTTCAGATTTTACCCTTTGGCAATTTAGACATTTAGTGACATACTTAAGTACATCACCCTTGAGTTTTTGCCAGTAATAACTTTTCTTGACAGCATTAAGAGTTTTTTCATATCCTGGGTGTCCTGAAAAAGGAGAATCATGTGCTTCCCAAAGTATCCTTTTCTTGAGAGTCTGACTTGAAGGAATGCATAGTCTCATTCTGAAATAAACAAGTCCTTCATCTTCATCTATAGAGAATTCCTGATACTTAGTCTTGAGTTTGGGATCTTGTTCCTTATTCTGAACTTCCCAAAACAATTGTTGATAGTCTGGGTCCTTATTTGCTTCATCCTTGGTCAACTCGATGATAGGATTAGTCGGCATCGATACCATTGTAGCTAGAGTTTCTGACCTAGATGGTTCTTCAGTGATAAGAGCATTAAGGAAGGCTTTACGGCTAAGGGCATCTGCTACTACATTTTCTTTACCGAGTCTGAACTTAATTTCAAAGTCATATTCCTGTAGAACCTCGATCCAACGTTGTTGCCTCATATTAAGATCAGGTTGAGTAAAAATCCACTTAAGACTTTTATGATCTACGACTAGGGAAAACTTATTTCCAAGGAAGTAATGTCTCCATAATTTGAGAACATGAATCACAGCTAATAACTCCAGGTCATGAATAGCATATTTCTGCTCATGGATTTTCAACTTTCTTGAAGAGTAAGCTATAGGATGTCCTTCCTGCATTAGTACACATCCCAATGCAAGAGAGCTGGCATCTGTGACAACTTCAAATTCCTTGCTTAAGTCAGGTAGCCTTAAGATAGGAGCAGTTACCAGACTATGCTTTAGTTGCTCAAAGCTAGACTGTTCGATTGGCGTCCAATTAATGGCAACTTGCTTCTTAAGTAAATTTGTAAGAGGTGCTGCAATTTGAGCATAGTTTCTGATGAATACCCTATACCATCCTGTTAGGCCAAGGAAACCTCTCACTTCCTTGATAGTGGTTGGGGGTGGCCAATCTTGAACATCCTTGACCTTGGCAGGATCTACTAATATACCCTCAATAGACACTATGAATCCCAAGTATTCAATCTTTCTTTTGAAGAATGCACACTTCTTCTTCTTGGCATACAACTTGTGTGTTCTCATTGTCTCTAGAACAATGTGAAGATGTGGTTCATGATCCTCTTCCTCCTTAGAATAAGTTAGGACGTCATCGAAGAATACAAGGACAAAGTCATCAAGGTGGGGTCTAAAAATGTCCTGCATTAACCTGTTGAAGGTAGCTGGAGCATTTGTCAATCCAAATGACATCACAATGAATTCGAAATGGCCGTATCTTGTGTTGAAGGCGGTCTTTGGAATATCTTCATTCTTGACTCTAATCTGGTAATATCCTGACCGAAGATCAATCTTAGAAAAGATCTTTGCTCCTTGTAGACGATCAAGAAGCTCATCAATCCTTGGGATTCGGTACTTATTCTTTACTGTCACTTTGTTTAGCCCTCGGTAGTCGATACAAAGATGGAGAGTTCCATCTTTCTTCTTTTGGAATAATACTGGGGCTCCCCATGGTGAATTACTTGGCCGGATATACCCTTGTTCTAGCAGTTGCTTGAGTTGCTCTTTTAGTTCGATGGCTTCAGGAATAGACATTTTGTAAGGTCTTTTTGCCACTGGAGCGGCTCCTAGAACAAGTTTGATCTCATGATCAACTTCTCTTTTCGGAGGTAACTCAATTAGCTCTTCAGGAAATATGTCAGCATACTCTTTTAACCAGGATGGTTCTTCTTCTGCATGACCATCTTGATTTGTCTTGTTTAGCTTGATCAAGTAAACAGGTAATCCTTTCTTCAAGCCTTTCACAATTCGAGAAGCTTTTGCCAATTGAACTTTAGGTTTCCTTGTTTCACCTTGTGTAGTTGCTATTTCACCGTTCAAATCCTGAAATGTGACTTGACCTTTTCCACAATGGATATGAGCATCATTGGGAATCATCCAATCCATTCCTAGTAAACATTCATAGGCTCCTAGGTTCATTACCCTGAACCTCATACTTGAAAGGTTTTCCCCTAGGTTAACTTCTACCTTGGCAGTTTGCTGTGTAGAAAGTACTTCCTTTCCATTTGCTAATTCCACAAGCAGCTTTGATGCATTTACAGTATCTATACCTATCTTCTTAGCACACTTGGGTGAAATAAATGAGTGTGTACTTCCACAGTCAATCAAAACTTTAAATGATTTACCTTGGTGACTAGCCGGTGTCTGTATTACCGAATATTGACGATTTGGTCCTTTCCTGTGGAATGCAGCATGAACAGTTGCTCTTTCAATATCTTCTTCCATAGTAGGATCTTCCTCCTTATTAGTCTCTTTTAGGGTAATATTTGATGTTCTTCCTCTTGCCATAGCTACATGACCACGACCTTGGGCAGCTCTGCCTTGACCTCGAAATTGGCCTTGGTGATGGTTTCTACCAAGCTTTGGACAATCTCTCCTGAAATGTCCTGTCTCATTACAGTGGAAGCACCTAAGACCATCCCTGTTTCCTTGGGTAGGAATAAAATTTCCAATTGCATTGGATTTTGCCTTCTTCTTTTGTCCTTGGAAAAATTGTCCTTGGGTTCTTTTTGCTTGACCTTTGAATCCTCCTTTGTTCTGGTTATTTTAGCTCCAGAACTTATTGTTATTAGGCTTTGATTGTACTTCCCGCACAATAGGAGTAGCTCGAATCAAAGCATCCTGGAGGTCTATGGGGCGCATTGATTCTAAACGAGTGTTCAGAGGATAATTTAGCCCATTGCAAAACTTGGACACTTGTTGAACAGTATCCATGGGGGGTGCATATTTAAGAAGAGAAACAAACTTGGAGTAGTATGCTTCCAAGGTCAGTCCCATTTGCTTCAAATTGAAGAACTCGTTCATCTTTTGGGTGCGATAAGCTGGAGGTAAATACCCCCCTCTTACAGCTTCTTTCAACAAGTCCCAAGTAATGGTATTTTCAGGGACACCTTGATCTCGGCACCACTGCTTCCACCAAAGTCGAGCTTCACCAATTAATTTTAGCTTAGCTATCATGGCTTGGTTGGCTGGGATAGTTTCAGCAGTAGTAAAATAATCTTCCATCGATTCAATCCAAATTTCTGCATCAGCTTCCACATTTTCGCCTTTCCCATTAAACTCTGGAGGTTTGACTTGCTTCAATAAATTCATTTTCTCTTGAGCTTCGTTGGGAATTATTGTGGGTGTGAGATTCTGGGAAATTTTTAGCAATTCGTAAGTTAAATTTTACAACTCTATGTAGCGTCAATAATAGAGTTCAGTACTCAAAATATCTCTCGCTTAGTTTACTGAAACAACTCTCAAATCAACTTTCTTCCCATAAAATTAAATTGCAATTTCAGAGGTTTCAAGACAAAAATAATAAAATAGGATTGCATTATTTCTTTGATTGATGAAGTATCAATCAATCTTTTATTACAACGGATATACAAGGTAATCAGATGGAAGGAAATACATTATTCAGATGGCTCGCAGGCTCATCTTATTTTCTCTCAGGAAAGGATTCCCTACTACAATCTACGTATGACACTCTGATACATCCTTTATGAAGTAACTTGGATTCGGAGAGTGAATATCTAGGAATCTATATTTTTGAGGGAGTTCAGGAAATCCCTCTTTTTTGTAGTTGTGGCGGCTAGAGCAACCTATGACTTTTATTCTGTCAGCCGGAAGGATCTTCGTAACTTCCCCATAGATATATTGGTTTAGTTTGATCTTCTTGCCTCTAGTATACAGGGTTGAGTTTACAGTGGCCTCATGAAATAGATAGATCTTAACAACTTTAAGATCTTCCATCCATTTTACCCTTTTCAGATTATTTTCAAGATAAGCTAGACGGCTTGCATCAATATAGCAATATCCTCCACTAATCATCCACCGTCTTTGACGATATAGAGGCGACGGGTTGTACAACTGATCTAGTACTCGCATCATCTGAATTCTCCAGGAAAAACTGGATGAATGCATAGCTGACATAAACATTACTTGAAAGATCAAGAATCGCTTCCAAGATTCATTACTCTGCCATAATTCAAAAAACATACGTTAATAAAGGGAAGAAAACATGTCCTAGGCTATGCTTACAAAAAAATAATATTTTTCTTAAGCTTACGTCGTAATCTATACTAACGTGCGCTCTGATACCAACTGTGAGGTGTCCGCTAGTCCCAATCCACGGAACACCTTTTAGTAGTCCATCAGTAGGTTTTTCCATAAATGATGCCACCCGGTGCTCCCTTGGAACATTACGGGATTGTCACTTAGGCCCTACCGAGTCTACTTCGCAACGGGAGAGTTCTGGCCGAACCCACTAGGATCGACCTGAAGACTTGGGTTCCTAAAATCGGATGGGTCTCCTAGCAGCCAGCTAGCGTCAGTAATTTTGAGTTCCACTTTTTAGAGGATTACTCAATCTGAAGCGGACTTGCCATTGCACTTGGTTCAAAGAGAATGGGAGACGGAGGGGAGTGTGGTACGTCAACCCTCCTGCCCATAAGGAAAAATCCCATTCTGGTCCCCTAAAACAAGGCAAGTCAGTTCTACCTAATGTGTACTTGGTCAATTTATCGTCTTCCTATTTCTATATCCGATGTAGAAAAGCTCCCAGCTAACCGGGACACCCCTACCATTGGACGGACCCGTCGGGGGTTACGCCCACCCGCTTTCCTCTGATGATGGGCCATCTTTAGTTTTTTAATTACCTACAACACATTTATTGGAACATATACAACCAGCTTCCTTAATTAGTCCGTTTAGTCACACGTTCCTTCACATAATTTATCTCACTAACATGCATACAATTCGAATAGTAAAGCAAACTTCTTTATTATATTGGAAGTCTTATTACAATTTCCATCATTCCGTCCCAACGGAAGATACACAGAATTCCATAAGGACATTCTGTCCACCAAGATTCCACCCTCATAACTAGTATTTAGGGTTCCAGGATCCCATCTTGGGTCACGAAGGGGCTCGTCAGATTCTTGGAACAATGCAGGATTTACAGCCAGAGCCCCCTCTGGCACCTACAATTCCTACTGCACGAGACTATCCCTACTGACAGACCTTTCACCTACGGAGCCGGTCCAAGCCTCTCGTGGCGATAATCATGACCCCCTTGGAGTAGGGTCTCGTCGCTAGCTTGGGGGTAGCCTAGCGCGATCCTTCCTTTTATTCTGTTGGCAATAATTTCAATCAAAATCTAGATTCTAGCAAACACAAACAGTCCTTTCAAATATGTATGAAATAGTGCAATGACAATCATCCCAACATGTAAATCACAGTTTCACATAACCAAGGTAGACCTTATCCTAAGGTAACCTTTCATTCTAATGAGGATTCTTCTCCCCATAAAGAAGTGTTGAGTACACCTCTTAAAACATGTTAAGCAGGGCATGAGTTTTCCATTTGGATTCACTTATCTAACATAAGCAAAATCCCTTAAGGAAATACATTATGTCAATAAACTTAACGAGATGATCTTTAGGATTCCTAAATAGATAACCAGTTTCTATAACCTTCACTAATCAATTCTTAACCTTGTCGCATTTGATCATAACTATATTGAATGCGCATAAAGACATATGTATAATAACCTTTGGCAATTAATTCTATCATGATTCAATGCCTTAGTATCCCAACTATTCTAGCTAGAAATCATAGTGATTAATCGTTTTATGCTTGAACTAATATGTCTTTCTAGATGAGTTATGTGTAAGCGAAGAATATGAAAGCTAATATCCTATGCAATTTTTCTTATATTGTAAAATTGATAATCTAGTAATGAATAACCTGGTTTGGCGGCATGACGACATTAGGAACTTCATCTTTACTCGCGCTCGCATTAGCCACACCCGATGTTCCAATTGTGGTGGCAATTCCCGCAACCTCGGGCACTCCCCTATCATTGGCAATACCCGTTGCTTGACCGGTTGCGTTGATTTCCATGGTTTTTTCACTTTGTCGCTTTGGAGCCATAGTCCACGAGGAGTTTGAGAGATAGGGAAGGTGGGATAGATTTTTGATGAGAGAGAGTAGAGAATATGGCTTAGTTAAAGATCGAGACAGGGGATTTGAGCTAACTCTTTTCCTCTTTCTCTTTCTCTCTCTCTCTCTCTCTCTCTCTCTCTCTCTCTCTCTCTCTTTCTCTCTCTCTAGCTTCTCGCAGTCTCTTGAAGGAGTGTTCTTCCTTCTCTCTTCTTCTCTCTTGCAGCCTCTCGGGGTCTCCTTATGTTCCTTATGCCTCTCCCATGCCTCATATTTATAGTGAATTGGGGAAGAGGGCTTGTGGTTGAGAAGTGGAGCTCTTTGTGGAGGGGGATCTTGGAAAGATCAGTGATCTGATGCTCAGATCATAAATCTGATGGTTCCATTGGCTCCGAAAGGGGGGTAAAACTCCAAGACACTTGGTTAGAAAGCTCTCAGTTCACTCCTTCTTCTTTTCTCTGTTCGAAGTGCTGTCTATTGCCTGTAAACTGCGATCGCGGCGCGCGCGATTTCGCCAGTCACTTTTCTTTATTTTTATTTTTATAAAATCTTCAAACTAACTAACACATCACTTGTTTTTTTCTTTTAAATGACATCTAGTTCTAGAAATCTCCATATCTCTTTTCTTTAAAAAAAAAAATTAAGATAATCTCTAAAATATCTAAAATATTCTAGTCTTGTCCAAAAGTCTAATATTTTTAGACCATCCAAACTATACACATTATCCTAGTGATTAATATAACTCATAAGTTTCGTTCACATTGTAATTTACGTGAAGGATGGCCACGGTCCTTGCCAATTCGAGAAAAATATCGAATTTACGACTCTTGATTTTTCTAAATAAAATATTTTAAATTAAATTAATAATTAATGTTAGTTAGTTTTTACCTTAGTTAGTCTTTAGTTAGTAATCTTACTAACTTATTAATTAACTAACTAACTTTTGAACTAACCAACTAACTTTTATTGTGTGGAAATATTACAATCGGTCATATGAACCTTCGAAGGCCATACAGACACTTGAAACACCTTTCTTGCACAAGGAATAGAATAATCAGTGAGGCGTAGATGTAGAGGCGACGCTAGTCGACTATCTAGTGACCCAGCCCATTAGCTGCATCAAGCGGAGTCGTAGTCCCCCAAAAGAATCTTGATCGAGCAGGGGGCACAACGAAAACCCTATAAACCGGTGAGGAAAGTTAGAAACGTACAAGCCTATCAGGCCAAACCCATAAACGAGAGTGCAAGAGGCACTTAGATACTTTGTTTTCTCACTCACTCTGATTTCCAGCACTCGAAACACACTTAAGAAAAGCTAAAATCCTAATTGCACACAATACACGGAAAAGGATACACACATGCACACATAGAGTGAGGGTAAGTTCAGGACTATTTGTAATTAACAAGGAACTCACTCAGACATAAGAACTTGAAGGAACCCATCAGTAAGAGAAGATTCCACCGGGTGATCGAATCCCCATGTGTAGGACCAAGCGAAGAACACAACTGAAAAGCCAGATGTAGCAAGGATCCACACTATTGGGGAAGTAGATCTACCCGACCTCATCAACCTGATTGACAACTTGGCAGAACAAGAAATCTTAGACATGGAAGAGCTCAATTTGTAGAAGCAACAAAGAACTTGAGCTAGGAGACTTTCCTAAGGGCGATCCAACTATTAGTGAGCAAATATGATGCTCAAACCTAGTTAGAACACCACAGCACACCTGTAGAGGACATCATAGCGGACCTTGAGGAGGAGAGGAAACCAGCATGCAAAGCTTTGTAAGGCATAGTTGTGTACAACTAGGATCAGTAGACTAGGAGCTTCCACCAGAACATGGAAATGCGAGAGATCCAGAGAGTGCTAGCCCTAGCAGGCAAAAATCAGATAGAGAGTGAGAGAGCACTAGAAGGAGACCTCACGTTGAGCGAGCTTTTGACAAAGCGGTTGTGAGATAACATGGTAAAGCAGAGCAAAATGTTGTCGCATTAGCAACATCACTATTGGCAAGGTTAGGAGTTAGCCAAGGCTCTAAGAGCCAATAAAAAATTCTCATGGTAGAAAAGCAACCGGACAAATACCAGCCATATAGCTTCGTGAAGCAATTCGAGCAGATAAGGGAGGCCAACAGCCTCACTGATCTCACTCAACACTTGCAAGCTTTCGGTCTCTGCTTAGGCAATAAGGGTAGGATGTGGTACACTAGTCTAGATGCTGCTGAGCGAGCCAATTTTAATGGCTTGAAAACTCTCTTCATTAAGAGATCTTTTGAACCTAGATACTTCGATAACCTGCTAATGTGACTCATGAATGTCAAGTAGAGAGATAAAGAGAAAATCCGAGATTATGTAACCCATGTGAGGAGCCTCTTTGAGAGAATCCCTATAGGCGAGAGACCAACCAAAAGAGCGGTGCCCACGGTATTCATTAACGGAATACAAAGTGAAGAGCTCTACAAAGCCTTGGCGGGAAACTCGAGCCTGCAGCAGCGAGACGTGCTGGCAAGGGTCTTTGAGGAAGCTATTAGAGTGGATGACCAACTTAAGGAGAGTAGCTCCTCCAGGAGCTTGAATTGAGAAGAGTTCAGCGCTAGGAATTCCAAAAGGGCTTCAACGTTGAGGGAGAGATCATGCCCAAGTGCTCAGGATAAAGGGAAGGGAAAACTCAGGATAAGAGCTAGTAGAGATGAAGATGGAAATAGCCAAATTGCAGGAGATGATGAGATGACCAATGTGCCCACACATCCAATGTGTGTTTTGTGGCAAAAACCACCTACCAGTCAAGTGTCAGGACCCTAGGTCATGACCTTGTGCTAATTGTGGTAGGTTTTTGGTCATGATGCTATGCATTGTCAATTACCTCGAAGAATCCCATACTCCCAGCCTCATGGTCAACCCTACCTCACAAATAGCCTGCCAAACTTCTTTGAAAGGGGAGTCCCATTGGCCCTCTCAGCACCTAATGACACTAAGCCAACCATCCCTAGGATGGAGATAAACCTTACGGGTATCCCTAGATCACCTGGACCGTATGTAACCCATCCACCGAGTGACACTCCAGTCCACTATGTGGAGAAACCGAGCGGCGACGAGCCTTATATACATCCTTATGTATCGTACAACGAAGAAGGAAATGTAGTCCTTATGGACTACCGACTAGTATCGGTGATGGAGTTAGGAAGAGGGAGAGGCAGAGGCCTAGGAGGGTAGATGCAAGAGCCAATTGTGTGTTGGCCTTGCGGTCACCCAGGACATGTTTCTTCGTGCTGCCCCAAGAGGGAGCAAGCAAATAGAGACAAGGCTCACCTAAGATGTGATGAGTGTGGAGTCACCCATCTCTTTGTCGATTGCCCTAGACAAAATCCATCCTCTAGTTTGGAAAATAATCCATCGGTCATCCCATTGGGGTTGTTTGGTGTTGAGATGCTCAATGGGGAGGCCACACATGTCCCATTGTATGTCATGACCCATGCGCAAACAAAGCATGCCGGCATATCATTGCCAGGGCATAGCAATCTCGATGCAACCTCAATCAAAAAGAAGAGTCATAGACAGAGGAAGAAGAGACCAGATGCTAAGGTCACACTCAAAACCAAAAGTACCATGACACTGCCTATTGGGAAGAAAGTCACTGGCGCAGAGACAGAAATGTCAACTCCAAAGATGACTGAGAAGGGAAGTGCTAAGGTCAGGGAGTACCCCAACCCAAAGCGACAACTCGAAGCTATCGAGAAAGTGAAGGAGTGGGTGAACGAAGCCTAAGAGTGCCTAAAAGATACTAAGCCCATACTAGAAGACAAGATCGATGATCTCTCAAGCATAAGCATGCTAGTCTCATCCCCACAATGAAAATCGAGGGATGCAACTGCACCACAAGTAGTGTCGCTTAGATAAAGTTTGAGTGCTATGGGCCAACAAGCTAGTCCAGGCCATTGGCCAAGAACTGCGAAGTTAGGAGAGAGGCAAGCAGCTAGCAACCTCCTTAATATATTGGTGACCACCCCTGTGACTTTAGACCCACCTCCCCGTTCTACTAGCACAAGCATGGTGCACTACACGGTGAGGTAGACACTCCCCCTAGGTAGAGCATGTCTTTTCTTTTTCAGGTTCTCCTGGATGCTGCAACCACCAACATCAAAGGACCCGCATCCACTCAACATACCCTTGATCTCCATCAATGCAATCATTTTCAAGCTCCCCAACCACTAGTAATCAACACAATGCCTCATCATCCACTTAGGCAACCACCCTTTGAAGCACCAGATCCTCAACAACAAAGCCTTGCAAGTGCCATGGGACTGGCACTCGTCTAGGAGGGGGTAATGTTAACCCCAGCTCAAGATGGAAAAACTAGAATGAAATGTAAAAGAAATGGAAGAAGAAGGATGATGAAGAACAAACAAAGGCGCAAGGGTGGCCTCTAAAATCAAGTTAAAGGAAAAAGCATATTTTTAAGGAATATGTCCCAAAACTTTTGTAAAAGAATGCCAGGCTCCCTTCTGTGCAAATTGTAAAAGGATAGACATGCATAGGCTAAAGAAATAGACCAAGTAAAAGGGAATGGAAAAGAAGACCTTGCCACAATGGCTGGTCATGTAAAAAAGGGGATGGGTGTCCATGGGATTTTAGGGCATGTATATAAATTTCAAAAAGTGAATGAGAGCTCATTCTTTGGTGTGTGGCAACAAGAGTCTCTTCTTCTTCTTTTCTTCTCTTCTCTTCGGTGTGTGGCAACAAGAGTCTCTTCTTCTTCTTTTCTTCTCTTCTCTTTTCTTGCTTGTGTTTGCTTGAGAGAGGGAGTGTGAGAGTGTGAGGGAGTGAGTGTGTGAGGGTGAGGGATCAAGGAGGTGAAGCTATCCACTATCTCCTCTCTTCTTCTTCTCTTCTCTTTTCTCACACGTAGCTATGGAGGATGGAGCTTGGAGGTGGAGGCTTGAGGATGCTTGAGCTTGCATCAAGAATCGTGGAGCTAATGGAGTGCTTGAGGGAGGAGGCAACTCATTTGAGCATTGAGGTAAGCTCACTAGACCTCGATGGGATCAAAGGTATATCGGCTAGGTGAGAGATAGGCATAGGTGCTAGCTTGAAACACTTGAACGAATAAGCGGTCCATGGGTCTTAGCGGTTGAGCGTGAGCTCACCTCAACAGTTGGGGTATAGAGCAATTGCATAAAGATTTCCATACTTAATATAGACCTTTCTTTCAATGTTTAGGACCTTAAATAATAAAAAATTCATATGCATCACCATCTGTTATACATTATATCACCATTATCCACTCTTGGCCTCAAGGATTCATGCCAAGAAGGCTCAAGATCATGTCTCATTAACATTGTTATGAATTTGAGTGTAATTCTAGTATAAAAGACATGAGAGTCTAATAAAAGAAACCCTTTTTTTTAGAATGCACGCCATTTATAAGGTTACCATAAATATTTCATTATTAAACTTTTCTCATATTGAACAACATTTATAATGCACATTAAGGTTGCTATAAAGAAAAAAATCAACTAGGATATTCATATGGTGTTGGAAACCAGATTTATAGCATTGGAATGTGTGCACAAGAGGGAGAAGAGAGCTCAAAGTACAAGAATGAAATCTTGCTTACTAAGTTGCTTAGAGTACAACTTGGATACACTCTCTCACACTTGATAGTGATCCATAGGCTGTTTATATAGCCTTTGCCAAGCTAGGGTTAAGGTTTCCCTTGCCCCTAGGGCTATTCACACTCATCTACCCTTATACTCCCTTGCTTACAGTGGGTTCCTATGCCTGCCTTCTAACACCCCCCCTCAATGCCAGGGTGGCATTGGATTACAAAGCATGTAAGAGGTTCCCCCCCCCTCCCCCTTTTTGGGATGCCTTTATAAATCAGGCTTACAATGTTGTTTTAGGTAGATGATTTAAATAGTCAAAACTGTGGATCTTTAGATGGATTGGAGGCATAGTTGGCCACCAATTCTTTGGGCATTTCAGGAGTGTTGGGGCATTTACTAGTGATATGCCCTGTCTTCTTGCACTTGTTACATTTCATCTTCTCGGGGTACTTCTTCCAACAGTTGTTTACAAGATGTCCTTTTTTCTTACAAAAAGAACATCTAGTGAGAACTGTATGAACCAATACTTGATCACGGGAATTTGAAGTTGCCTGACTATTGCTGCTTTCTTTGTGGTTCCTCTTTTCTTCATCCAAATAGGATTGAATGGTACTTGCCAAAGTAGGATCTGGAATGTTGGTGAGAGTGGTTACAAGAGTAGGAAACACCTATTTTACAGCTTTTAGGAGAATAGCAATAGCATCTTCTTCATGTATTGGAGCTTATACAGAAGCAAGTTGTGCCATAAGTCCCTTCATATAAGAAATGAATTTTCCCAAATCTTCTCCTGAACGATATTCCAAGCTAAAGAATTCAATTTTAAGGAATATTTTAGTATTTTTGCCAGTGGCTCCATAGAGCTTTTCAAGCTCATTCCATTTTTCTTTAGTAGTGTTTAGTTGATCAACATGATGAATCAAGAATTCATCTAAGTGTAGCATTATGATTGCTTGAGCACGTTGGTCATCCTCTATATCAACAAGATTTGCAGAATTTACAACTCTACTGCCTTGAATGAGAGGCCAATACCCTCTCTCCATCATTTTGTATTTTATAAGTACCTGCCATGGGTGGAAATCCTTGCCATTAAACTTTCGAATTTGAGGACGGACATCAGCATATGTTGTGGTCATTGGGAAGGTCTTACCAATTGTTAGGACAAGGGTAGTGTCTAGTCCCTTACAAACTTTCCACTGAATGTGGAAGCAAATTAGAAAATTTGAAATCAAAGTTGCAATGAAGAGAAAGGCTGAAAATCATATAAGTGTAATATTTCAAAGTATGACTTTGGTGGTCCTTTCTTATGTGCAAACTTCTGAGGTTTAATAGTCTTTTTAGGTTTTAATGAAGTAAACCTAAACTGGACTTTAGGCTCCTCCTTGTGGTATGGCTTAGTGGATGAAGCTTGTGTTGGACAAGGTTGGTTTATGATCTCAATGCTTATTGCTGATGATTCCGAGGAGAGTACAATGACACTCATGCTTTTGATTTCATTGACCAATGTACTTGAGACAAAGTCACTCACGATATGCAATACTTCTAGTGTATGATGGTCTATGTGTTAATTGTACACATAACCTTACAGTAATATACGAAGAGGAATAAAATACTCAATGGATTTTAGTGAATGCCTAGTAAGCAATTAACCAGATGATTCATGATTAGTGTTTAGAAAACACTATTGTCAAGCTTAGTGAAGTGCTTGAATGGAACCCGATTGGAAGTCGGCTTCCCGATGCTTAGTGATGTCCATTGAGCATGCCCAAGAGCTTTAGAATCTGGAATAGGCTTCAGAGACTCTTCTTCAATGATTAGAATCACTGTTAATGAAGCTTAGAGTGAAAAAAATGACAAAATGTCAAGCTTGGAGCTTATTGGCTATGGCTGTCCAAAAAAACACAGTTAGGGTTTGACAGAGATCTCTCTCTGTGAGAGGAATTTCCAGGAACCCTTTTAGGTGAAGATAGCCCACTTGGGGGGCTATCAAAGCCCCAAGATAGCTGCAAGGATTACATTGCCTGCTGTGTGTACAGAACCCCAAATTCTGCGCTATCAGAAACTGTGCCTATTTCTGGGAATCACGCAATGCTGCCCACGCCGTCGACTAATCCTGAGGTCTATCGTGCCAAGCTGATTTGCCCTAAGATAGGCAAGAAGTCCCTAGAAGAAATCAGAGGGAGATATGGCCTCCTTTGTCCTCTCGAAGTCCTCCAATGGAGGTAGGTTGCAGGCAGCTATGGAGGAAAGAAGGATAAGATGAAGGAGATAGAGGCTCATGTGCACTTAGTGATAGCTGAGGCTGAGGGAAGCTGAGGAGATCAAAGATGGCTCTGATACCATGTTAGAAACCAGAGTTGCAGCATTGGAATGTGTGCACAAGAGGGAGAAGAGAGCTCAAAGTACAAGAATGAAATCTTGCTTACTAAGTTGCTCAGAGTACAACTTGGGTACACTCTCTCACACTTGATAGTGACCCATAGGCTGTTTATATAGCCTTTACCAAGCTAGGGTTAGGGTTTCCCCTGCCCCTAGGGCTATTCACACTCATCTGCCCTTATACTCCCTTGCTTACAATGGGTTCCTATGCCTGCCTTCTAACATATGGAAACACACACACACACACACACACACACATTCTACTTATATATGCTCTACCTTGACATATTTGCACATTTTATGGAGAGAGAGAAAGAGACCCACACACACACACACACAAACACTATTGTGTGATCCATGGCTTTAATGAACTCCCACACAAACACGCATGCTCACATGTCTTTTTGGTACACATTCTCAAACTATGTGTCTCACCTTTCAATAGCCTAATCATGCATGCAACCATACCTCTCTTTACATAATAGCCCATACTCATATACTCTTGCTTCATAATTATTGAATCCCTAAAGGGCTGCTATATATGGACTCTCTCTTTGTATGCTATGTATCACTTTTGTAATACTTCCATGCAATTAAAAGTTAGTTGGTTAGTTCGAAAGTTAGTTGATCAATTAGTAAGTTAGTAAGGTTACTAACTAAAGTAAAAACCAACTAACTTAATAAATAACTAACTAACAATTATAAAAAAAATCAAGGATTGTAATCTGATATTTTTTCCGGATTGAGAAGGACTATACCCACCCCGGAAGTTACCACATGAACAAGAGTTATGAGCCATATTAGTCATTAGTGTCTATGTGTATAGTATGGATGGTTCAAAAATACTAGATTTTTGGAAAAAACTAGCATATTTTTTATATTTTGGATATTATTTATTGTAAACATCCTAAAAAGCTATGGAAAATTCTAGAACAAGATATCATGTAAAAAAAAAAGTGGCTTTTTCAGCTAGTTTTGGAGATTTAATGCAAAAAAGAAGGATTGGCAAAATTGCGCGCATCGTGATCGTAGTTTATAGAGATCAAACAGCACTCCAAACAAGGAGAAGAAGAAGGAGTGATTTGGATGATTTTTGAATAAGTATCTTGGAATGTTACCCCCCTTTCGGGGCCAATGTAACCATCAGATTTGTGATTTGAGCATCGGATTGCATCTTAGAAGTTTTAGATTGCTGATTTTGCCAAGATCCCCTCCATAAAGAGCTCTTCTTCTTAGCCACAACCCTTCTTCTCTAATGTAGCTATAAATAAGAGGCATGGGGAGTAGTTTAGGGAGGCCCAAGGAGACCTGGAGAGTCTATGAGAGGGAGGTAGAAGGATACCTCTCCAAGAGGCTGAGAGATGGAGTGAGAGAGAGAGAGAGAGAGAGAGAGAGAGAGGCTGCGAGGGAGAGAGTTAGCTCAATCCCCCCTATCTCAGTCTTCAACTAAGCCATCTTTTCTTACGCTCTCCCATCCCAAATTCACTCCTTCTTCTTTATCTCTCGAATCCACTTACAAACGATGGCTCCAAAGTGACGAGGTGGAAAGACCATGAGAACCACCGCAACTAGTTAAAGAACAGGTATTGCCGGAGATATAAGAGTGCTTGAGGTTGCTAGAGTTGCCACTACTAACAACGAAACATCGGTGTGGCGAATGCAAGTGCAAGCAAAGATGAAATTTGCAATATCATCATTCCAAACCAAGTTATTCACGTTTTAAAAATAGGCTATTATTTTCATATCGCCACATAAAATAATAAGGTTCTTATCAAAATTTTACATAAAATATTAGTTTTTTCATTAAATGGTACAAGATCTACTTGTTAGATTGCATGGATAGCATCCATATAAGAATTAAGTTTTAAAAATAGCTTCCATATTTTTCACTTACATGAATTGACAATTATATCTAGAGAGATTAATCAAGATTATAATTCATAAGATCATGATGGAAATAGTTGCAAGAGAATATTGCACGAAATGAGTAAAAGACTATATGCGCACTTGAGATTAATAAAATAACTTGATGTATTGTCAACACGACAAGGTTAAGGTTGATTAACACTTGTTATGAAAAGTGAATGTCTATTTAAGGGTCTTGTAAATCATATCATTAAATTATTGTCGCAATATTTCTAAAGAAAATTCACTTATATTGGGTAAGTTAGCCCAAAATGGAAAATTCATGTCTTGCCTAACATATTGTAAGAGATGTACTCAACACTTCTTTATGGGGAGGAGAATCCTTATTAGAATGTAAGGTTACCTTAGGATAAGGTTTACCTTGGCTATGGAAGCTGTGAACTGCACAATGGTGTGATTGCCATTGTTTGAAAGAATTGTTTGTATTTGCCAGAATCTAGATCTTTAATTAAAAACATTGACAAACAAGATAAAAGGAAAGATAGTGTTAGGCTATCCCCAAGCTAGCTGCGAGACCCTACTTCAAGGGGGTCATGGTTATTACTTCGAGAGTCTTAGATCAACTCCGTGAAAGGTCTATCCATAGGGATAGCCTTTGGTAGTAGGAAATGTGGGTGCCAGGGGGGGCTCTAGCCGTAAATTTTATATTACTCCTAGAATCTGACAAGCCCCTTCGTGACCCAGGATGGGATCCTGGAACCCTAAATACTAGTTACAAGGGTGGAATCTTGGTGGGAAGAATACCCTTGTGGAATTTTGTATATGTTTCGTAAGGTCGAAAAGATAGAAATTGTAATAAACTTCTAATATAATAAAGAAAATTGTTTTACTCAAGGGTTGTTTGAATTGTATGTTGACGAAGGAAATTTGGTATGGCAGCCTCTATACTATGCCAAACTCCCTTATGCCACAAAGTGAATGAGGTAAGGGCACCACCTAGTCATGGAAGAGTGGACTAGGACGCTATGCAAAAGGGAGAGGAGCTTGTGAGGGAGAAGAGAGGAAAACTAAGAGAGAGAGAGAGAGAGAGAGAGAGCTACAAAAAATAGATGAATCAATAAAACTTAAGAGGGCACAAGAGATGGAGAACCCTCAAGACATAACCAATATACACGATATGGACATCAATAGCATGGACTTATTACACTGTAGAGCATGCATAAGCTATAGTAAGGGAATGAACTGCATAAGCTCATGGGAGAGAATGGGGAAGGCTCAATAGGGCTGAAGAAGGTCTCTTGGCTCTCTCTTGCAAATTACAAAGGAGAAGGCCTCTTTATATAGGCCTTGAGGGTGTTTAGGGAGGAGATTAAGATAGAATAGGAATTAACACCACCAAAGCTGCATTAAGGCAGTTCCACCAATGTGGAAGCTCCATCTAGATGTTTTGTTGAATAATTTTGTACTTAATCAAGTTCAATCATAGGTGAGTTGTCTCCATTCTTCCCCCCATATCTTGAGTCCAAGAGCTCTCCTATTAAAAAATATAGAGAATCTTCATAAAATAAGATCATATCTAGCAATAATGGAGAGAGAGTAGTGAGAATTCATACATTACTACTACACTTAAGGATGATTTGAGGGTTATTTAGGAGGGAAATTCTAATGGTTTATTAGCTTGAGAGAGAGGAGAAGAGAGGGGAAAGGGTTGGGAGTCTAATGAATGATGTTTTATGAAAGTGTTAAGTGTGGGGAAGAAAGTGTGGGTGTGTATAAAATTGGGAGGTGGTCTCCACTGCAGTTGGAAAAAGTTGGCGTCCACCATTTTGGTCATATCTCCCGACTCGTAGCTCCAAAAAATTATGAAAAAATACCAGCCAAAACTTCAGCTCACACGCTACAACTTTTATGTTGAGAAGTTTTTTTGGATCAGAGTGAAAGTATTTTTAAAAAATCTTACAAAATCATGTGCCGCATTTTTCTTCCACTAATGCTTCCAAGAAGGGTCCCATTTGTTTGAATTATCATAAGGCTCCAAAGCCATGACATTATGAGCCTCACATGCCCTTTGGATGGCTCCAAATCCATTTCATGTCTTTTCTTTTCACATTACACAGTTTCCCTTCACCTTCCTCCATTGATCTTTGCTCTTCAGCCCCCCTTGGTAAACTAGTCCATGAAATATTTCCATCCAATGATTTCTTGGATTTCCCAAGAGGTTGTTCCCACCCCAAATGTACAAAAAGTTAACAAAGTGTTAGACAAATATTTTTTTGTGATTTTCTCAGATCATATAGCCCCCCCAACCTGGCTAGAGGTATTTATGTCTCTAGACACTCTTTGGTATCTTGAGCTGACCCCACCCTGATGTGATAGGGTTTTAAGCGCCATCCATTTACCTTGGTCTTGTGAACTTTTCCCTCAATATCTTGAAGTTTGTAAGAGCCATTGTTGAATTTTTTTGTGACCCAAAATGGTCACTCCCACCGGTAGAGAAACTTGCCATCCTTTCTTTTATCAAAGTGATTGTCATATCGAAGCACTAAAGATCTCTCTTTGATGTTTTTATATATTAGCTTCTTGTTGAACTTTTCTCTACGTTTCTCAGCTTCTTGGGAGTACTGGTTGATGGCTTCTTCATGATCCAATTGTAGCCTCTCTAGGTCTAGTAATCTTTGATGTAACTTCTCCTTTTAAGAGCCTAGTGTACCATCTAATACCCGAAGGCTAGCTAATTGCACCTCAGTAGGCAAAAGAGTCTCTTGTCCATAAACTAGACAAAAAGGTGTGAACCCTAACATGGTTTTGAAGGAGGTTCTGTAAGCCCATAGAGCTCCACTAAGGTGCTTGTCCCAATCCCGGGGCCTTGAATGTACCTGTTTGCTGACGATTTTACAAATCATTCCATTTACCTTTTCCACCAATCCATTGCATTGATGGTAGTAAGGGTAGAGTGTCGTCGTTGAATATTTAGCTTTTGCATGAGTTCACCCACCACATTAGCTCTAAACCCTGGTCCTCTATCTAATAGTATTTCAAGAGGGGTACCAAACCTACAACAAATGTGGTCAAAGATGAATTTACTCACTTCCTTAGTAGTGATTCTTCTAGTTGGCATAGCCTCGGCCCATGTAGTCATGTAATCTACCCCCATGATAATATACTATTTTCCTAATGGAGTGCGTGGTAGAGGCCCTATGGCATCAATTTTCCACTTCTCAAAGGGTCCATAGACCTTGATTGGGATTTGGGGTTCTGTTATAAGCCATTGTGGTCCTGATTTCTGACATTCTTCATATGTTTGACACCAATATTTGACATCTCGGTCTAGACTGGGCCAAGTAAAGCCGACTTGTAGAACCTTTCTACTTGTGATGTCGTGTGCAAAGTGGCTTCCACACACATCATCATGGCAAGCTTCTAAGATTTCTTCAATTTTCCATTTTGAAGGCACTTTCCTAAGTACACCATCCTTACCGAGAAAATACAAACTATCATGTATCATGCGATATCTTGTAGCCTTTCGAGCTAGCCATTGTCTTTCTCCCTTAGTTAGGTGTTTGGGAGCTTCTCCTTGCTCTAAGAGGTGTAGAATATCTTCTAAGTCTTCCTTGCCTTGCTAAAGTGGGGGTTTGATAGCCACTACTCCCACCATTGACTCATTCAGCTTTGATGATGCTAGATGGTCGGCATCCTTGTTCTCATCTCTTGGCACATGATGTACTTGTGCCTCTCTAAATCTTCTCATAAGAGATTTGGCCTCTCTCATTTTACTAGAGAGGTTTGTATTTTTGCATGCCCATGTACCTTGCATCTGCCTTACCAATAGCATGGAGTCTCCAAAAGCATTCAACCTCTCGATTGAATTACTAAGACACCAATAAAGACCATGAATTAAAGCTTGATATTCTGCCTCATTGTTAGAGCGGACACCTTCCAAGATGATTCGTTCACCATAGATTTTCTAATAACAATGCATGCGACTGCCTTATCCTTAGTTTCTTGTATGCACCATCAAAGTAGAGGCCATAAGCATCTACAAGAGTCTTTATGGATGGGGGTGGTGGAAGGTCCTTTCTTTTCACCCTGAGATTTTTCTCATAGCAACTCTTTGTCAAAATATCAGCCAGGCATGCTCGAGTTATTTTTTCAACCTACACTATATAATCAAACTCTTGAAGTCGGACCACCCACTTTGTTATTTTGTTAGATATTTCCATATGTTGTAGTACATAGGGAAATATATCCTCCACAGTGATGATCACAAACCTCTTTGGAAGCAAATACGGCCGAAATTTGGTTATTGCAAATATGAGGGCCAACACTAGTTGTTCCATGGAGGTGTAAGCCTTCTCTGAGGTTTTCATGAGGCGGTTGGCAAAATACACAGGCCTCATGAAAGATGTTTTTGGATCTTTTTGTAGGAGAGCAACACCAATGGCCTCTTCTCCCATGCTAGGGTTTACAAAGAATGTTTATTCCCAACAAGGCCGGAGGATTATAGGATGTGACCCCAACATTTTCTTTATCTCCTTAAAATGTCTTTCACTTTGTTCACTCCATACAAGTGTTTCTTGGCGTGTCAGTTGTGCTGCAGGGGATATATGACCTGAGAGAGTAAGTGTATAAATCTACCCAAATATCTTAGCTTTTGTAAGAAGGAGACTAATTGTTTGATGAAGGTTGGGGAAGGTAGAGCTAGCAATGTTTCTATCTTTTTTGGATCTACCTCAATTCCTTCAATTGACACTACATGCCCTAGTAGTGTAACCTTGCTTTCCCCAATGTGACATTTATCCTTATTTAGTTTTCCATCCAACCTAGCTAAGTGAGTAAATCCTTCATCAACCTTGCATAGATGTATGTTCCTTGAGCTGTAAATACAAAAGTCATCTATGAAAACCCTTATGGACTTACCAAAGTAAGGTTGGAAGACCATATTCATGAATCGTTGAAAGGTTGCTGGGGCATTTGTGAGACCAAAGGGCATGACCCAAAAGGCAAAACAGCCCCATGGTGTAATGAAAGTGGTATTCTTTTGATCCTCCTCTGCAATGTGAATCTGGAAGTAGCCAGAGTAGCCATCACACACTGTATACTGCTCATGTCTTGCTACTTCATTCAAGATTGCATCCTGAAATGGGAGAGGAAAGTGGTCCCTCTTTGTTGCAGCATTTAGTGGCTTGTAATCTATGCATACTCGCCACTTACCATTTTTCTTTGGCCTCACTACTGCTGGGGAGACCCATTCTGAATCTCCCACTGGGTATATGAATCTTGCATTCAAGAGTCCCTTCACCTCCGTCAACAGTGCATCCTGTTGCACAACTCCCAGTCTTCTCAATCTTTGTACTACAGGTTTGCTTTCTTCTTTGAGCTGGATGTGATGCTTCACTGCAGTGATGCCTGTAATGTGAGTATAATCAGAAATAAACAATGATGCATGCTTCTTGAGAACATTCACATAACCCTCCCTTTATTCATCCTTTATATCCTTAGATATCATTTTCTCTAGCTTAGCATTCCATACATCTTCTCCTTGGATTCTTGGGTTGTCTTCTGATGAGGTAGGTTCCTTTAAGGTGATGCCCATAACTTTGAGAGTGCTATCACTCTCTCCACTTGAACTCTCTTCCTCTTCTACCGATGAGGAACATCCACTTGAGCTCCACTCATTGGCATAGGTTTCTAATTCAGATTTCTCTTGATGCCCACTCTTCAAGTTGTAAACCACCTTTTGATCATGGCCACCCACCTTATGTGGCCTCAACTCCAGATCCCTTGTTGCCCAATCTTGCCTAGCTTCGATGCCCATAAGCCAAGGTCTCCCTAGGATGAGGGGATATCCTTCTCCCTTTACTGGCATCACATAAACATCCACTGCTGCAGTGATTCCAAAAACAAAAACTCTCAAAGCTTTCACTACACCCACACATGTGACCGCATCATTGTTGGCTATCTTTGCCCTAAAGGTTGAGGATTCCATTACTTCTAAGCCTAATTGATGCATAAGCTTTTCTGTCATAACACAAACCTCTGCTCCACTATCGATGTATGTTTTTCGAATCCGTTGACCTTTTATTTGAGCCTCCACTAAAGGCACTATATCTTTGAGGCCATATGCCTTGATTGCACTAACCATTTTACCTTGCCTTGCCCTTGTGCTTACCATTTTTTACCATTGTCATCGTAGATTTGGAGAGGCATGAAGTAGTTGTGGCCAAGTAATTTTTGGCCCTTGAGAGCTCACATTTGCTATCAGATCATAAGGTTGTGTCCGAGAACCAAAGGGAAGTCGGAGATATCAATTTTAGACCTAATTCGAGTCTTTCTCTTCTTCCCTTCATCTCTAGGTGCCCGTGATGTACTTGCCTCATTGATTGCTTCCTTGCTTGCCTCAGTTTGGACACATACCCACTTGATAGGCATGGTCTCTACTACATCTACATTAATCTTACCTCTCACTATTTCTTCTTGGAGTCTTCTATCCCTGACCACCTCTTCTATTTTTATGACATTAACATTTGGTTGAATAGCAGGGATTTCAGCTTGAACATAAGGTGGTTGTAAAATTGCAAGTCGTGACTGCTCTTGCTCTTGAGTCTTAGCACGAGGAGGGCTTACTTGTTGTCAAGGACCTCTGGCAGGGTGATCATATATTCTAGGGTGAGAACAATTGTACATGCCATGTCCATTTTCTCCACAATTGTAACACAACATCTCCCTTGCTTGTTGCCGCATTTATGGTCGATTCCTACCATTCCCCTCGATAGGTCTTCTTGCACCTTGCACAAGATTCACTCTCAAGCCCTCTAGTTGATTAGTAAGATTGTTTATTTGTTGGATCATGTCTTCTTGACCTCTAACAAGGCTTGGTGCATTAGATACATTTGGGGGAACTTGAGAGGCCTCCATAGTTGTGATGTTGTTTCCCAAAACTACTTGGCTAGCTTGGGCTTGGTAGAGAATCTTTCGATTCTTTTCCCTAGTGATTCTCAAAGAATCTTCAAAAGTGTTTGGAAATTTCACCTTTACCTTCTCCCTGAGCAAGGGGTACAAACCTGAAATAAATCGATCCTTTTGAAGGCAGTTTGGAGCTCTCTCACCAAGATTCAGTGAGTCTGGCCACTGCCCCCAAAGCTTCAAAAACCCCTCCTCATAAGTTTCATAATCGTAAGGATCACTTTGATGGAGGGCCAAAAGTCATTGCCATAACTCTTCAGCTGAGTTAGTTTGTTGAAATCTCTGCAAGGAAGCTGCCTTCAATTCCTCCCATTCAGCTCTTTGGGCCAGATTTAGAGTTTGGAACCACATTCTAGCTTCTTCCTTGAGCACCAAAGGAAAATCCCACAACTTTAATGCTTCATTATCCCTCCTAGAGACAAGGTAGGCCATCTCAAGGTTGTCCAAAAAATCCACTGCATTTTTCCCATTGCGCCCAAAGAAGCTTGAAAATGCCATGTTGCCTTAGTAGAGTACAAAGATGAACGCGTCTAGACTTCAGTTGTATTTTATGAGGGGAAGGATGAATGGGTTCATAGATGCATTGATTTCAGCAAGACGTTTAGGCCCCAGTATGCTTCTAAGAATGCCTTGGAATCTAAGCTTTGTGATGGCTACAATATACACGGTTTGCATAGCAAGAGGTTGGATTGGTCCATACAACTCACAGTGATTCATGAGAAACTATTATAATGATGCATTGTAGTCTAGCATTGGTAAAATTATAGGTTCTGGTGATACAAGAAAACCCCTTAATCTTTCAGCCCCAAAGTACATGACAAGACGCTACTGGAAGAAAATCTTCCTATTGATGCATAAATTAACTCGGATGTTTTGTACAGAGTGGAAGGTGTAGAAATTCGATCCATTATTATTATTCATAAGTGGAGACTACTTAAGGGAGTAGAGGGAATGCACTTTCTTGAATTATAAAGGATTTTTCCCAGAGTGTTTCTTTCTGGAACCCATTGACTTTGCTATATAGAGAATTTGCTCACCAGTGATTGTTCTTGCCTTAGTGTGTCCATCCTCAGTGACATATACTTCATAAGGTGTGATGGCCACCTTTTCAACCACACCCAACCTTCGAGCTAGCAACAGTTGAATGTAGTCTCCATACTTTGCACCTCTACAAAACTCCACACCGTTCATGCATAGTTGTCCTCCTTTGATGTGGATTAGGCCAGAGAGAGACAGGGATTTGATAATTTGGAGATGAGGACCTCCCGAAAGGGCCTTCACTTTGTTTGCAAAACACTCGCCACAATTATGAGAACCTAGCAATTGATGGCAACATGATTTTTTCTGTTGTTGGAGCACTTGTTGTAGAGGATGCACCACTATGTGTTGTATCGTCTTGCGTAAGGAGGTAGAGAATCGTCGATGAAAATGTCCTCAACGGGAGCACCAATTTATGATGAAGGAAATTCGGTATGGCAGCCTCTATACTATGCCAAACTCCCTTCTACTACAAAGTGAATGAGGTAAAGGCACCACCTAGTCATGGAAGAGCGGACTAGGAAGCTATGCAAGAGGGAGAGGAGCTTGTGAGGGAGAAGAGAGGAAAACTAAGAGAGGGAGAGAGAGAGGAAAACTAAGAGAGAGAGAGGAGCTTGTGACGGAGAAGAGAGGGAGAGAGAGAGGAAAAATAAGAGAGAGAGAGAGAGAGAGAGAGAGAGAGAGAGAGAGAGAGAGAGAAAGAACTACAAAAAATAGATGAATTAATAAAACTTAAGAGGGTACAAGAGATGGAGAACCCTCAAGACATAACCAATATACACGATATGGACACCAATAGCATGGACTTATTACACTGTAGAGCATGCATAATCTATAGTAAGGGAATGAACTGTATAAGCTTATGAGAGAGAATGGGGAAGGCTCAATAGGGCTGAAGAAGGCCTCTTAGCTCTCTCTTGCAAATTACAAAGGAGAAGGCATCTTTATATAGGCCTTGAGGGTGTATAGGGAGGAGGTTAAGATAGAATAGGAATTAACACCACCAAAGCTGCATTAAGGCAATTCCACCAATGTGGAAGCCCCATCTAGATGTTTTGTTGACCAATTTTGTACTTAATCAAGTTCAATCATAGGTGAGTTGTCTCCATTCTCCCCCCCATATCTTGAGTCCAAGAGCTCTCCTATTAAAAAATATAGAGAATCTTCATAAAATAAGATCATATCTAGCAATAATGAAGAGGAAAGAGTAATAAAAACTATTCGCTAGATGTATCGTCAATATGATGCACTGAGGATAAGTTGATACAACGCAAGAGCAATGAAGCCAAATCTTCGCAAGGTCCTATTGGTGCCGATGCCGTATCGTAGAGTAGATGATATGGCACAAGCGCGACAAAGCATAACCTTTGCACGATCCTTTTCACTCTGTATTGTGGAGGAGTTGATATGGAGTAGAGTGAAAAAGAAAAATCTATATAGGGTTCCTTCCTCACTCCATATCGTGGAGGAGCAAACATGCACGCGCAAAAGGACAATCCTCCTATATTTGTGTCATTTTGTAATGTCTTATACCTATCCAAGAAAAATTAAACTTTTTCTATAAATATCTTAGGCTTTGAAAAAAAAATACATTTTTTAAATATTTTTTTGAGCTCATTTGCTATTTTAAAACTATTTTTAAGCTTAAAATCCTAAAAATGATCAAAAAAGCACAAAAAAATGCCATCATGATATGGCACGAATAGGGGGGCCCTATTCATGCCATATCATGATGGCCTTTTTTGCGATTTTTTTCCCAATTCACGCCATATTATGAAGGTCTATTTTTGTGATTTTTTATCATTTTGAAGCTTTATTGGCTTAAAAATAGTTTCAAAATAGCAAATGAATTCAAAAAATTATTTAAAAATTTCTAGAATTTTTAGAGCTTAAAAATTTTATGGAATTTTTTATTTTTTTTAAATAAGTGTAAGATCTTACAAAATATAAAGATCATAACATTATCATGAGTCTCATGTAACTATTATCCTAAATCTTGAAATTTTTTTATCTATTTCTTTGCTATTTTTTCTACCTATCATTACATAATTTGGATCCAAATGAGACTATCTTTTTGAATAGATATTTCATTATTGCTAATCTATTGATTCACTAAATTATTTTTATTTTAGAGGGAGTATCTTTTTGAAGAGTTATGGAATATGGTTTATCTTTACTAAATAAAATATTCTATCACTTTGAGCTATTAAAAAAATATTAAAGAGATATTGAATAAATATATCTACTATCATGGGTTTCATATAAAAATTTGACTACTAATTGACTAATTTATTCAACTCCATTGATTTATCAAAATTTTATATTGTTATATAAATGAATCCACTAATAATTCATTTATCTAACTCCATTGACTTGTCAAAAGTTCATGTTATTTCATGTAGAGGACTTTGTATAACATCATATAATACTCTTTCAATTATTTTTAAAAAATAAATAAAATCATGAATGCTATAGAGTAAAGGAGATCTTTAATCACAAGGATTATTTTGATGGACATTTCTTTTTGTGAAACATGAGATATATTACATTTGAAAAAAGATATACAAGGATAAGGCATCAATAGTGTAGTGATGCTTTCAATAATAAAATCAATCTGCATTAGATTCAGAGTTCTAAGAGAAATAAATAGAGTTAAGTCATTTCTATTTCTTCTTACAAATCAAGGAAAGAGATCTTAAGAGATTGTTAAGGATATAATAGCATGACTAGCATCATCCCATGATATCAAGCCACCATTTAGGTATTGAAATCTGATAGTGCTATTAAGAATCATAGTTGAGGGTATGATAAGGAAAAAACTCCCAAGTGCTAACGTCAAATAAAAAGTTGTATCCTTCATTTTCTCTGAAGCATCCTATACACATGAAATCCTTAGTCCTAAAGTTTATATAATGCACAATATCACTAATACTTTTACTTATTACTAGGTTAATATTTTTTATATTTTAATAGACTAAAAGTTGAATGATAAACGTTAAAAAAAGGAGAAGGTTTACCAGTAGAAGTAAGATTGTTTGAATTAATATTTTTGTCTCCCAGAAATCAAAGTACTTACATTCTTCTAATTATAATATATAATCCTTGTCTTATCCATTAGTACTTGCTAAAAAGTTGATATTACAACATTGTGTATAATGAAGATATTCTATTTTAAGTTCCAAGATCAAGGTGAAATTTTTCACTTTCTGTTCTATTAGCTTGAGGTTCATCCTTAGTATATCTATCCCTACCAATTTGTATCAACACCATGAGACTCTTTAACCATTTTTTAATGAATCAAATTGAAGAGATCGAAGAAAAAGCTTGGATTTGGTTGAAACAAAATCTTACAAAACGGATGACTTAGTGGATGAAGTAAAGATGCGGCTTGGATGTCCTAGCCTAGTTGGGTTTGTTGAAAACTAACGAGTTGATCTCGTTTCATGTCCATGGAGGACCATATCTCTATTGCTCAGTCGGCAAGTAAGTGTCATTGGTCCTCTGTGTAAAGACTCTCTTGATTTTGTGAAAGGAGACAAAGGGAGACCAATGCATACTGTTGGTAGAACCTAGACGTAATTTTGGTGAGAAATTTTATGCCAAAGTATAATCTGCTTTGAGAACTAATAAACAAAGAGAAAAGTAGAGAGACAATGGCTCAAATGAATATAGATAAAAAAAGAAGCATGATTTTGGTGGAAAATGTGATAGTAGAATATTTAACCATTCAAAAAAAAAGGCCAAAAAGTGACCCCTGACATGAGTTAACGTCCTCAGGCATTTAATGATTGACCTCTTAAATGAATAAATATAATTCTCAAAAGAGGGTTGAGGACATGATCAAACTCTAATGAGACTTGGAAAGGCTCCAACACTCAATGTAGTGCCAACTAACCTAGTCAAAAGCCTTTTCTATATGTTGAGTTGAAGTAGCACCATCTCCTACTTGGAGGCTCTTGCCCATTCCATTGCTATCATGGTATTGAGGACATTGTCCTCTGGCTTCTTCCCTTGATAAATCCAAACTAGTATTCATTGATGTATTTGCCAAACAGGGGCATCAACTTGATTGACTTTGCATAATTAGCAAATATTTTTTAGACTAAGTTATTAAGTAGAGATATGTGCTGCCAATCTTTCATTTGTAGACATTGCTTCTGCTTCGGGACTAGCATAATGATGCTATCTAGCCAAGAGTTTGAGATCCCCCCTCTTGCTAGGATGCATTGATCATGGTGCAAACACTATGACTAAGGACCCCCCGACTTTTGACGAAGGAATCCCATTCTGATCCCATCAAGACCCAAGGATTTGTTGTTGCCTAGACCTTTGAGTGCCCCTTTAATTTCCTCCATAGTGAAAGGGACAACCAGCCGTTGGTTTTCTTCCTCCAAGACCACAATGGGCATTGCCTCCAAGAGTTTACTGACTGCAATTGCTTTTATCTTGCCAGGTATCTCTCACTACAACAGAAACGAGGCATAGACGAGCAAAATCGGGCGCGTCTATCACAACGTCTATAGGCACGTCTAAATGTGCGTGTAAATAGACGCGACTTTTGCATCTACATATCCGCGCAAATAGACGCGCTTATACACGCAAAAATAGACGCACACTTCGAAATTCAAATCATACTTAAATCATTTCTTTTCAAACTACGCCTTTCCTTTCCTACGTTTTTTGCGGTTCTGAAGCTTGAGTTTAGCCGACATGCAGTCTCTTCATGCCTCACCTAGTCTTTTCATGCCTCACCTCCTCATGACACACCTCTTCTTTCATTTCAAACACACAAGAAGGGAAAAAGGAAAGCCAAGGAGAGAAAGAAAGAGAGAACAAGAGAGAGGAGAATAAGAAGAAGCAGCAAGCAAGGAAGCAAGCATCAAGGGAGGGTAACTTACCAAGGAGAGGAAGAAGGAGAAGGAAGAAGCGCCACCACCCGCCACACCAAACACCCAAGGTGAGTCTCTCTCTCTCTCTCTCTCTCTCTCTCTCTCTCTCTCTCTCTCTCTCTCTCTCTCTCTCTCTCTCTCTCTCTCTCTCTCTGCTCTGTCTGTGTATTTAGGATTTGTGATTCCATTATGTATTGCATTTTATAAATCAATAATGGCGGTCGTCTTCTAAAATTAGCCGACCAAGTGCGTCTGATAGCGCGTCTACATCTCAGTGTAGACGCAGATATAGATGCGAAAAATGTTTCTCTGGGGGCGCGTCTTTGAGCTCGTGTGCGGGCGCGTGTGCTCTGCAGTGTACACGTAAGGATACACGCGCTGGCAGACGCTCACAGAGACGCAGGTATAGACGCGCACCGAGACACAGGTATAGACGATGTATGTAATATGTTTTATCTACACAGGGTAATATGATTTTTCTTGTGTAGATGTGGAATCCTGGATCCTCCAGCACCCCATTCAACAAGGAGAAATTCATGGGGGAGATGACCAATTATCTTGGTCGCCCTCCCACTGCAGATGAAGTTTTCAGTGTGATGTCTGGGACACCTATCACATCTTTGCCTACACAGGGATCAGCTGAGGTATATGGATCGACCGAAGCACGTACATTTGCAGAGGCACGTGTATCGAGTGAGGTAGAGGGTAGTGCATGTCGAGGGAGGAGGGAGAGTGGTGCGGGAGGACGAGGAGGTCGAGGGCTTTGTGGGGGTTGCCTAGGCGGTGGCTCTCGATCACCCTCACCGGAAAATGAGAGAGGTGAGCCTCCACAAATGTACTACTCTATCACTGATGTTGGTGGTATCTTGCATGACTTCGAGGGAAGGGAAGTGATAGCCTACTTGAGGAGTGTCGTGCATGCCACATACAAAGATTGCATGATTCCCTTCAAGCACCAAAAAAATGGTTTGTGGCAAGAGGTGCTGCGGGCAGTACATAAAAGGTACCCTAATCCCGAGAATTCACGATTCTCAGATGATTGGGGACGGTCAAAGGTGAGAGACGCGCTTCATAACAAGAGGTCGCACCTCATGACACGCACAAGGAGTCATTGCGGAGACAAGAGTAGGGGCGCCCTGGACATGGCCAACCACCCAATTGCCACCGCAAGGAGTGGAAAGAGACCAAGAAGAGAGCAACAGAGAATATGACAAGTCGCCAGCATGCAGAGGCGCAACGTATTCAGATGGCAACCATGGGATTGTCGCATTATGGATCGGGTGGCAGGGAGTCATGGGAGGCTGAGTTTGTAAGTATTATTTGATTTCTTTTTTTAAATTAAATTGTGTAATTTGTTTCACTTCATTATGTAGTGTGTTTTAATACGTTGTATGTTCAAATTATTTTGTAGTTCCATATCGTTGGTAGGATGCCTACTCCTAGAGATGTCTACTTGGCAGCATTTCTACGAGGAGGGACTCATCACGGAGGAGCAATATAATCGCACCATGAGGATTCCAACACCAGAAGAGGTATGTTTTATTTTTTACATGAAAAGTATAGATCAATATGATTTATTGTTTGTAATGGTATTTATATACTTCAATCCTTTGTGTAGGCGAACCCTGATACAGTTGAGGATAGCGAAGGGGGGACTAGCAGTAGCGGTGGCGGCAACGGCAACGGCACAGGCAGTGGTAGTGGTAGCGATGATGATGCCTCTTCTGAGGAGATATAGAGGAGCCCCATGCATGCATGCCTCCCCCTGGCTTGTAATTTTCATTTTTGATATGTATTACTTTCAGCTAGTGCTTGCGATCATGACGTCACAAGCACTAGAACTCATAATGTAAAAATGTTTCATCTATATATATGAAATTTCGTGTGCTACATACATTGTTTTGTTTTCAGTATCCAATCTACGAAATAATCTTTCTCTGTTTTCCCTAAGTATACAAGTTGATGTTGATGGGGGGGAAAACAACTAGAGAGCATGTGGCCTTTTTTCATACCTCCGTTTTGCGCGTCTATCAGCGCGTTGTGGAGCTGGAGGGCGACCAAGCTATCGCACCTCCTTCGTCTATACAAGCTTCTAATGATCTATGGAGAGGAGCCCAAAGGATCTAGAATAAGCTTTCGGTGGAAAATTAAGCTACTCTTCTCGGCCTTCCTTGCCAAGGCTGCACTTTTGATCAGTCGGGATTTGGATACTAGCATCTTCATTTCAGAGGGGGATAGAGGTCGATGATCCGCAGTCACAAACAAGCTGGCTACCACCCTGCTGGCCCATGCCTCCTCCTTGCGCTCCTGGTAGCAAAGCCAGACACCTTGTAGAGTGACTAGTAGCATATGATGAAAGCACCCAGTAGCATATAATGACTGTAATTGTGTCTGAAATTCGCAATCAAGCACTTATGGTTTCCCACCATTGCAGAAGGTTTCCTCCACTATTGAGCAGCACGACGCTGTTAGCTCCTTGCCAAAGGCCACTAGCTGGAAGGTGGTAGATGCATTAGCCACCCCCCAAGGCCACCCGGATTTTTGCATCCAGGCTGGCCGGTATTCTTTTGTCAATTCATCCAAAGCGATCAGCTTGCTAAGTTGGGCGAACGTGTTGACATCGCTTCTAAAGTTTCTAGGTATTGCTGATGTAGACCAAAAATTCCCTTAATGTATTGCTGATTGAGAGAGATTGGCACTGAGCTTTGAGCACTTGCATGGGGTGACGGGGATTTACCCTTACTTGCCTTTGAGCTGGTGCCAGCCATCTCCCTCATCGCCACCTTGCATGGCAGGGTCTTTGCCTTTGCGTGTAGAAGGATTATGTTTGGCCACTTCAACCCATGAAGAATTTCGCTTTTGACTGTCAAGGACCGCCTAGGCATTCGGGAGCTCGTAGTCTTGTTGGGAACCTTGCAGGTTTATCCCCACAAATTGGCTACCATGCACGTCTGCTCCAACTTGCTCAATCTCCACGAAGATGCAGTCTTTCTTGTCTATCTTCCTCTTATGAGTTTGCGACGCTGCATTGCTCCCTATATTGCTTCCCCCTATTACCGCATCCTCCATTGATTCGTCACTATCGAAGGACCTATTCAGAGCCCTCTAAGCGAGGTCCCAAATGCTCAATTGCATGTAGGGAGGACACGCCATGCAATACTGGATGCTGGTTGGACCTTAATGAGGATTTATTAGCCAGTAAACCGCATTGGACTTGGACTTTTGAAGCCTGATTTATGCTCCCACTACTACACAGTACATTCTACTGCCTGCATGATTAATTGTTGACATGTAGTTTTTAACAACTTGGCTTTATCGTTTTTGGGACTTCCCTATACCCATAGACTATAGTGATTGCTTTGGGATGACGATTTCTTCCTAGCAAGAAGAAATATAAAAATTTGTGTAATGTTGGGTTTTTTCTTTTGATTATTATAAATGTGTCCTTTAAATTTTGTAAGATAGTTGCTTTCTTTTCTTGCAATTTCACTCTTTCTTTCTTAGGCACTAGCATCATTTGGGTCTCTCTCTCTCTCTCTCTCTCTCTCTCTCTCTCTCTCTCTCTCTTTGCCCCTATTACAATAATAGCAACAATCGCCAACCTCAAGTCTCTAACCACCTTCCAAGAGCCATACCATACACAAGTCATGTGTTGTGGTTGATACTAGCAAATAATGACAGTCACACACAATATGAAACCTCGAGGGAGCCCACATCTCATAACCTGATAGAGAAGAGAGAGGGTAAATTCACTAGTGTACAAAGGAGAGAGACAATGCATTTGCATCCTACCATCCGCTAATAAAAAGCCTCATCATGTTAACTTGCTAAATGTATCAGAGTCTCTCTAAAGTTAAAGGATTGATGCTAATCCCAAGAAAGGTGCTCATCACGGTGGGTATTGAAGCAAATGCAAGATGATTGAGTCATTTTAACCAAAGGCTACATGCTCACAAATATGCACTGTGTCTTGGCACAAGTCTATTCACTTGCATGTGGCTAGAGTACTCTAATTCTAGCTATACCTTCCCAACCTACCTCACATTTGGCCCTCCTACCATTGCTTCTTCAACCCTAATTATCATTGTGTTCCCAAGGCCCAATTGTAGAGGAAGGGCCATCAATGCCCTCCCTTCCTAATAGAAACACATAAAAAGTTTCCTAAGCTAGCATGGCATCTCTCTCTCCTTGTAAAATCAATACTTGTATCCCACCTTTCATTGTATACACACAATTCACATGGTGATTGCCTGTAGACAATCCAACCACCATGACAAATCGCACAAGATAGTTTCTTGCAAGTTTTCTTTGAGAGCAAAGAGAGAGTAGTTATATTAAGGAACACCTAGGCAATTGCAAAAAATACTTTGTTACAATGCTTGCTTGATGCATTGAGTGTAGACTCAAGGGTCTTAATTAGCAACTAGCAAATTGCTTGCTAGAAAAATTGAGATCCTATGACTTGACCTAGCCCATGGACTCACATACAAATGTGGTTACTAAATCCTTCAAGACTTATATCAATGAGCCAAATTTTTTTGTAAACATCATTCTACTAAGAAATATATTTTTGAACATTTTTTCAAATTTTTCAAGTTAATCCCTTGTAAATTGTAAGTCGACAATCCTTGTCCTTGCCTAAGTTCTTAATGCTATCATAATACTTTTAATACTAATAAATTATATATTAATACATATCAACATCAACCATGGTTGGCTCATGTGCTAGTAATTTGACCATATATAATAGTTTAAAAGGTTATGCCGAAAGAACAACCATGACTCTACTTGATATATAAACTTAATCATCTGAATATTCAGTTTACTCATGTAGGGTTTCCATCCTTCGTCCTATGATGTTTTCCTTATGGTTAGTATTTGTCATGTTTACTTTTGTTTGAGTGATCCTTTTGCCTTCCTTAAGGTTAACTTTGATTGTTGTCTCAACCGCTTCAAGAATTCATAACAAAAATTAACCAACATGCCAATAGCAAGTTTACTTGATTTATAAACTTAATCATTTGAATGTTCATTTTACTCATGGTAGGGTTTCCATCCTTTGTCTTATGATAGTTTCCTTATGGATAGTAGTTATCACATCCATTTTTGTTTGAGTGATCCTTTTGCCTTTCGCAAGGTTAACTTTGATTGTTGTCTCAACACCTTGAAGAATTCCTAATGAAATTTAACCAATGTGCCAACTGCAACTCTACTTCATTTTTGTACTTAATCATTTGAATATTCATTTTACGCATAGTAGGGTTTCCATCCTTCATCCTATGATGTTTTCCTTACAGCTAGTATTTGTCATGCTAACTTTTGTTTGAGTGATCCTTTCACCTTCCCTAAGGTTAACTTTGATTGCTATCTCAATCACTTCAAGAATTCATAACGAACTTTAAACAACGTGCCAATTGCAACTCTACTTGATTTTTGAACTTAATCACTTGAATATTCATTTTACTCATTGTAGGGTTTCTATCTTAGTTCTTTTGAGTGGAAGAAGAAGAAAAAAGAAGAAGAAGATTTCAGCCCTATCTCTCTATGTGCTCAAGTCTCCATTGTTTTTGTGAGTGTGCTCTTGGTTTCTTCACCTCTCTCCCCTCTTCTCTATTTTCATGGTATGGTATCCTTTTGTATGCAAAAAAATACTTAAAATGATATTTTAAAAATCCCTTCTTTTGAATCAATGTAATATGCTTATATATTTATGAGTGAAGCATCACTACTCTTTGATGTGCATACAAGAATCAACTATAATGCTATCACTTTGCTCATTCTCTGTATGAGTTTAATCCTACCAATGTACTATTTGGATTTTTCAGAGGATATGGAGGAGAATCACTTTAATTATTATTCTTCTCGCTTTCTCACATTAGGGTGAAAAATGTTTCAAAAATAGCATTTTCTTAATTCTTGGATTGAAAAAAGAACCAACTAGATTTTTCCATGCATACAAGTATATGGTATTATTCTTACCTCTATTTTGGAGATAATATAGACCACTTTATAATTCTCTCTTTTTTTAAGTTGAGATCTTCAAAGTTTGACAAGTTTTGATGGTCCCAATGATTCTATTCATTGAGGAAAGCTATAAAAAGATATGATAAAGATGGGGGACTAGAAATTAATGCTTAATGTTTTCAAAATTGGGAGATTTAATCATATGTCCCCATTTTGGCTTCTTTTTTGTGCCCATTCACTAAGTTTTCTCTATTTTGATTGATCTTTTCTTTGAGTTTATTGACCTCCTCTTTGTGTTCCTTTCTCTACAAGTAGCTTCTCTTTCATTTTTTAAAACCACATCATCCTCATGATGTCCTTCTCATTCCATGAACTCATGTAGTGTCTATAATAAGAGTACACAAAAAATATGAGAGCCCAAAACCTTTACTCCAAATGATTGGTTTACCATGCTCGCATCTTGCAACAAGGACTCCCTGAGCTGGAAAGAGCAAAATAACAGGTTGCAAAACATCATTGGAAGGGATGAATTACTATTTTCAAAGCTATACCTCAAGGATGGTTTGCTCAAGCTCAACATGTTTACATAGCTAGTAGGAATATATACTTACCTCCAAATGAACAAGTTTCTCTACAAACATATTGTAAGTTTTGATGCAAGTAATAAATATACTTTTCTATTCTATGAAAGCAAGTAATAAAAAGTGAATTTTTATTTATAGATATTTTTCTATCAACAAATTTTGAGTGGCAACTTGTGGAGAGCTTGACTGGTACTTTTCAAGCAATAATCCACGAAGAATATATAGAGATTATCTACGTCAATCAAACCATGAGTTTTTATACAAAATGAATTTTTATTTATAGATATTTTTCTATCAACAAATTTTGAGTGGCAACTTGTGGAGAGCTTGATTGGTACTTTTCAAGCAATAATCGACAAAGAATATATAGAGATTATCTACGTCAATTAAACCATGAGTTTTTAAAGTGAAGGTAATATCTTTTAAATATTATGCACAATATATTATCTCCTTGAGACCAAGTATATAAATATATATTGAAGCTTTTTCATTGTCAATACTTTCATATTTAAATGGTAGATTCCAAATAAAGCGACATTTGGAAGCGTTAAACTCAAAATCTCTCAGGATATTTGGAAGGCCATGACTTTTACAAGGATCTCAAGAAAAATATGATTATTACGATTTTCATCCTTATATCTCTTTTGTGGCTTGCTTGAAAATAGAAAATTTTCAAAGGACAAAGGTTCCATGGCTAAGTTTAAAAATTTATTTAAAATTTTTGTTAATATTATAGGTCTATTATGGAAATCTAGAAATAATGAGCATAATAAGTTCCTACTTACAACATATCTCTATTGTCAAACATGCCTTGTTACATAGGATCTGATAACGAATCTTATGAGAATCTTATAGCTCCATCATTCAACAAATTCCTTCAAATATGCTAACCATCTTTACTTGCATATTGATATCCAACAATCAATTAAGAGTGTTTGTTCCTTAACCCTATAGCTATTAATGGTGGCTTGGAAGTCATTTGAGGATCTTCTCATGTTTTTATTTCTTTCCATTATGCTAGCTATGGTACCCACGGTCTCTAGGTTGACTATTTAAATGACCTGGTTTATGAGATCATAGATATGGGTATTCTTGATATAGGATGGCCTACTAGGAAAAGCATCCCTACTTATTTTAGGGACCAAGAACTCATGTCTACTTCTCAAGTACATGTACCTATGATGATATTGTTGAGTCCTCAACTTTTCTCTAGTTGTCTTGTGTATCAATTTTTCTTAATCGGTTGTTTTCATTTCGCTAAATTTTGTTGTTTATTGCTCCATCTAGTTTCTATGTGGATGTACTCTAGCTATAAAACCACTAGCATATCCTCCATGTTGGTCATCCAGCACACTAATGTGAGTAAAGTCCCACCACATCACCAAGGTGTGTAATGTATTATAGCTCATATGGATCTTGACATCTCAACATTCCCCCTCAATCATAGCATGAGCTCATATACTCCAAGTATATCCCTAAATCGGCGGAGCTTCTTATCTCCCAAGGACTTAGTGAAAATGCTTGTAGTCTGATCCTTTGTACTAATATAAACTAAGTCAATGTCATATGCTAGAACCTACTCTTGAATGGACATTTAATGGTAATGGACTTCTATGTGTTTGTCCATGCATAATACAATGGATTCTTGCCCAATTGAATGCTACGAAGGTTATCACATTAGATGATAGCCTTCATGTCCACCTATAACCCCAAATCACTAGCAGCTTACATAGCCAAGCTACCTTACATGCTATAATTGTAGCACCTCTATATTCTACCTTAGTACTAGATAATTCAACTATAGGTTGTTTCTTGCTACTCCAAGTAATAGCACCACTCCCAAAGGAAAACATAAACCCATTGGTAGATCACATCAATTTGCATCCATATAGCCATATAATTCTAATGGTATATTTGTTGCATAGAACAAGGCATAGTCAAGTGTAGACCAAACATAGCACAATGCATGCCATACTACATCCAAATGTAACTTCTGTGAAAGCTGCATTAAAAAACTAACTCTGCAAACCAATTGTGGAGTTTAAATTTGTCCTAGTAATCATTTTAAAAAAAAGGCTACATGCACAATCTTTCTATACATAGTGACATCCTTAATCTAATCACTCTTATCTGTACTAAGCTTAAAATTACCATCTAATGGTATTGGGATTGACTTACAATTAGCAATACCATAGTTATTTAGCATATCCAAAGTATGTTGTCTTAGTGAATACCATATATCCTCTAGAGGCTTGATTATCTCTATACAAAGAAATTAATGTAGCTTTTCCAAATCCTTAATATTAAGCTTAGCCTTGAGAAGAACTCTTCCGGTGATCAACATTTATCTCACTATCACCCACAATAATCAAGTCACACATACATAAACCCCATTACTATGACAGCCCTCATAGTAGCCATTTCACCCATTGGAGAAAAAGTATCGTCATTCATTAGTGTCATGAGTTTGAGTATACCCTTTGGAAACCAACCTTATAGCATTTAATAAATTTATCAGACTATGCTTCACCTTATAAATCCATTTGAAACCAATAGCTTTCTTGGCTTTTGGTAAATATAGCCATCTTTTCATCCATAGCATTACCACAATGCTCATTGCTCAAGTGGGCTCTATACTGTGCACAACCTTAGCCATATATGCATAATGATGTGCTATATTGTTATCACATATTAATCGTTGCATAGGCTTCCTTACTTTGGTTGACCAATGTGGACCTAGAGCACTATCAGATGCCTTAGCATCCTCTTGTGCTTTCCTCATACCAAGTGTCTTGACAGATGGAATCCCAAACTCTTTATCTATGTTCTGTGTAGAACCATTTGAATCCACATCAATGTGAGAGAAACCCGATGATATATAAACATAATATGTGAGTCCCCAATCTTTTCCTTATCTTTTCTTCACACATATGGTGTACTTGGTGGAGTGAGCTATGATCGTAACCTACCACTCCAAGGTCTATCAATAGATCCATGACTAGGAGACTCTTGTGACGCACTCAATATTTGTGACAATTGACCTAATTTTTGCATAGTCATGCTCTCAAACACATCAATCCCAATTGTATCTTTCACATGACTATACTAGCCACTCGTTTAATCAAAGAAAATATCTCTACTAACTCTCAACTCATGTGTAATAGTTACAACATCTATATGCCTTTTGCTAATAAAGAGAATATTTGTCAATGGTATTTTGAGAAAGCAAAGGGTAGTGCCCGTCAAGGGAGGAGGGAGAGTCGTGCGGGAGGACGAGGAAGTCGAGGGCTTTGTGGGGGTTGCCTAGGAGGTGGCTCTCGATCACCCTCATCGGGAAATGAGAGAGGCAAGCCTCCACAAATATACTACTCTGTCAGATGTTGGTGGTATCTTGCATAACCCTTAGGGGAGGGAAGTGATAGCCTACTTGAGGAGTGTCGTGCATGCCACATACAAAGATTGTATAATTTCCTTCAAGCACCAAAAAAATGGTTTGTGGCAAGAGGTGCTGCGAGCAGTACATAGAAGGTACCCTAATCCCGAGAATTCACGATTCTTAGATGATTGGGGACGGTCAAAGGTGAGAGATGCGCTTCAATGGTGGATTATATTTTAAAATTCTTCAATGATTATATTTGGGCTTCTATTTTTTGTACTTCATGGATATATTATTTTGTGAGAGCATAATATATTACCATCCCTAGTTGTATTCGTTACATCTACAATTGCTATATGGATTGCACATATGAAAATATGATTAGAATAGTGTAGGTTAGATCTATTTGGGTTAAGGTATAAATTTTCACACTTGTAATTGTTATATGGGCTGTGAAAATGATTAGAATAATATAGATTAGATCTATTTAGGCGACCTAGATTCCTCAAAGTAGATACGACACCCAAAAGAGGGTGCAAACCCTAATTCACAATTATGGAAACCCTAAAACACAAAGGGGCCGCCACCTTAGAGAAGTGACCTGACCCTAACCCTAAATTGTGTCTATGTAAGGATGAGAGGTCAGTTGTATTTACCCCTTTTGATGCATCCATGATATGGAAACTCTATAAGTGCAACCATTCACTTCTTCTATTCTACATCTTGCCTCCATTGTTAACACACACATACACAGGTATCTTGCCTTTCTTTTCTTCTTTATTAGCTTTTGGACTCATTGGTGTACTTGGTGGTGGATGCAAAGGAGAAATAGCATCAAATTGTGTTATTTGGATCATGGAACCATCTTTGAGCCTTCAAACTTTCAAGACTATAATGTGAGAAGATAAGTCAGTGAGTTCACTATACCTTAAAGCTAGTCTTGTGTTCTTGCTTTCTTGGGTTGGAGAGAAGGATACATGATTAAGCAGAGTAGAGTGTTGAGAGACAAGGTTAAAGATTTTCATCAAAGTGAGTTACAGCTTTTGAAACAATAGAAGTGTGCCCAATGTCTCAAGTTGTACATTGTCAAGAGATAAATGGATGAAAGTTGGAACCATGGGGATTTCAAAAATAAGGGTGTAGAGAGTAGTGGTTGAAGATAAAAAGAAGAGAGAAAGAAGAAATTAATCACACACCAAATGAGCTTGAAGTAGCCTTTGTATCATTATTAAGAACAATAGTACACAATCAATCCAACCTTTGTTGAGACAACTAATCAACTAAAATTCAATTGCCCAACATAAACCCCGATCTTGAACAAGAAAAGATTAAAATATTGCTATACATAAACCTCGGCAATGTGCAAAAATATCAATGCTCAATATAAATGCATAAATTTTGATGGAAAAATATCAATTTCATTACCTGAAAGCAAGAGCAATTGGTATGAATGATCGAAGATGAAGAAACCCCTCTATGGGCTTGAATTTTGTACTTTAGCCCTATTTTTTCGTGTATTATAGTAGCAAATAAATAATCATATGCTCCTCCAAATAGTCTCAATACTTTGTCTTTCACATGTACAAATCATCCCTTGATTGTAGAGAATGGGATTCTTTACATAAATGGTCCCTAAATCAATACGAGGAGGATAAATCTCTATGGACAACAAGCTACCCTATTTTATGCCATGCAATTCCCTATTTTGTAGAATAAGAAAAAGACAAAGAACACTTTTCTCCCTTACATAAGACTTACTCATCTTGATGTTGGAGCATTCTCTCCTTGCCTTTCTCCTCTAGTCTTACATGCAATCTCTTCCTCTTTGCTGTCCACAATTGGACCAAGGTAGATCAATCCAAATTGTGTCTGTTTTCAGCCCTTCTTTGTTGCTCCCCAAGTCTCTCTTTGCTCGACTTTCCCCCTTTTACTCCAGTCTTCTAAGTCTCCACTTACTCTCCACATCAAGTCCCATGATTACTAACTCTTGGGCATTGACTTACATGATTTCTCAGTCTTCTTTTGAATCCAATATCATTTTTAATGACTAGCCCACTAAACAAAACCTCTACATTAGCTCTTCATCTTGTAAAATTTGACTTTCACTAACCCGCATGCATGCTACTAAAAGGCTACAAGTATGGCTTCTCTTATAATTTCATAACATAGACATAAAGTCGCATGACACCCACCCCTCCAAACTTGCACATCTTCTCAAACTTTCAGTCTTCTCTAGGCTCAAAGCCCTCATCTCCCACCTCAATATCATCCTCATCCAACTCTCGTGTACCTCATATTCATCATCCTTATGTCTTTTGAAGATCTTGATCTACTTTCTCAATGATACTCCATTCAATTCAGTGAGTGAATAGGTAGCATTATCATACATGCCTTATCACATACGAACCAAACCACTATTTAGAAGCCTTCCAAATATTGCTATGTTGATTTTCCAAGTTGTTATCATAAATCAACACCCAATCACCTTTTAGTATTTCCCTTGGTGTGAATATGTGTCTCTTATCAAATCTTTTCTTATTTTGAAGCCTTGATATCTTTTATCTTTGCACTACTATCTCCATGTCTTCCAATCTTCTCTCTAGCTGTCTAATGTGTAGAGCCAGTAGTTCCTCTCTATTCAACCCCTCCTCCCAAGGCAACACACTCCAAATAGTAGCTACCTCTTCAATAGGCATGATGGGTACTATCCATACATTAATTTAGCAGGCATATAGCTAATGATTGCACTATGCATCATCTCATTGGCCCATAAAGTACATGGTAACAATTGAGGCCATTCCTTCATTCTTTCTCTACATTAATTTACTAGTGCTTTAATAATGCATAGGTGCGCCCACTCGCTCTTTCCATTACCCTCTAGATTATAGACTAAAGTCAATGTGACTTTGATTCCCAATTGAGCAAAGAATTCATACAATCATAATGGCAAAAGACCCCTTCCAAAAGAAAAGTGCATTTAACCAATGTTATATTTATACTAAGAGCTCTCCCTTGCACTCGACTTGTTGAATTCTCATGTGCAAGCACAAAATATCCTTCTACCACATTTCTCTAGGCATAGTCACCAAATCCACCACCTATTTAAAATGGATAGACAAGGGATAAATTGACTACAATTTTTCTCTATGTTTCATTGCTAAATATATTTGACATGTAGTAGACAATTCAACAAAGTGTGCAATATCTTGATACATCACTATCATGAATATCTTTTATTTATCTCCTCCAAACCTCTATGACTGGCCTACATACTCTCATGAAACTCCTACATCACTTGTGAACCTATGTAGCTCTATCATCGAGAACTTGCAATGGAACCCCTTTCTTCTTATTTGCATACTTCCATAGATATCCATCTTTCATTAAAAACCCATGTGCTATTCTTTTAATCCTCTGATACTCTTCTTCAGACCACTCTTCTCTTTTTGACAATGTAGTGAGGTACTATCCTATTCTTAGCCAATCCCCTACATATATCTTGGCCAATCCCTTGCATGTGTCTTCCATAAACACTTCTAAAGCTATCATATAACATCTAAAGTTATTTTCTTTGCTCTCCAAGCTTAAGTGGTCAATATTCCCACATTATCTACTACTATTGAGACATATTTTCTTCTTAGCTCAACTATTATACTTGTTGTATGTTGTTCCTACATTAATAAGAACTCTACCTACAATAGCTACCAATTTAGTTATAGTAGTAGTACATTCATTTTCAACAAGAAACTCACCCTCTTCTTCATAATCCATCATCTTGTCTTCATCCTCAAAGCAATGACAAGCAATTTATTTCGCTAACCATATGAGTGCACTTATCAAGTATTCTTTGTCACATTTAAGGGCTATTACAACACCCTGAGGCTCTCTCTTCACTTGTAGGTACCTTTGTTTCCTTTCATTCAAGACTTTTTCACCAAACCTAATAGCATATCTCTTTCTCTTATCATCATCCTACCCAATCACCCACCCTATACCAATCAGACTCGTATCTAGTATGATGATTATAGGCTTCCATTTTCAATATTTAGCCTTCCTCAATGTAGGTATTGACTTCAACAATCTCTTTAATTTCTTCATAGCTTTAGTGTGCTTTTGACCCTGTTAGAACCTGTCTTTTCCTCAATAACTAATAGAGATCATCAACCACATGCATAAAATGAGGAATCTATATAAGGTAAAAGTCGCATGCTCCTAAAAACCTTCTAGCCTCTAAAACACAAGCACAAATATCCTACATTGTGTCAATACCATCTATCTTTGTTGGTGAAGGCTAAGGTTTTCTACATCAGGTCCACACATATGGCCCACAATCAAGACCTAAACTTCAAATGTAGGCTTGTGTCCTAAAGAGTCAAGTGTACTTCGTCCAAGAGAGGTAATATCTTTAAACAATCATCATTTTGCAACAAAACTCTCTACATCGATGAGCATCCAACTCTTTGTCCTTTGCACAACCCTTTATTGGTACATCATCCAAAAAGGGCACAGTAAGCATTGGTATGTAATCCATAAGCACCTTATTCTTGCATTCATCATGTGTGCTATCACGTTTGTCACACATTATGGAAGAGTTCATATCCGTACCAAGCCTAAGGAAGTCTTCATGGTCATGATGTCTTTGCTTCCAACTACAAAGTTGAAGCTGATTATAGCTTGAGTATATAAATCTCCCAAAGAATTAATTGCTCTATTATAGCAAAAGCCTCTACAAACTCATCAACTGCATGCCCTACACCAACATTTCTTATAGTAACCTTGTTGATCAACTCCATGTCTTGAATAAACCTTAAGCACCATTATTCTTGGGCATAGTCAACCACCAATTTGAGTATGGGGCTGAAGAAAGCTCCAATATCTTCATGTGTATCTTTTCATTTAGTAGCTCCATTAACTTGGACAAGTAAGCCCAAGGTACTAGAATTGGCCTTAAATTCCATGGCACAAGTGAAATAGTAAAAATAATCATTAGAGCCACAATATTTGGGTCTAAGTAGCCTATTTTAGTAGGCTTGAATGCAAATGTCTTCCCATGTCTAACTAACATTTTCATAAAACACTCTTTTAATAGACAAAAGGAATACCTCACAACCAATCTTCAACTCTTTTAGTGTATTAGTTGTAAGTTTATGCCCTATACTTGTTGGATTGTGCAAGTTCACATGTCTTCACTCTCTCTCATATAACCCATCACTGTCAAGAGGCAGCGGCAAAGAAATTGACTTGACATTCTTATCAATTATCTTATATTTTGTTTCAACTACTACTTAGCCCATTCTTTTTGCATTAACCCTTCTTATTGAACAAACTTTGCTATGACTTCCAACGTCTTCAAAGAGTATATCTAAAGTAGTCTATTTTTTGCCTCATTTTTTGCATTTATTACTCCTAAAAGTTTAGCCATAATAACCCTATCACAAGTGAGTTAAAAGCGAGAAGGGATGTTTTTTTTTAATGAGATAAGCAATTGTTGTACATCTAGTGGTGATGCATTGGATAATGATGATGATCATGATAGTTATGTGTCGAAAGAAAAGCAAGAATCACGGAGCCTTAGTGGACCAAAAACATCTTTTGCTATTGCATCTACAGTTTACCTTGGTCTAGGAGACTAAGGAGTAGTCCCACATCTTCAAGTTGTGTCATATAAGTTTGACAAAAAAGGAATACATCTACTAGTATTGCAAGTAAGAACAAAGGAAAAAAAAAGTATCAAATAGTAATGATCAAGACACCAAGTGTACAAAGAGTACGTTGTAATACAAAGGCTGCATTGAGTAATCCAATGGTACACAAGTCTAACAAGGTTAGATACCGTGTTAAAAGATATGGTTTTGCATGTTATGTAGCTTACAATTATGCTTATATGGTAAAGGTCGTTGAAAATGTTAAGCCCACTTGTCTTGAAAATGTTGTTGATCATGCTCATTGGGGTGCAGCAATGGATGAGGAGATGGCTATATCAAAAGCCAATAAGACTTGGGATCTAGTACCGTTGCCTAAGGGTAAGAAAGCTATTGGTTGTAAGCAGGTTTACAAAATCAAGCATAATGCAAATGATTCTGTTAGTAGATATAAGGCTAGGCTAATTGCACAAGGCTATGCTCCAACATATGGCATCAATTATAAAGAGACATTTAGTCCAATTGTTAGAATAGCAATCGTTAGATGTGTGATTGCTTTTGCAACAACCAAAGGTTTAAGTTTGCAAAAAATGGATGTCAACAATGCCTTCTTGCATATTGAACTGCAAGAAGAGATATATATGGAGCACCCGTTACATTATGAGGATTTAGAGCATCCCACATATGTATGCAAGTTACAGAAGGTGCTATATAGGTTAAGGCAAGCACCAAAAGCATGGTTTGACAAGATTGGAGAGTATCTTGTTAACGTTGGCTTTAATGTTTCCAATGTTGATCAATCACCTCATGTGAGAAAGAAAGCTACAGACTTGATCATCATAGTCATTTATATGGATAACCTAATTATTATAAGCAACACTGATAGTGGGATTGTTGAAGTTAAAGACCTTTTAAAGAAGAAGTTTGAGATGAAGGATTTAGGTAAACTAATGTACTTTCTTGATATTGAGATGATAAGATGTGATGATAGTATATGACTATCCCAAAGGCACTATGGCTTGTATATATTGTCCAAGTATGTTTTGACAACATATGAGCCTCTTTCAGTGCCATTGGAGCAAAATGTAATATTGAGCGTTGATGTTGAGAATGAGATAAAAGACACTACTATGTTCAAGAGAACAGTAAGGAGTTTAATTTATATGAGTATCACAAGGCTAAACTTGAGCTATATTGTTAGCCTTGTTAGTCACTTTATGCAAATGCCTAGAAATCCTAATTTAGATATAGTTAAACGTATATTGAGATATGTGAAGTCCACTTTTGCATTATGGACTTTTTAATGAGGTAGATAAGGATATACGTGTATTTGGATACATAGATTGGCCTGTCTGGCAGAAGATCTACCAGTGGATTTATGTTTTTCCTTAGTAGTGGCAAAACACATTGCAATGCATTACTTTATGAGAGAAAAGATACTTGCAAGAGAGATTGACTTGATATATGTCTACACGCGTCAAATTGCTGACATTTTCACAAAGGCATTAGGTGTAGAGAAGCTTTGAAAATTTTTGAAGCTTTCCTGTGTTGGGAAAAGACTAGAAATCTTACAATCACCAAATTAGGACATGGATTTCTATGTGATTCTTTCAATGGGTATGAATGCATTTGAGGTGATGTTATTGCAAGGGGATAAATATACATGATACATGAATATGATCTACTATGAGTAGAGTGATGACAAAGGAGAGAAATTTTTAAAAAGTCAAACAAGGTTTTTCTAACATGTTGTTTACTTATGGAAGTTTTCAAGCATACCTTTTACCTAGCCTTTTGTGATTTTTATAAATTATTCTCTTTTACGTCACAAGTGATAAACAACACCAATTTGTCAAGAAGATTATTAAAGTTCCTTTTAGAGTTGGGGGAGTTTGAATTCTAATTTCATGTGCACAAGAGCATTATGGCCATGATGGTTGACTTTCTTACTTATTAACGAGAGAACCCCCATATGATGAAGGAGAAAGAAGTACAAATGCCACCGTCTAAATAACCAAATATTGAAGATGATTTTATGTTTTTCTTTAATGGGCCCTACATAATGGCCCACAACGAAGCTTTAAGAGGCATAGAGCTACATGAACCAACAAGGAAGTTAATTAGGAGGAAAGGATTCAAGTTGGATAGGCTAAACAACAGTAAAGATATAATGCTAGAAAAAGCCTTGCATGTTGTGCACAAGCTACGAATCAAGAGAATAAAGATAAGAGGGGGTGCATTGATTGTGATAGAAAAAACTTTGGGAGCATGGTATGTAAACGATACCAAAATCAAACAAATATTTAATAAAATTAGAAGATTATTGTAGGGATTGGAGGCAAAGAGTCTCCAACATATTGAGAGAAAGGAGAATGTATCCTACTCCTCTCCACTTGGTCATGTATCATATGTGTAAAGGGAGACAAGTTCTCTCTTAAAGAAAGTTTTGTTTAACAGATATGATACATGACCAAGTGGAGAGGAGTAGGATGCTTCTTTCCTCTAAAGAGTAAGAAGATATATGATAGTGAATGACGACCTATTCATGAAAAGGCCCAATTAGGATTCCTTAAAAAGAAAAATAAATATAATATTGGAGAAAATTTATGAAGGGGCTTGAGTCATTTTTCCTTCAAGATTATCTTTATAAACTATTGAAAGTGGGGTTTATATTGCTTAGTCTATGAAAAGATGCGAAAACCAAGAGAGGAGCAAAGTCAAATACAGTGATGAGAAACCACTTAAGAATAAAAGCTAGAAAGGTAGCTTGAAAGGAAGATACTAAAAAGAGGTTCATACGCCTATTTGGGAGTCTTTTAAGGAGCTTCAACACATGTAAGAAGCAAACGAGGACATGGTCATAGCCATCTTGGAATCATATGGACATGAGGAGGAAGGAAGCCTCCAATTCACAAAGAGCAAAGGAATAACTTACTAGGAGAGCAAGGGACTAGCAAAGGCAAGGGTCATATGGAACACAAGGAGAAAGAAAGCCTCCAATTCACAAAGAGCTGAGGAATAACTTACTATGAGAGCAAGAGACTCTAGCAAAGGCAAGGGTCTAGAAGGGCAATCAATGATTGGTCTAGGGGGTTTTTAGATATTCATGACTACTCTTCACACCATGCAAACCAAGATCAATGAGTTGGAAAGGGATAAGTAGAATGAAGATATTCCATACGCATTGTGTAAGGAGAAGCAACAACCTACCAAGTCTAAACCTAGTTCAAAAGAATACACAAAGGAAGAATACTAATAAATCTTGGCAATCTTGGTACATTGGTGCACTTATGTGAGGAGTTAGCATAGGACAAGGAAAATGTAATTTAGAATAGGATGGAGATATAGAGGGAGTATAAAGAGGAGAGAATAGCTCATCAAGGATTCTTGAGGCACTCATTCCAATGGCTACATGAGGTACAAACATAGATTGAGGAAAACAAAGAAATTAAGACGTTGGGTGAAAATTTGCAAAGGATTGAAATTTAGAGAAAAAGGAATACTACTTGTGCTCACAAAGCAAATCTCATGGTACATCTAGAGTAAGAATAGGCAAGGATAATAGCTATTATCAAGGAGTTAGCAAAAGCTCATTAGACTTGAGCACAAATGAAGATAGCCTTCACCCTTCACAAGACTACAAGACATGCTTAGGACAAGTATGACTACTACAATTGATGAGGTAGAGAAAAGAGCTAATATAACTTATGACAACATGCTATAATAAATGGCTAATGACTTGGCACATTCCCTTCACAAGGACCTCCAATTCACAAACAATTACTCACTTGCCACATTCCCTTCACAAGGACCTCCAACTCACAAACAATTACTCGCTTGCCACATTCCCTTCACAAGGAACTCCAAATCAAGCTTCATATGACAACCTATACACATGCGTTTTCACTACAAGAAGAGCCTTATCTATCAATACTATGTCTTCCAAAGGCATAGAGAATATAGAGGAACTAAAAACTCCATTGGGACTTGCTACAAGCACCTTCTCCACATTTGACCAAGAAAGAGAGCTCATGTTATTAACCTTAGACCCAACTAGATCATAAATGATTCATCACTTAAGTGACACGGGCTATGGTGATCAAGAATTGATAGGTGTAGGAATGGTGCACCCAAAGTCCATTGAGCTAAATGACAAGCTACAAGAGTGACCTACTGAGACATCTTTTGCAATAGAGCCTCCTAAAGTCATGGCATCTCCATATGACATTAGATCCTCAAGATTTTATGAATTAGAGAAGGGAGCTGAGGTAGAATCTCAAACTGACTTAGCACCTAATATCCAAGCGTGCTACCAAGAAATGCTGCAAGTCATTTGGGCTTCCAATTGGAAGGTGCCAAAGTATCCAATTGAATTACAAGTAGAAGCATAAAGAGAAGACCTAGATAAGCCCATCAAGAACTATCTTAAGAAACCTTAAAAGTAAGAGACTATGATTTGTTAGTTCATAGTTTATCAAGACATCTATTTCAAAAAGCCCTTACCACTCACAACATATTCTTAAAGCTATCAAATTAGAAGGGAATACAACCAAGATATGGTTGTAGAGACAAGATAGACAACCTATTCTAAAAGCTATCAAATTAGAAGGGAATATAACCAAGATATGGTTGCAGAGATAAGATAGATCAACATTCAAGGTTGTTACAACATTTCCAAGGAGAACTAAAGTTAGTACCTTGCAAAGAAACCACAAGAGGTGTGGAAGCTTTAGCCAAAATGGAGATAGCTTATACTTGAATCAAATGAACTCACTTATTTAGCTTTTTGCTACTTGAATCAGAGGGCATATCCTATGATGTTTTCCTCTTTTGTCTTCCTTGGAGTTACTTTGGCTGATGTCTCAACCTCTTCAAGAATATATACATACCACCAACATATCTATCGCATTTACTTGTGTTTGAGCGATTCTTCCACCCTTCCTCAAGTTAAATTTCATTTGTTGCTTTAACCACTTCAAGGATTCATAACGAAATGTAACCAACACAACACCAATTGCAACATTGCATGATTTATAAACTTCATCGATTGAGCATTCACCATATTCATGGTAGGGTTTTCATCCTTCATCCTATGATGTTTTCCTTATAGTTAGGGCTAGATGCACACTGCCAAGACCCCTCTTGCCCCAACAAATAATTTCAACACTCAACCATCAATTGTTTACTCACAAAAGCACCTAACCATTTTTAAAGGTGGTGCTTGGTGTAACCTTTCACCTTCCTAAGATTTAACTTTGATTGTTGGTGCACTAGGCCAACATTCATTCTTTCTTGGTTCCTATCACAATAACTTTTATTTGAGTGATCCTTTCACCTTCCCTAAGATTTAACTTGATTGTTGTCTCCCAATCCTTTCACCTTCCTAAGGTTTATCGTTGATTGTGATCTCCCAATCCTTTCACGTTCCTAAGGTTTAACTTTTATTGCCAGTGCACTAGGCAAGCATTCATTCTTTCTTGGTTCCTATCACATTAACTTCTATTTGAGTGATCCTTTCACCTTCCCTAAGGTTTAACTTGAATGTTGTCACTCAATCCTTTCACCTTCCTTAGGTTTAACTTTGATTGTTGGTGCACTAGGCAAGCATTCATTCTTATATGTTTTCTATCACATTAACTTTAATTTGAGTGATCCTTCCACCTTCCCTAAGTTTTAACTTTGATTGTTGTCTCTCAACCGCTTCAAGAAATCGTAATAAAATGTATACAATGTGACAACTGCAACTCTACATAATTTATGAGCTTAATCATCTGAATATTCATTATACTCATGGTAGGGTTCCCACCCATCACCCTATGTTGTTTTCCTTTCGGATGATATCTATCACTACTAAGGTTCTGTCCTTGACTCTTGCTATTACCCTCTTCCACCTACCCTAAGGCTTAACTTCATTGTTGTCTCAACTACTAAACCATTTCATAGCTAAATTTAACCTGCGCGCCAAGCGAGCTCTACTTGTTTTATGAACTTAGCCTTGAATATTTACCTTTTAAATGTAAAAACTTGGGTAATAGGACTCGAATAATCAGGGGGTTCTAGGTCACAACCTGCTTCACAGTACTACCATCTCTGCTGAGAAAATCGCAGGTCATTCAGTGAAACCAACAGCAAGTAACGAACAGCAAAACGCCCAACTTCAGTGCAGAGTCTGTTCAAGATTTCAAGGTGGGATCTTTACTGACTGTCAGCCAATCCCCTTCCTTCAGTATGACAGTTGGCTTGGCACTGCCCATGTATGAAGCTCCCTCACCTCGTGGAAGCTTGACAGGAAAAGCACCACAGTCGATGGGAAGCTTCCGAGCAAAGAATCTATATGGGTGGACTGACTGACCAGGCGCACGTGGACTGAACTAGTGAGACACAGGCCACACCAGTTCGTTCATACAGCTGGCTAATTTGCCACCATAGCATGACACATATTTACTCCATGGTTGCACGGGGAGAGGAAGGGGGGGATAGCACAACTGCGTGCAGAGACAAAAGAGGAGAGTGTACGAGGCGTTTCCCGAGCCGAGAGGGACAGATCAAAACCCAGGGCTCAAAATAACCACAGTGTGATGTAGCGCCAGAGCCATTAAACCAGGGAGCACAAGAGAAAGAGAGCTCTGGTATTGGTAAATGGCGCGTCTCTCAGGACACAGAGAGAGAGAGGGAAGGAGAGAATCCAACTTTGCGTAATGCTCAGACAGCCAAGGGGTCTCTCTTCAAAGCAGCCAGACTGGCTGCCTCAGAAACTCTAGTCCGAATTGCTTTGCCTCCTCACTGCATCACGCCATAGCTCGCTCCTATACATGCACCAAGATTACAACGAGACGTCGAATTGAAGAATATTTATCTCTGTCTTGCCCTAACCCTAAACATATCCGCAACAATGCTCCCCCCCTCCCTCGGTATTAGAAAGTAACGAGGCGCTCCGTGCCTAGACTCAGCCCGGTGCTAGGGCGAGCACAATTTTTGCGAGCAGGGGTGGGTGTTGGACACGTGGCACTCACCTATCCCCACGTTCTCTTTTTTTCTTGTGGGGGAGGTGGGGGGCTGTCACGTGGCACCTGACCCCCACCTCTCGTTAACTAATAGTAAAGATTAAAAGAGATTACCTCTTCTTAGAATCCTCTTCCTCATCTAAATCTTCTACAAATAATATGCATATTATGGCATTGCTTTTGTTTGCATAATTATGTTGCCCATATTTTTTATATAGTTCATTATATGTAGACTACCCAAATGGATTAGCATGATCATTATATACATATGGCAATCCCCAATCATGTTGCCTTAAGAAATATGCATGATCCTCGTTATAATATTGTTGCCTATAAAACAACTGATCATAATAAAAGTAGTAACCATCATGCTACACATAATACGCATGCTAATAATCATGAAAATAAAGAATCAAAGGGGAGATGGCTATATGAATAACCTTGCATTGGAGCTTACTAAAAATAAGTATCCCTAATGTTCAGATGGCAAGCTCAACACATGCAGACATTGATGGTGGATCGCTTGGTTAGATAGGTCTGTATGTCTACACTTAGCACATCAATGGTCATTATAATCCTCACATTACTAACTTATCCCTTATTATAATTGGTTAATTACACCTACCTACAATTGGCATAGTTATAGAACCATTTGATTAGTATAATCAATTACGCACTATTTAACTTAGTAGGCCACTTTTATTTATGTTACATCTTATCTATACTTTGTATACTTTGCATTGTATGAGGAAGAAGGAAGAAAAACCAAGAAAAAAATGTTTGGGTCTCTATCTCTCTTTTTGTGTCCTTGAGTGAGCTTCCTCTTGTGTATTGTGTGTGTTTGATGGAATAGCTCAAGCAAGTCCCCTCATCATCATGCGATTTGTGGCATAGTACTGAGAAACTTGTTTTGAAGACTAAAGCGAAAGAGAAGAAGCAAGGATTCAAGTAAGCAAGCAATCAATAAGAAGCTTTTCCACTCTAACTCTCTTTTTTCTTGGATAATGCATGTGGAGACACCAGAAGGAGAACTGAGCTAAAATCTTAGATTGCTATGAGATTTGGTATGCAAATAGAATGTTGTATATTCTACATATAAGCTCTTTAAGGCTTTTTCGTTGTGTTTTTAGCCAATTAAGGCTATCTCAAGCCCCTTTTAGCTCCCACATAGTTGTAGACAATAATTTTTGGATATATTATAAATTCGATCATTCTCAGATGTATAGATATTTCGCGCTTGTAAGTTCTTATGTGTTTGTTAGGAAGCAAACACAAGGTTATCTATAAACAAGTTGCAGATTGTATGTATTATTGAGTGTCACTAAAAAAAGGTTATCTGGTATGTTGCTGTATACATCCTATGAAAGATTATAGAAGACCTGGTTGTGGTCTAGTACTCAATTTTGTCATAATGATTGAGAATAATGAAAATCCTATCATCAAAAAGCTAGACAAGAACAATTGTCCATCATGGAAGTTCTGTGTAACGAGCTTCCTTATTAGAAAAGGCCTCTACAAGTTCGTTTCAAGTGAAGAAAATGAATGAGCGCTAAGTAATCCTGCAACTATAGAAGAATTAAAGACGTGAAAAAAAATGGAATGCAAAAGACAAAAAGGTAATGAAATGGCTATTTGTAGTCGGTAGTCATCATTGATAACACTATGATAGGGCATATCAGAAATGCAAAAACTTCATGTGTAGCTTAGACAACCTTTGAGAATATGTTTTTAGTAAATACAAAGGTACGAAAGATTCAACTTAAGCAAGAGTTGACTACCTTGAAGAAAGGGAATATGTTTGTAAACAAATATATTTTGAAGGTGAGCAGCATTGCAAATGCCTTGTCAACTATTGATGCAATATTTTATGATGATGATTTAGTTTCATCTACTTTGGGTGGCCTTAATAATGAGAAGGCTTGAAAATCTTTTGTTACTTATTTTTATGTACAGAAGCCATTTCTAGATTTTAACTAGTTTTCCTATCTCATGATCACTTAAGAGATCATCGTATAGGGTAAAACATCTAAAAGAAGTGGTAAACATATCTAAGCTTTTTACTCAAGCTCAGGAAGGGAACATGGCAAATCCTCTTCAAGGGGTCATGGTATGGATCGTGCTAGTGGTAACCAACAAAATAGGTTAAATCAAGAGTTTGGTGACATACAAATTTTGAGAGGTCGTGGTAATTTTAGAGGCAAGGGGAGCTCTAGAGAAAGAGGCAGATGGCAAAACAAAGGTTTTAGCAATTCTGATATTGTCTGCCATTACTGTGGAAGAATAGGTCATATTGTAGTCCATTGTTTTGATAAGAAGGATGATCTTTGTAATGGTAAGTTACAGCAAGAAAATTATGCATCGTCTTCAAGATAGAATGATGACAAAAATAAGCATTTGCTTGTCATGCAGCATATGCAACTAAAATGAATACTGAGAATATCGTTACGTATCCCACTCTAAGAAGAAAACTTAAAGCATGTCGACGGCAAAAAAATTATGGTTTACTCATATCGAAAACTACAAAAGGCGATTAATAGATTGGATAGCTGATTTTAAACATAGGATGATTAGGTACTTGATTCATTTGGAAGGACAAGAACATGTGTAATTCTTCTATTAAGGAGTGATGCTGGATTGAAATAATAAACTTATATATAGTTCTTTATAAATACAAAGTATACTTGAATTTTGTATTGTTAATCGACACAAGAAGTGTGTGTGCTATACAAGAAGCCATACTAAATGGTTTAGAGAGATGTAAGATTTACTTAGAGAGATGTAAGATTTACAAACTCTAGGTTATATCGAGACAGGTGATGATTCGTATTATCTGATTTCATATATTAAAAAAGTTTTTTTGTCATTTTATGATGGTCAGACAAAGTGTTTATCAAATGTTTTACATATGCCATCCATCACAAAGAATTGGTCAAATGGTAGAGCAAGGGTTGCAAGTTACATTTAATGTGAATGGCTATTTTTGTTAAAGACTTCAACAATAAGTGCAAGTTGGTTGCAAAAGGAAGTAGAGTTGGCCGTATGTTTCATTGGATATTGGATTTCTTACTATAAATGTTGCTATATATACTAAAGATAAAGGTGTAGTTATAGACATTGAAATATGGCACAAACACATTAGACATGCAAATCTGCAAAGGTTGAAATTAATGCAATAGAAGGGATTGATTGCAAGTTTGCCTATATTTAAAGTTGTAGAATTATATAAAATTTCTAAAGCATGTTAGTTTGGAAAGTAGGCAAGGAAACCGTTTTTGCATAAGAAAGATGTAAGACATTATAGTGCATGTTAGTTTGGAAAGTAGGCAAGGAAACCGTTTTTGCATAAGAAAGATGTAAGACATTATAGTGCATAAAGATGTTTGGGGGTCTACCCAAAATGTATCCCTTGGTGGTAGTAAGTATTTTGACACTTTCATTGATGATTGCTCCAAGAAACTTTGGGTATATTTTATGAAGGAAAAGAGTGAAGTATTTGAGAACTTCAAACGTTCAAGGCAATAGTTAAAATAGAAACAAGCTTGAAAGTTAAGTGCTTGAGGTTAGATGGAGGGGGAGAATACCTTTCTAATGAGTTCACTGATTTTTTGAGGTCTCATGGAATAAAGTGTTAGTTTACATGTAGATATATCCCACAACAAAATGGGATTGTATGAAAAAATAAATATATTGTAGAAGTTACCAAATATATTACAGAAGTTGCACAGGCATTGATGGTGGATGAAAAGAATATACCCAAGTATTTTTTTGTCTAAGATTGTTCATTCTACTATTTACATTATGAACATGTCTCCCATAGCTGCAGTTCATGGTATGACTCTTGAAGAATATTTTACTGACAAGAAACCTGATGCATCACACTTGAAAGTATTTGGTTGTATTGCATTTGTTCATGTGCCTAATGAGTTAAGGAAGAAATTGAACCCAAAGACTAAGAAATGTATTTTCATTGGGTACTCCATTGAGTAAAAAGAGTACCATTGTTATAACTTTGTTAATGGCGAGTTTCAAGTGAGTAGGGATATTATTTTACATGAGATGAGTAGTTGGTATGGATCTAGTGGAGATGCATTGGTTGAGGTTGATGATCATGATAGTCATTTGCAAACTAAAAGCAGGAATCACAAACTCTTAATGGATCAAAGACATCATGTGGTAGTAGATCTATAGTCAACCTGGGAGACTAAGAAGTTGCCCCACATCTTCAATTATATCTATTAGTGTTATAGGTGTTGATGACAAAGGGAAGAAGAAAGTGTCAATTGAAAATAATACATCTACTAGTCATGCAATTCTTGATGGAGACTCTAATGGCTCAGAGAGCTTGGATGATAAGTTTGGTATTCCTTCAGTCAGGATGTCATGTGTACAGACATCATATATTAATGTAAAGAGTCTATTGAGTGATCCAATGGTACGCATGTTGAGCAAGGTGAGATACCCTATTAGAGTATTTAGTTTTGAGGGTTATGTAGCTCATCATTATACTTATATGGTAAAGGTAGTTGAGGATACATTGGGATGCAACAATGGATAAGGAGATTGTTGCATAAGAGAGCCAACATGACTTCGGATCTAGTACCATTTCCCAAAGTCAAGAAAGTTATTGGTTGTAAGTGTATCTATAAAATAAAGCATAATGCCAATGGTTCTATCAGTAGGTACAAGGCTAAGCTAGTTGCGAAAGGCTATGAACAAATATATGTCATAGATTATGAATAGATATTCAGTCTAGTTACTAGGATGGGAATTATCTAATATATGATTGCTTTGTCTCTTCTTCACTTCATACAAACCCTTTTTTAGAGCCAAAGCTATTTGCTCATTAGCTCAAGGAGAGAAGCTCTAGGAGCTCAAACTGTGGTAATGATAATTCTAGATCCTCAAAAGGCATCCTACGATCGCGATCAGTAGTATAAATTGCCACAAATGAAGAAGCATTACGAACAATCGAGGCAAAAATCTGTAAAACTTACTAGCTTTTAGGTGTGCCAAAGGGTAGAGTTTATAACAAATGGATATAAAGAATGACTTCTTCTATGGTGATTTGCGAGAAGAAATGTATATGGACTAGAATACAAGTTATGAGGATTTAGAGCATCCCACATATATGTGCAAGTTAAAGAAGGTGCTCTTTGGATTGAAACAAGCAACTAGAGCATGGTTTGACAAGATCGAAGAGTATCTTGTCAACGTTTATTTTTATGATTGAGATGCAAATCACTCACTTTATCTAAGAAAGGGTGATGTAGGTTTGGTTATCATAGTCATCTATATGGATTTCTTGATTGTTACAAGTGGTAGTGATAGTGGAATCGGAGAAACCTCACCTCTAGCAAAGGTGAAGACATAACCAAAAGGGTGGACTTCCTACTATTTGCATGCCCTACATAATCAGAGTCAGTGTACCCCACAACTCATGTATCTTGGCCACCATAGTATATGTACATAGTTGTTGTGCCATTTTGGTACCTCATGATATCCTTGATGGCATCCCAATGCCATTTGCCAGGTGTAGCCATATAACATGCCACAACTCCCACTGTAAATGCTATGTCAAGACAAGTGGCTATCATGGCATACATCAAATTGCCCATAGCAGATGCATAAGAAATCTTGGCCATCTTGGCCTTCTACTCATCAGATTGCAGATAATCAACCTAACTAACCTTTACATGAGAAGGTAGAGGATAGTCAATAGGCTTACCATCTTGCATATGAAATTGCTCAATGCCTTTTTTGATATACTCCTTCTATGATACAGATAAAGGAACCTCTTAGAGCTACCGCGTGTGATGTGTATCCCAAGAATATGCATGGCATGTCCCATGTCCTTTATCTCAAAGCTTTTCTTGAGCTAAGTTTTTAAGGCATCTAGCTCATCATGAGCTCTCTCAACAATAAGCATATCATTCACATAGAGTACCAGAATCATAAGATTGCCATAACGAGTCTTCTTCATGTATAAACATGGATCCATAGCACTACAACTATATTCCGGTGAATGTATAAAAGCATCAAACTTGTGGTACCATTCTCTAGGTGCCTACTTAAGGCCATAAAGGCTCTTTTACAACTTGCACACTAGGTATTCCCTGTGTTTTTCTTCAAAGCCCTTAGGTTGCTACATATAGATCTTATCATGCAAGTCCCTATGTAAAAAAATCCGTCTTTACATCCATTTGATAAAGGTCCAGATCTAGCTAAGCAACCAATGCTAGTATCAAGCATAAATTCATCATTTTGATCACTGTAGAAAAGAATTTATCAAAGTCAATACCATATTCTTGCTTAAAACCCTTAGCTACAAATTTGGCCTATAAGCGGGCTTGGGGGCGTCTAGGGATACTTTTCAATTTGTATACCCAATTGCATGGCAGTGTCTTTTTGCCACTAGGTGTTAACCCCAAGCCAAGAAGGCGGAAGAATGAATACCATATTCTTGCTTAAAACCCTTAGCTACAAATTTGGCCTATAAGCGGGCTTGGGGGCGTCTAGGGATACTTTTCAATTTGTATACCCAATTGCATGGCAGTGTCTTCTTGCCACTAGGTATTAACCCCAAGCCAAGAAGGCGGAAGAATGAATGAAAAAGCAGGAAGAAGACGGAAAAGGAGCAAAGACAAGCAGGCGGCCTCTAAAGCTAAGCCGGGGCCAAAAGCGTAATTTTAAATGAAAGACGTCTCAAAAACTCTAAAAACTCTTGTAAAAGATCACCAGGCTTCCTCCTGTGCCACTTGTAAAAGAATAGACGGGTATAGGCTTAGGGCATGAAGCAAGAAGAGGGAATTAGAAAAAGGGACCTTGCCACAATGGCCGGTCATGTAAAAAGGGATGGGCACCAATGGGGTTTTAGGATTTGTATATATAAAGTTCAAAAAATGAATGAAAGCTCATTCTTTGGTGTGTGGCTAACAAGAGCTCTTCTCTTCTTCTCTTCTTCTCCTCTTCTTGCTTGTGTGTACTCTTGAGAGAGGGAGTGTGAGAGTGTGAGGGAGTGAGTGTGTAAGAGTGAGGGATCAAGAGGGTGAAGCTCTTCACCATCTCCTCTTCTCTCCTTCTCTTCTCTTCTCTTCCCTTCTCTTGCGCACGCGGCTATGGTGGATAGAGCTTGGAGATGGAGGAGGCTTGAGGATGCTTGAGCTAGCATTTAGGATCGTGGAGCTACCGGTCTGTGCGAGAGAGAAGGCAACTCATATCGGCATCAAGGTAAGCTCACTACACTCGTAGGATCGACGACGCATTGGCTATGTGAGAGGTAGCCATTAGAGCTTGCTTGGAACGCTTGAAACAATAAGCGGTCTGTGGGTCTTGGCAGTTGAGGGAAAGCCCCCACATTTTGGTTCCGTTGGCCGGGACAAATGGATTTAAGCTTGAGCGCTTGTGCGCCTCATATCGAGCATCGAAGTAAGGGATTCATCCCCGAAACGGAGCTTGAGATAGGTAGGAAGGTTGGGTGTTTTGATCTTCGAAACAATTAAGTATTTTGGGTTAGTTTGTTTGTTTGATGATTGGAAAACAGGGAGGAATCATTTCAATTTGTTGCTTTCGATTCTTGTTACATTTAGTGTAGGATAGGATTAGGAAATCGAACCGGGAAAGGTAGGGTTTAATGTTGCAAAACAAGGCAAAACAGGGCATAAATCATGCATGAGTACAAGTGCACTAGAAAGAACACACGTACTGAGTGGAGATAAATTGAGGAATGTATTTAATAAGTCAAAGAACTCACTCAGATAAGCCACTCAAGGAACCCACGAATAGGAGAGAACCCACAGACAGAGACAAACCATCAACACGCGAAGTAGGACCAAGCAAGTAGCTCAAACGAAGTGGATTTGACAAACCTACCCAACCTGATTGATAGCTTGGTGGAGCACGATAACTCGACTATGGCAGAGGAAGGCCCAAACCACAGGTCTAACGAGGAACTCGACTTAGGCGTCTTTTCAGAGGCTATTCAGTAATAACTGGTCAGCAGCTACGATGTGCATGCCCGGTATAAGCACCACGGTTGGACAGCAAATGCTATCATCACAGACTTAGAAGAAGAGAGAAAGCTAGCCTACAAGGCATTGCAAAGCATAGCCGCATACAATAGAGACCAGTAGGCCAGGAGTCAAAGGCAAAGCACGGAGTTGTGTGAGGTGCAACGAGTGCTGAACTTAGCCGACAGAAACTGAACGGATCACGAGAGAGCCCTAGAAGGAGACTTAACTCTGAGTGAGCTTATTATGAAGCAATTGTTAGACAACACCGCAGCAGAGCAAAGTATTGCAGCATTGGTGACCTCACTGCTAACAAGGTTAGGAGCAACCCAAGGCTCTAAGAGCCAGTCTAAAATCCAAATAGTTGCAAAGTAGCTCGATAAGTACCAACCCCACGACGATCCATACAACTTTGTAGAGCAATTCGAGTAAGTCTACGAAGCCAACAGCCTCAGCGACTTGACTCAGCACTCTCAAACGTTTGGGCTTTGCTTAGGTGACAAGGGCAGGACTTGGTATACAAGCTTAGACGCTACAGAGCGAGCAAATTTCAATAGCCTCAAGAATCTCTTCATTAAGAGATTTGCCGAGCCTGGATACTCCGACAATCTGCTAGTACAACTGATGAATGTCGAGCAGAAAGAGAAGGAGGACATTTGCAATTACGCTTCCTTTTGTAGTGCTGGTAGACTTGTTTCTACGTTTTTGGATACTACATATGAGGACCTTGCTGATCCTCAAAAGCCTTATAAGTTTCTTCTACAAGAAGTACCATTGCAAAGTGATGTGCATTCTTGTGGATGGAGAGTTACATCAAATATATGCAGAACATTGTATTCAAAGTTGCTACAAATAGAAGGAGTGAATGTAAGTTATTAATTTCATTTGATTTTTGTGTGACCCTTATCATGATGTCTTTTCACTAACTTATAACATTTATTCTTATAGTATAGAGACTATCCTGATTCGTATGTTTGGTGTTTAGATTAGATAGCTCTCTCTCTCTCTCTCTCTCTCTCTCTCTCTCTCTCTCTCTCTCTCTCTCTCTCTCTCTCTCTCTCTCTCTCTCTTCTTCATGTTCTTCTTTTCTCACTTGGAGTGCAAGATATGGTATTAGTTAGTTTGTTACCTATTAGTAGGTTCTCTTCTCTCTCTCTCTCTCTCTCTCTCTCTCTCTCTCTCTCCTTCGTGTTCTTCTTCTTCTTCTCTCTCTTCTCTCTCTATCCCCTATCCTCTCTCTCTCTCTCTCTCTCTCTCTCTTCCTCTCTCTCTCTCTCTCTCTCTCATTCTTCTTCATGTTCTTTTCTCACTTGGAGTGCAAGATATGGTATTAGTTAGTTTGTTACCTATTAGTAGGTTCTCCTCTCTCTCTCTCTCTAAGATGGGCTCATCATCCCTTAAGTGCTCTTGGGCCTCTTTCACCCAGTCCTTTACTTTCTCTATGGCCTCGAGTTGGCGCTTCAGATGCGGGTACTCCTCTACCTTGGCACTTCCCTTTTCGGCCATCTTGGGGGCTGAAGTTTCTATCTTTGCATCTAGGACATTCTTTCCAATAGGCAAAGTTGTAGCACTCTCAGTTTTCAGTGTGATCTTAGCCTCCGACCTCTTCTTCATTTGCCTGCGACTCTTCTTCCCTATTGAGGCTGCATCGAGGTTCCTGGGTCCCAGTAGATATGCCGGCCTGCTTTGTCTGGGCACGGGTCATGATCCACAATGGGATGGGTGTGGTCTCCCCATCAGGGTTCTCGACACCAAACAGCCCCAATGGAACAGATGGTACATTGGCTAAACTTGCAGGGAAGGTTTCCGCTTTGGCAATCGACAAAGAGATGGGTGATTCCGCACTCAATGAACCTTAGGTCAGCTTTGTCTCTGTTATGCTGCTCCCTCTCGGGGCAACGTGATGAGACATGATCCGGGTGACCACAAGTCCAACAGATGATTGGATCCTGCGTCTGCCCTCATAGGCCTCTACCTCATCCTCTCCCCAACGCCATCATTGGTACTGGTCGATAGTCCATAAGGACTGTTGCCCTCATCGTCATGAGAGACATAAGGGTATAAGTAAGTCTCTTCCTCATTTGGCTCTTCCACGTAGTGGACTGGAGCATCACTCGGTGGATGGGTCACATAGGGACCATGCGGTCTAGGTATACCCGTAGGGTTTATGTCCACCCTAGGGACAACCGACTTAATGTAGTTTAGGCGCAGGAAGGGCCAATGGGGCTCCCCTTCCGAAGAGTGGCTGCGGCCTGTTTGCTAGGTAAGGCTGACCGTATGGTTGGTTTTTTCGGAAATCTCTTGAGCAATTTGCAATGCACAATGTCGTGACCGAACCTGCCGCAGTTAGCGCAAGGTCTCGACCAAGGGTCTTGACACTTGGCCGGCAAATGGTTTCTGCCACAGTACACACATTGGACGTGTGGCCACGTTGGTCGTCTCCACAGGTATTGCAGCTTGACTATCTCCATCTTGACATCAGCCATGGTTCGTCTTGGAGGCCTTCCCCTTCTCTTGGGATGATGGGGCTGGTCGTTCACTAAAGGCTGATGCTCTTTCTGAACTTCGCGAGTTGGCTTCTTCTGAGTTGGAGCTCCTAGAGCTCCTCTCTTTCAGTTGATCATCAACTCTAATGGCCTCCTTAAAAATCCTAGCTAGCACGTCTCACTGCAAGCTCGAGTTGGCTGCCAAAGCCTTATACAATTTCTCGTTTCGAATTCCACTATATCGATGATCTCACCAGCATGAACACGGCGGTCTCACCCCCTCGACCAAATTCTGGAGATGCAACCGCACCGCAGGGGCAACACCCCTTAGGCTAAGCCTTGATGCTGCAGGCCCACAAATCAGTCATGGCCATTGGCCAGGAAAATCCAGTTTAGGAGAGAGACAAGCAAGTGACAGCCTCCTTACCACGCTAGTGACCACCCCTGTGAAGTTAAGCCTGGGAGACCTGCTTAAGCAACATCCCACCCTATGGCAAGACTCAAGCAGTGGATTGAGGGGTCACGAGAACAAGCTGCGGATCTACATGATCATGATGCAGAAACACAAATACCAAGTCTAACGCTACACTCGTGTGCCAAAATCCTTGCACGTTAATGCTTTCTGGGAAGGCATCGAGATGCATGCAGTGTTACCGGTCCTAGACTTAGGTGACACAATGAGAAAGGGGATCGTAGACGCGGGAGTCGGGGTTAGTGTGCTGAGCCATGCAGTACTACAGACCTGGGGAAACCCACCTATTGAGACCGCTCGGTTTAATGTCGCATTAGCAAATGGCATGAGAGTGAAGCCATTCAGGGTACTTAAAAACTGGCCAATGAAAATCACAGGTGTCCAGTTCTATGTCAACTTTATAGTCATGAAGGGGGTGGACTATGATATCCTGTTAGGCCAACCTTGGATGCACAATGCCGGAGTTATCGAAGATTGGGGTAACGGCTTGATCTTCTTAGGCAATAGGACAGAAGCTGTGAGAGTAGAGATGGACACTTGGAAGACCTCACCAATCGACTTGGATGCCATCTCCGATATCCCATGCCTAGAGGATGAGCGAGATTAGATGCATGTCCTTGCTACAGTTGGCCTGCCGTTCTCAGATCAAGAGGCATATGAGCAAGCCATCAAGATGATGGGCACGACTGATGTCACGCCCTCTGTACCAGTCTGCATGATGGAAGAAACCCTTCTTGGGAGACCTAAGCCCATCACCTTCCAAGTGCCAAGCGACAAGAGAGAACTGCAAGAGGCTCTGGAATACTTAACAGACAAGCTGGCTGACAATTCAGTAGCAAACTTCAAACCACTCTAGGATCTCTTAGGCGAATCCAAGTGGCAATGAACCAGGGTGCATGACTTGAACCTTATGTACAACTGGGCCCTAGTCCCTGATCAACGACAAGAGATATACCAAGCCCTAGGAGACGATGAGCAGTCTGACTCAGAGGACTTTGATAACGAGTACGAAGACTGCCAATCCTTTAGTGATGAAAGTGAAGGTGAGATGGACATGGTAGAATATGACACTGAGGGACATGAAATAGAACAAATACAGGCAGACTCCAAGCCAAAAAGAGAAGTGTCTATAGAATAGAGCGAGGAATCATGTGTATGGATTGTGATCGTGCTTGGTTAGAATGCGTAGGAGCTATAGATCTTGAGCAAGCAGGTCTAGCTCAACTAGGAGCGACACCAATGCTTAGGGCAGAATCACCATCTGAACTACGATCACCAGGGGAGACCCCCTCTTCTAGCGAAGACGTCGAGTTCAACTCTAAGTCAGAGGTAAGCTCAGATAGCGACCCAGAAATACCTAGGCCACCCAAGACCCCGATGCACCAACGGGGACCTACCCGTCCACCTAAGGCGCAGATGATTAAAGTAGGAAAGGGCGAACCAACCCAGGGACACATGAACAGATGAACAACGAAAACCACGGGACCTCCCTAAATGATTTACAAAATTCAAGAAAGGAGATAGGGTAGTGATCCTATTGAGTGCCAAACAACAAGGGCAAACGAGTGAACCAATCGAGGGACTAGCCAGGGTCAAGGAGGTGAACTTAGCCCATGAAGGGGAGACACCCCGACTAGCCTTCATTGCCGATGACTTGACAAAGGAAGAATAAACGAGTCTTGTTGCTCTCTTGTGAGAGTACGTAGACGTATTCACTTGGTCCTTGGAAGAGCTTAAAGGGGTAGACCCGAGTGTAGTGACTCATAATATACCCATGACACCAAACGCAGTGCCAGTGAAGTAGCAACCATACCCAATGAATCCAAAGCATGCTCATGTTATCAAGGAAGATATTGATAAGCTGATGAGAGCAAGATTCATTTACAAAATTGAGCACACGGACTGGGTATCACCCATAGTCATCATGATGAAGAAAAATGAAAAAATTAGAGTATGCGTCAATTACAAGAAGGTGAACGCTGCTACTAAAAGGGACAATTATCCATTGCCATACACCGAGCACATGCTTGAAAGAGTGGCGGGCAAGGAGACCTATAGTTTTCTGGATAGCTTCTCAGGATACAATCGGTGCAAGTGCATCCTACCGACATGCATAAGACTGCCTTCGCCACCGAGTGGGGCGTCTTTGCTTACATAGTCATGCCTTTCAAGTTGACCAATGCCCCTGCCACCTTCCAACGTCTCATGTGCACCATATTTAAAGACTTGCTTCACAAGGAGTTGAAAGTCTTTGTCGATGACCTCTGCATTCACTCGACCTGGATGGAACACTTAAACAAACTTCAAGCAGTCTTTGAGCAGTGTCGCCTATATCGTCTCTCCTTGAACCCCTTGAAATGCTAGTTTTGGGTGAAGCATGGATGCATCCTCGGCCACGTGGTGTCGAAGAACGGCATCGCCACTGACTTCTCGAAAGTCAGGGTTATTGTTGACCTTCCACCCCCAACCAACTACAAGGGAGTTCAATGCTTCTTAGGCCATACAGTATACTATCGCCGGTTTGTGCTAAATTACACATTGATAGCTAGACCTTTATACAAGCTGTTGATTGTCTTTTAATGGATTGAAGCATGCTAGCGGGCATATGAAGAGTTGAAGAAGGCTCTAACCACATCACCAATTCTACAAGCCCCAGATTGGACCATATCCTTCCACGTGTATATCGATGCTTCTAAATTTGCTGTGGGGGCAATGTTGTGCCAACCTAGTGAGCACAACCTGGACTATCCAGTGAGCTTTGCTAGCAGACAACTCACTGAGATGGAAATGAACTACTTGACGATAAAAAGAGAGGGCTTGGCCATGGTGTTTGCTGTAAAGAAGTTCTGGCATTATCTATTGGCTACACCCTTTACCTTCTTTGTGGACCATCAAGCCTTGCTATACCTAGTGAATAAACCTTGCACACAGGACACATAGCTCGGTGGCTCCTTTTGCTTTTGGAGTTTGACTTCTTCATGGTTGTACGGAAGGGAAAACAATACTACATGACTGATCATATGTCACGCATCCCCACAGGAGAAGCCGCTGGAGAAGGCATTACTGATGAATTGCCAAACGCCTACCTCTTTAACCTCTCCAGTGAGAGAGATTTATTCAAGGCCAATCTAACGCCATATTGGGCTGATGACATAGTCCAAGTGCTTGAGCACAAACTACCTGAACGACCGATAGAGAAAGCAAGGCTGAGGCGACTTATTCTCAAAATCCAACCCTACTAGTTGATAGCAGGCCAACTCTATCGCTTAGGGCAAGATGGATTGCTATGCAGATGCGTGTGCGAACATGAAATGCATGACATGCGCTCAGAGGCACACAATGAAATTGCTAGTGGACACTTTAGCAGAGACACGACAGCCCGCAAGGTGTTGTAGTCTCAACTATGGTGGCCAATGCTGTTTCGTGATGCCGCACGATTTGTTAAGCATTGTGACGAGTGTCAGAGGACAAAGGTTTGGATTTGCAAGGATCAAATGGAGTTGACCCCAATCATTGCACGACAACCCTTTGAAAAATGGGGAATCGACTTCATAGGACCCATCAGCCCTGCTGCACAGTATTCGCAGGCCAAATACATCATTGTGGCCACAGACTACCTAACGAAGCGGGCAAAGGCAAAGAGCAACACAAAAGAACGATGCTCGAATGATTACCAAGTTCTTGTGGAAGTAGGTGATCTCACGATTTGGATGCCCCATCGAACTAGTCAATGACTAGGGGACACACTTCATCAATGAAGTGATAGCACACCTCCTATCCACCTTCCTAATTATCTATCGGAAATCCTCTCCATACTACCCTCAAGCAAACAGCCAGGCAAAATCCACAAATAAGATTCTTGTCAACGTCCTAACCATGGCTATCTCAGCCTCACTCAACGACTGGGATAACAAGCTAATGGCAGCCTTGTGGGCTTACTGCACAGCTTACAAAACGGCTATCGGACAGACCCCTTTAGGTTGACCTACGGAACCGAAGCAACTCTCCCCATAGAATTCTTCGTGCCTAGCCTGCGAATTGCACTTTAGGAGCAATGGGAAGGAAAGGAGGCATGGACGCAATGCCTAGTTGAGCTCGAACGCCTCTCGGAGACTCGCCTTCTAGCCACTCATGCACTCATATGTGAGAAGGCACGACGCAAGAGCTGGTTTGACAAGCATGTCAAGCAACGCGACTTCAAATAAGGCGACTTAGTGCTCCTATACTCAGTTAAGGGGCATGAGCAAAAAATGAAGTTTAGGGGTCTTGGACCTTTCAGAGTTCGTGCGATCAGCCGAACAAGCAACGTCAAGCTCAAGACTCTAGACGGTGAGGGAATAGGCTTCTTCAATGGCAGTCGTGTCAAGAAATACTATCCTTCCACGCATCTTTTGCACGAGCCACCAATGTTAGAACCGCCTATCAAGGTACGAGTAGCCACCATCATCGAAATTGATGACGAGGATGAGGAAATCATGGAGCTTGCATACCTGCACATCACAGTCACTGCCAAGCGAACATGCATCTTCAATGCCTTAATAGACGAAGGAGAGAACTTCAATGTCTTGACTCACGATCATTGGATCCAACTTGGCAAACCACCACTACAACCCACTAGCACCAAATTAAGCCCATATGGGGGCCACTCATACGCACTTCTCGACAAGTGCAGGGCTGCCGTTTCTATCGAGTTTGAGACTGTACCAATAATCTTCTACGTGGTGCCAGACGCCAAGGACGCAGGCACGGAGACGCTGCTAGGGCGACCCTTCAAGAAGAAAACTCGTTGCAACGTTGATTATGAGTTGCAGCGCATTCACCTCGCCATAGGCAACATCCGCACTGATACAACTTTTAGCAACAAGGGTTGCGTGATAGAATAGTCCGCACGGCCACTGGTAGAACTATTAGCAGCCAAATCTAAGGAGAAGGGTAGTGCTCGGCCACCACCCACCACCTCTCAAGAACCGCTGCTCGTGGTAGCAAAAGCTAAGGCTCAGCTGCCTAGTTTTCAATGGAGGCCTAAACAGCCGCAACCATCGCCTAGGAGTCGTCACACAAAACCTCATAAGACCCGAAGCTGTAAACCTAGTACACCAAGGTGCAGTTACAAAAATCAGTGCATAATCATGCAAAGGTGGGTCCCTAAAGCCCTCCTACATGCACAAGGCTACTATGAGGGGAATGTTTGGATATGGATCCCTAAAGCTCAGACGACCAAGGGCACCACTCGTATGCTACCCCCAAGCCTGATCACCCCCAGCCCCATAGAACCTCAAAACCATAAACCGCAGTGCTCCCCAGGCCCACATCCATCAAGCTCATCCACACACATGCCTAAGAGAGTCGAACAAGCCTATCGGCCCAAACGACAGACATTGCCTCATGAGCCATCACTCGCTAGGGCCCATCCAACTACAATGATCTACTCTGAAGGCAGCAGTCCATCAGAAGTGGTTGCCACTTCCCCAGCCTTAAGCCACGAAGCCCAAACGCAACCTCAAGAACACCTGCAACCACAACTACCAATTGTCAAAGGCTCTAGTGCTATCAAACCCCAACCACCAGCATTAGATCTAGCCGAAGATATAGGGGATGATGTGGTGATTGCATTAGACGGCTTGATGCCACCTTCAGAGAGCTAGCTCTAAGCTAGACCGCTTGGACTTAGGCTTGTTGCTTGAGCCTTTTGCAACCAAAGTTCGTACGATGCCTTATTCTTGGGAGATGTTTGAACTTGCCTTCGCAAAGGCAGCAAAATCCGCTGCTGTATTGCTCACTAGCGAGATCTCTAAAGAGCAAGCCCTCAAATAATGCCTCATCACGTCATATGATCAGTGAACCACTTTTGCCATCACTGACCAAGAAATTGCAAAATTATCCAAACTGAGACTAAATCTCCATTCTTGTGGCACTGGTACACTCTTAGGTTGCAATGGAAAGTAGAAGCGTGCCGAGTCATGACAAACGTTGAGCAGCGCTGCACAATCAAAACAATGGAGTATGACCCCACTTATGTCGCACCAACCTCGTATAGAGTGTTAACCACTCTTCGCAACCACCCCCTAGAAGAGCATATCAAGGGACACCCTTACCTCGACTACCTACTGACTGAGGAAGAGCTACATATTGCTAGCCACGTCGCTCTCGGCGACTTTCTAATAGATGTTCTCACTTACATTACCCACGTAGGCACTTGACCTTTTGATCTCGAACGTGTAGCTCAGTTAGAGTACAACCCTGATTTCTACACTTGGTTCCTACACTGGTAACTCCTAGGCCCATTGCAGAATGTCCTCAACCTCCAAAAAAGGAAAGAGGGAAATACAACATCACTCTTGAGAGCCGCGCCTACAACCAGCTTAAGTTCTGAACCATTCACAGCTTAGAGGGTGTGGTGGTGGCCAAGGAGGAAGCGGCCAAGAGAGTCATTGAACAATGCAACTTCACCAAGTACCTTGAAAAATTTGTGCAAGAACCTGACCACACAAAGTGTGTGGAGTTTCTTAGGTCTTACGACCCTGACAATGAGTAGTGCGGCACCATCACAATAGGAAGAGGAGAAAACGCTAAACATATACAGGTTCACTTAACCCCTGCCTTGCTGGAGAAGGCATTGGGACAGGAGCCAAAGATAGAGAAGAAGCAAAAGAGGGATGTGTATGCCATGCTGAAAATGAAAAAGGAGAAAGTGCTAACTAGCGACGGCATCAGCATCCTGGACATCCTTGATGCGGAAGCTAGACTGCAAGCAAAGCTAGTACACACACTCTTCTCCAGCCAATGCTACAACGCCTTAATGCATCGAATCAACATGCCTATGTTGGAGAACATAGCGGCTCACACCTTGCAAGAAGTTGACTGGAACGATTATGTGCGCAAAACCATCGACCAAGCGACTAAAGCACTAGCTTTAGGAAGCACACCAATAGGAGGAGAGTCCCCAGCTTCCAAGGCCACAAAAAGAAAGAAGGCCTTGTTTATTGCGTATGGAATCATTTTGATTGCGCTCATCCTAGGAGGCAGTGAAAGAGACACAAGATATAGAAGAAGGGGAAGGAGAAACGCCTGACAAGTCACCCCCTCACCAGGACCAAGAGAGGTCCAGCAACACGACTGAGATTGATAAGGAAGCGCAGGGACAACAAGAACAATCGGGCAAAAATTAGGCCAAGAAACCCAAGAAGAAGACAACATAAAAGAAAAAGAAGTCGGATGAAGGCCGCAAGAAGGAGAAAGAGGATTTGGAAAAGGCAAAAAGACAATTCCTCAAGGAGGTCGAGGAGAGGGAGAAGAAGAAGAAACAAGAAGAAGAAAAAATGAAGGAAGAAGTCAACAGGGCTAAAAAGGTGTCAAAATAGGAGGCCGAGAAGAGGAAAAGGGAAGAGCATGAAGAAATAGTAAAACTGGAGGAAGAGTACAAGAAAGTTGAAGAAGAAAGGCAAAGAAGAGCTGCCGAGGAAGAAGAGGAACTAAGAAGGAAGGAGGAGGAGGACTTGGCCGAAGGCACACAACGGTCCATTGAGTAGTAGTGCAGGGCTGATGATCCGGGAGCCTGGAGCCCGCTGAGGGAAGAATGGCCTAGCTCTAGCACACAGGTACCAGAAGTCACGCCGCCTGCTGTCTTTGAAGGCAAAGAAAGGCAAGGCCCTCCTCCATTCTATCCCCACCGTCATGGTGCCCTCCATCGAACCAACCACCCTCACCCTTAGCATCCCCATCAGCATGGAGGTCTCGAACTTCGTGGCTTGGATGCAATATTTTATCAATAAAGAAATGGCCTAGGGAAAGAGCACGGAGACCACGGCCACAAGGCAAAAGAGACCAGCCGCAGATGCTAAGTCAAGACAGGACCAGAAGCGTCCGAGAGTGGAAGCCTCGACCACCCCAATCCACACAACAATGACGCCACCAGCCAGTTATGACGAGTACATCGCTGAGTTGCTCTCCCAATTGGAGAGGGCAAAGGAGGAAAAGAGGATGGATGTGGCTGAGCTGGTGGCGGAAAAGGAGTCAGTAGCCGCTTTCCAGCTTGAAAAAACCCGCACAATAGCCATGCAACAACGACTGATCTTTGACCTCAAGTAGGAATTAAAGGCCAAGGAGGACATGGAAGAAAGCTACAAGCAGCGGCTAGGATAAGAATCAAGAACTGGTGCAAATGCAGCGAGAATATAAGCTCCTCCTGATGCAACATGGGGAATTGGAGGTGAAAACCGCCAACATTGAGCAAATGATGGAGGAATTGAATGCCAAAGAAGAGGAGAGAAAGTAGGAGAGGGAGCAGCAGCAAAAGGAGATTGAGTCTATGACCGATCAACTACACTTGGGAAGGAAAGAGCATGAGAATATGAGCAGGGAACTCAAAGCCCAGGAGCAAAAGGTCGTAACCCTGGCACAGAAGTAGGGGGAAAGCATGGAAGAAATGAACAAAAGAGCAGAGGAATGGGCAGTGCAGAATGAAAAACGAGTGAAGACACTGGCACGGCATCTTGCTTTGGTAGAAAAAGAAAAAATCCTTGCAAAAAGTAAAGCAGATGCCGCCCAGACAGCCTTCGATGCCCAGCAATAGGCCTTCATCAACACACTACTGGACATGACCCGCCCAGAGGGAAAGGAGTCATTTGAGGTGGTGTAGAAAAAACTAAGCATCACACGCAGAGCCCTACATGCGGGGCTACAGATGCCACTCCAACCTGCGGAGGTTAGGCTGAGCCTAGAAGAGCAATGGAAGTACCTACTATTGGCCAACCTAACCCCCCAGGAATTGGATGCACAGGGCTTTGAAGAAGGAGTGCAACTAGAAGACCGACATGGGGAGGAGGCTGACCTTGAATTCATTATGGGGAGAATCAGAGAAGAGGTAATCCCACAACCCCCCTCGCCGCATGTCCAAGAAGAACAATAGATTGATCCATCCGCGGAAAGACAAGCCGCACTAAGGGAGGGATAGAGAAAATTAGTTGAAGAAACCAGGAAGCGGCTAAGAGCCAAACCGGTCGTGCAGCTGTCCGCACCCCTCCCCCATGCCCGGATGACCTCCCTGTTGGATTCCACGCAGAGTTGGTGATTTGGGAATGGCAAGAAAGAGAAAAGGACCCATTCACCTTCAGCTTCCTCATGCCTAACAGCCTGCGGAGGGTCCTACCGATAAAGGTGATGGAGGAGGTGATCGTGACTGGTGGCTGACTGGGAGGACTGAAATGGATGGAAGAAAGGGAGAGAAACCCCACCCTGTGGGGAAGGAAAGAAGAAGAGTTTTGGCAAAACAAAGTGTTCGAAATACCACATACTGTATAGGGATACAACTGCCAACCCCTATGGAGGAGGCGAGTGTGCGACATTAGCATGCTCGCCTGGATGGCTTTTTGTAACACCCTGCTCTATGAGAGGAACGACCCCACATTCATGGCTTATCCTCATAGGGTAGGTGTGGATTTTTTTGCCATCCTCCATGGGCATCATGATTTCCCCATCATCTACAACTCCAATGCTGTCTCCTTCGAACATGCCCTCCTTTTCAACTCGGGAAGCCTAAATGATTCCATGACGCGTTTTCTCGCGAACCTCTCTTCATGCCCCAATCCAGCCTTTATAATTACCTGTAATTATCTTAGGTTACTTAAGTTACTACTCAAGCAGGACTCGACCCCATAAGAGCGTGGCCTGCCTCCCCTCTTTTTTGACCCTAACGCCATTGATAGCTGTGCCATGGCATGTTTAATGAGGAGAGCCAGCCTTCTCCCCTCCTTTTGCCTAGCCCTCTTAGAGGATATGAACGATAGCTAGTTCACTAGGTGCAACCATCCCTTCCTCTCCACAACCTCCCTCCACATCCGCATGAACCTCAAAGGATACATGCAAAGCCATCAATTTTTGAGCAAATCCATCCGACCCCCTTCTCCGCCTAAATCAGACGAGGAAGATTAGGTACATGCTGTCGTTCTACTAGTGTCATATTAGGCAAAAAAAAAAAAAAAGAAAGAAAAGGAAAGAGCATCCAAAGAAGAGCAAGCGGAACATTATGCATGGAATGGACAAAACAACTTACTTATAGAAGCACTTAGCACCACATAAAGCACGATCACTGCACCTAAGGGTCCTCAAGTTAGGCGTGCCCAGTGGCTTCGGTCGGCTGACTCCGCTCCTAACCCCCTAGCCCTTTTTGCTTCCCCAATTCACGCTTAGGGCCCATCAAGGGCAGGACATACCTAGGGAGGTAACACTCACCTATGGTTAGACTTGTCACCCTAAGCTACTTGCACTACACCTCCCTTTGCACGAATGGGGTCCCCAAGCGTGGGATATCACCCAAGCTAGCTTGTGGTTAGACCCAATTCCCCATTCTACCAGCATGAGCACAATGCACTACACAATAAGGTAGACACCCCCCTTAGGTAGAGCACCGCACCCTTTCCTTTCAAAGCATCACAAAGGCGACCAACCACCGACTTCGGAGGCCCCCGTCAACCACTTGCTATCCGTTTGACTTCTCCAACAAACCTTATTACCAAGCTTCCACAAGCACTCGAGTTTACATGTGGCCCTGCCCTTACACGACTACTTCGCCAACTGCCTCTTAAACACCAATAGTCGCCAAGAGTGCCATGGGACTGGCACCGGTCCTGGAGGGGGGTAATGTTAGCCCCAAACCAAGAAGATGAAAGAATGAATGAAAAAGTGGGAAGAAGATGGAAAAGGAGTAAAGACACACAGGCAGCCTGTAAAGCTAAGCCAGGGCCAAAAGCGTAATTTTAAATGAAAGGTGCATCAAAAACTCTAAAAACTCTTGTAAAAGAGTGTCGGGCTTCCTCCTGTGCCACTTGCAAAAGAATAGATGGGTATAGGCTTAGGGCATGAAGCAAGAAGAGGGAATTAAAAAAAGGGACCTTGCCATAATGGCCGGTCATGTAAAAAGGGATGGACGCCGATGGGGTTTTAGGATTTGTATATATAAAGTTCAAAAAGTGAATGGAAGCTCATTCTTTGGTGTGTGGCTAACAAGAGCTCTTCTCTTCTTCTCTTCTTCTCCTCTTCTTGCTTGTGTGTGCTCTTGAGAGAGGGAGTGTGAGAGTGTGAGGGAGTGAGTGTGTGAGAGTGAGGGATCAAGAGGGTGAAGCTCTTCACCATCTCCTCTTCTCTTCTTCTCTTCTCTTCTCTTCCCTTCTCTTGTGTGCGCGGCTATGGTGGATGGAGCTTGGAGATGGAGGAGGCTTGAGGATGCTTGAGCTAGCATCTAGGATCGTGGAGCTACCGTTGTGTGCGAGAGAGAAGGCAACTCATATTGGCATCAAGGTAAGCTCACTACACTCGTAGGATCAACGGTGCATCGGCTATGTGAGAGGTAGCCATAGAGCTCGCTTGGAACCCTTGAAACAATAAGCAATCCGTGGGTCTTGGCAGTTGAGGGAAAGCCCCCACACTAGGCAAAGAAACCAAATCGTATACATGGTTAGTTTGTAAGGAGCTAAACTCTGATTGCATAGCCCTGTCTTATGATTGACTATCATCTTTCTTCATGGTCTCATCATAAGAGAGAGGCTCACCTTCATTTGTCACCATAACATAATCCATGGAGGGAATAAAGTGCTTAGAAGGACGTCAAGACAAATCTCAAAGTAGGTTGATTCTACACAATAAGTGAATCCTGGGCTACTAGAGCATTAATTATTGCAAGCTATTTAGATGGCTAAATGGAAGCAAGAAGATCCTCTTGAAAGATCACCCTGCATACCTCGACCACCTATTTAGGTTGCTTATGTATCTTTTCCTCATGGAAAATGACATCATGACTATGGCAGATAACCTTGCAAGCCTATAGATCCCATAGGCAATAGCCCATCTCACATGCATCCCCATAACCAAGAAATATACATTTCACAAACTTAGGATCTAGCTTATTGCACTTGTCTATGGGAACATGGCAGAATGCCTCACAACTAAAGACGTGAAAATGAGCATATGATGGAGGTTTCCTAGTCCAAACCTTCTTTGCAACCTTGCAATCAATAGTAGTTTAAGGGAACTGGTTATAGTTTACAACAATAGTAAATTGCCAGCCCAAAAGTGATGTGGTAAGCTTGCCTAGCTAAGCATATTATGGACTCTCTCCTCGATTGTCCTATTCATGTGTTTAGTAATACCACTCTAGGGAGGGGTGTAGGGGCCGGTTAACTGATGCTTAATACCCACTCATCACAAAATGGTTCAAAAGCTTTCGAGACATACTCACTCCCATTATCAAACCTTGGGTATTTTAGCTTATATCCAGTCTGGTTCTCAACAAGAACAACACATCTAATTTCTACTTAATAGAGTGAGCTCAGACCTTATGTGAGTAGTCATCAATGAATGTGACAAAGTACTCTGCACCACTAGCAAGTGATAGGGCATGTAACCACATACATCCGAACAAACAAGAGCCAAAGGCTCACCCATGTACTTCATGCCAAACTTTTTATACATACTACATGTCTATCTACCATATAAAAATTGATCACAAGACTCAAAATACTTATAGTCTAGGAATGGAAGATACTGCAAGCTGGTAAGCATTTTCATTCCTTTCACAAAGACAGGTGCCCAAGGCAATGATGCCAAAGAGATATATGTGAAACTACAACCACAACCAAAACATGGTCAATTGACCTAGATATAAGCAAATGATAGAGGGTATTAGACTTAGCACTAGGTGCAATAACAAGATTCTCATGGGAAATCTTCCATGAGGGATCATCAAAAGAAATAGCATAACTTGTATCATCTAAGGTGCCAATAGAGATAAGACTCTTCATAGAGCTGGTACATAAGGTATATCATGAAGAGTGAATATGATGCCTGAACCAAAACGTAGTTGGATATCACTAATACCAACTATCTCTAATGCTAGGTCATTACCCAAATGAACAGATCTATTCATATTGTGATAGGAGTGAAACCACTCTCTATGAGGGGTCACATGAAAGGAAGTCCTTGAATCTATCAACCAACCATGAGTATGTCTTGACAAAGCATCAATAAGCTATGAAGCATCCAAATAATTAGCTGCCAATATAATATCATCAGATACATCAGGTTGCTACACCATGTTAGTCTCCTCAATATTGACACTAGACTTGCTAGGCATAATACTGTGATCATCATTTTTGTTTTGTACTTTACCCTTTCCCTTTACTTACACTTTTCTTCACAATTTCATGGCAATGCAGCTAAATATGACTTGCTTTCTCATAATAATAACAAGTAAGACTAGACTTATGGCCACATGACTTATTGTGAGATTGTTTGTGTGTCCTAGACTAAGACTTATTAGAGTCTTTACCATGGCCATTTCCAACTAGCGACCTCTCATAGTCAATGCATGTGATATAGGGAAGCATCCACATTCTTTTTGTTCACCTCTTCTATCAAGAGGGAACTCTCAACATCCTACAATTTCAGCCCATCCTTAGCACATAGAGTTGTATGGAAAGTGTCCCATGACTCAAGTAGAGTACCAAACAAAAATAAAGGATGCAAAGTATCCTTGAACTCAATCTCTTGTGAAGGTAAATGACCGATGATGGAGTGAAACTCATTCAAGTGTGTGGATCTAGAAGTCCCTTCCTTCATGCAAAGGTCCATCAACTATTTCACCCAATACATTTGAGATGCATGACCCTACTTGTTATAAAGATTCTTAATCTATGTCCAAAGATCATATACAGTCTAATTTTCACTTACAAAATAGTGGTGAACATGCTTAGAGAGTGATAAAATGAATGTGGACTTACATAGCTCATCCAGTTCATCTTAATGCTTGGGTACAATGTTTTTGGGTTTAGCACTCCCTATTTTTGAGTAGTCTAACTTGTAATTTCAACACTAAAACCTGCCATATCTAGGTCTTCAAATAGTGGTAATTGGTCCCATCAAGTTTCTCAATATTGAAGATAGCATTATCACGAGAACCACTAGCCATAATGAGACCAAGCAAGTACATAGAAGGGAAAGACAATAGGCTGTTGTAATACCTTGCAAATCAGCCCCAAAACCATTGCTAAATCAAGTGGGAGACATGAGATACTACCAAAGTAATGAGCTATCCACAAAACTATAAGCAATAGGTTGTCAAGTGTAGGTGATTGCCCTCAAATAGAATGCATAGAACTAAAATGATAGGTTTTTGCAATAAATTGCAGCAATATGCTAACAGCCAACCGTGAGCAACCAAGAAGAAAGAAGCTAAGAACAACTATCACTGAAGACTGTCACAATTGTAGTGTGTCAAAAACCATACATGCAATAGGCATAGACATCATACATAGGGTAGGCCTCAAAGGTAAATGAAGAGAATCAACAGATGCATAACCCATTGAGCAAAGCTCAATACATAGCCCAAAAGCACATAAATATTGCTGATAACACCCTGACATACATGAGTACTAGATCCAAGCCAAGATATCAAATCAGCCCACGATAGGGTAACTGCATCCAATAAATATCAAGAGATCAAAACAACCCATGATAGGGTAATTGCATCCAATAAATATCAAGAGAGCATGTACATGTCATAATGAGTCCCATTGTAATAAGCTCAAGCTCAATTGTATAAACCAAATGCTCTATAGTACATCCAACTATCAATGTGGCTCGGTATATAAATCCAAATAGCTTCCACTAAAGCAAAAGTCGAATGCCAAATGAGTAGGCAAAGCTCAGAACATCATGGTGATGACATCCATATATCTAAGATCCATAGAGCATACATCTGAAAGCATTGAATCCAAGTAGTCATCAAGAATCTGACTCTAGTGTCCAAATAGTATCCAAAGATATGAATGATAGCTAATGTCAAAACATCCAAGCTCCAATCTCAGCTTAGTAGCATGTCATAAAAATATCTATAGGCATAAATGACAATCAAAGTGTCAATATATCCAATATGTGGTACTGGAGCAACTTCAAAGTATAGTGAGCATAATATTTATCAGATAGATGCTTGCTATCTACTATGAACAACAGGGATATGATAGTCAAAACTGAGTGAATGCAAGCTCAATCGAAGCCCAAAAGCATTCCAAGATATGTTTCGAGCATCCCCAAGTGTCAAACTAACATTCGAGCATCAATACCAAGCCCCAAAAGCATCAAATGACAAGAGGCATATGCTTTTCCCAAATAAATGACATTTATCCCTATTATTATAGCAATGAAATCTCTGAGAAAATTAAGCCAAATTAGCCCAAAAAAGTAACCATTCCATCCAGGCACCAAAATAGCATCCCTAAAAGCATCGAACATGCATTATAGAATTTACTATTTACTATCCAAACTAGAACATTTATGTTCTGTGTGAAATAACAAATATAAAATTGCACAAAATCAACTCTATGAGTGCCCAAATTTTTAGCTCTTGTTGTGCTATTCATTTCTAGCTATAGAACACCTAAATTGGATACCGTATGCAAAAGGTATAGCCAAAATATAACAGTGTTGTCAAGTTGTCATAGCTGTTTTTAGGACTTCTACAATAGACTCAGTATCCACTCAAAATGGATAAAATGATTGCTCCTTAGCTCAATAAGCACTCAACAAGGCTTAGCTAAGCCTTTGAAATCTCCTCAACAAGGCAGAGCAAGCTGGAAGAAGGAAATACTCAATATATACCTTAAGAGAAAGAAACAATGGCTATCATGAAACCTTGAGTTGAAGTTTTGAATCCAAGCTAAAGCAAAGAATGAAGAAGCTCCTAGAATGGTTGGCTCTGATACTATTTGAAGGAAGTGGGCTTGGAGTGGAAGCAAGGGAGAGAGAGAGATAAGATGTGGAAACTCTAGTAGTCAAAATATGTGACTCGCCTTCCCTTTATTTAAATGTCTCTAAAAAAAAGAGAGTGAAGTGACAGTGATGGGTGCCCGCCATCTACAGTGTATAGGTGTGCGGGTACTGTTAGTGGGGGTGCAGTGATGGGTGCCTGCCTTTATCCCCAATAGGGCCAAGTATAAAGGTGCTACTATGGCAGCATGTGAGGTGGTATGGCTTTACAAGTTTTTGGGTAAATTGGATGTGGAGGGAGATGGTCAAGTTATCATTCACTTTGACAACATGAGCAGTATATAGCTAGCTACTAGGAATCCAAAGTTCTATGCTAGGATAAAACACTTTGAGATGCATTGCATGTTGTGAGAGAGAAGATACTTGCAAGAGAGATCGACTTGGTATATGTTAGTACACAAGATCATATAGCTAACATTTTCACAAAGGCAATGGGTTAGAGAAGCTTTGAAATTTTCAAAGGTTACTTGGAGTTATAGAGATGCAATTGAGCTTGAAAGGGAGTGTTGAGATAGCAAGCTCAATATGTGCAGATATTAATGACAGATGGTCTAGTTAGATAGGTCTATAGGTCTATACTTAGCATGTCGATGGTCATTATGATTCTCATATAGCCATTGACTTATCAATTATTATATTTGGATTGTTACACCTACCTGTAGCTAGCATAGTTATAGTGCTAGTCAATTAGTATAATCAGCCATGCACTATTTAACTTAGTAGGCTATTTTTCTTTATATTGTATCTTATTTATACTTTGTATGCATTGAATCGTGTAAGGAAAAAGGAAGAAAAACCAACAGGAGAATGTTTTGGCCTAAAAGGTAGGGTTAGAGTGGAAGCACACAAGCAAAAGCAAGAGCAAAGTAAGACCTACTGCGGATGGAGCAAGAGAGCAAGAGAGAGAGTGAGACATTGTATGTGGAAACTCCAATCGTCACAATGTGTGACTAGCCTTTCCTTATTCAATATTCACTAAAAGAATAAAAAATAAAGTGACAGTGCTAGGCATTTGCCACCTATAGTGCACAGGTGTGTGGGTATAGTGTACAGTGAGTAAATGTATAGTGTGACATGTACACAAATTGTCATAAACTACACATCTCTCCTTCCATCTTTACTGCAAACTCGTGCATAAGCAAACCATCATCAATTATCTTCATCTCCATATGTGCCTAAATGATAAAGGCTACACCAAAATAACATAATATAGCATGAATCTTGCACAAAAAAAATGATAATCAGCCTATATATCACCTATAGTCACTCTCATACTTAGACATGCAACATAAAGCTCCCTTGCAATATTATTGGCAACTCTCATCTGCCACCCATGCTCAACATCAATACACCATTTTTCACTCTTATACAAACTGCAAACAATGACATTTATCTCTTATCCATGATCAAGCAAAGCAATACATGGCTTCTCTATCTCTCCAATCTTAACCACTATCTCCATGGTTGCTCATGCCCAATGACTCCTAGAGAAATGACTGCATGGAATCATCATAGGTGCATCATCCTCTATATAGTGCATTGACTGTATATCCTTCACAATCTTCATACATTATGTAGCATTCTCAACAAAAATGTCATCATCACTCTCATGACCCATCTCCTCAATTGTAATGCCTTGCATGCTTGGTTCCTCTAAAGTCTAATTAACCTCATTCTTCCTCTTAACAATATCTATAATCTCCTCATGAAACTCTCTTTTTGCAATGCCCAAAAGCTCACCTAGAATGAAATCAACCCTGTTGTTCAAGATCCTTTCTTCTAGCATCCTTTTAAGATCAATGCCTAACTCAATGTTTAAAGCAAGTCTATACCTTGATTGTTTCTTTGGGTTTACAATCTCCTTGTTTGATACGTCCTCTATACTATAAATAAGCCTTGGTCTAGAAGGTGATGATGCAGACTCACCTGCTCTAGTCTTTTTGGGACTACTAGGAGATCCCTCATCCCTCTTTCTCTCCTCCCCAATAAGCACCTCCACACCCTGAGTTTTTGCTAGATCTACATAGACTAAGTACAGATCAATTGGAGAATCCCATCTTGTTTTGATCTAATGCTCTTACTTGCACAAGACAAGTCAGCTTGTTGCATCTTACCCTTATTTGCTATCTATAATGCAAAAGACCATAGCTGTTATTTGTTTTCAAATTTATTTTCAATCTATATCCCATAAGTAGAAGCATCACTTGAGGCTACATAAGATGTCAGGGGTTTCCAAATGGTGAGTAAATGAGCAAGTTACAAGTAAGAGTGTGCTTATAAGCATCACCACACTTGTAGTTTTATTATGAAACTACAAAGGATTTCTAACTTTAGGAAATGTAAGCAATAATAGAATGACAATGTTATCATTGCTCTCTTCATATGTGTAAATAACTACGGTTGCATATAGATCATCCCCATACAAAGAAAGTTGTGGATAAAAATATAGGGGTAGAGGCTTCATGTGAACAAAAAAGTGACTTACAATGAGTCCATACCAATGAGCTCTGCATAAAGTTAGGGGCTTATAGTTTTGTTTAAGCAAAAAAGAGGGCAACTAGGAGCTGAATGATGGCACAAAGAGGAACAATAACCATATGTTTCAAGTCCAGAGATAAAAAAGTTGTACATAGACCTTTGTCAAGCTTGGGTTACTCTTTTCTACAAACACAAAAGAGAGCAACTAAGAGTATTGAGAGTGATAAGGACCATAGATTGCAAGTTGAGAGGCATATTAAGAGCTTGGTGTTGCTCCCTTGTAGTGAATGCGATCAAATGCATGAACTTATGTACTCCTGCCTTCAAGGGCCAATATCTTTGTGAATATATAGTAAAGGTGTTTGTATGGCATGTACCTCACATGTACTTTTTTCCTTGCTCAACTTGAATTTGGAAGTCCATACAAGTACATGATGGGAACCTTGATATGACTACCTTATATGTCTCTCTCCTTCTTTGACTACCTTGAGAAGATAAAATGTACTCCACATGTTCATGAAAAGTAATCACCTTTTTGCTAAGCAACAACACATTCCATTTGAGCAATAGAGTTAATTGTTGCATACATTTCTACTATCACAACCTTTGTCAAAACAACTCGTTTAATGTCATGATAGAAGGGTATCACATCAAAACCTACTAACTCTTCATCCAAATTGATGTTGCTAGCAAGCCTTTCTCTCCTAGTAGCGTCGTCTTTAAGCTTGAATCCCCCTTGCTATAGATCTTGTATTTCTTATGCTGACAAATTAGTGCCCCTCGCCAGTGAGACCACTCTTGAGGAGACCTCCCAAAGTACTCTTCAACACTGTTGGATGGGGTCCAAGTATGATCCACAATATTCTCACAAAACCATACCATTTACCTCCTAGAGCCATGTACATTGACTTGGCCCCAATTGGTAAGATTGATCATGGTGGATGGAGTAGGAGGGTCGCTAATTGATGCTCTTCTTTTTTTGAGACTTTCAATTCCAAGCCCACTTTCAATATGTCTACCCTTCAAAAAGACCATATATCTTACACTCTGCAACAAGATAATTGTCAAATCAAAGGTGCATGCATTGTATATCTAATATACTTCACTCCATCATGGGAGGCTAGCCAACTGCCATGGATTGACTTCAAAAGATTTTCATGTGAAAAATATATTTATCATCACTATCAAGGGCATGCATTAACAAAGTGTTGAGATATCGAGCTCCACTCGTGATATGCCAGGGTGACCGTTGTGTATTTATGTCACCGACTTGTCAGTTGTAGATGCGGTTGGTACACCGCCCATGAATAATAGCTACATGAAAGCTATCCTTATCTACTCTAGTTTGTGGCTCAGTTAGTATGCCACCTTAGTTATTTGAGTTTGTTTTGAGACCCATATATAGGGTTCTTCTATTTCTTTGTATGAGAGTTCTTTTGGCTTACACAACTAAGAAGAGGAAAACTGTTTTCAGCCTCCACCTCTGTGTGTATTCCCCCATTGTGCAAGCAAGAAAGCTACAAGTGAGACTCCTTCCTTCTCTCCCACAATCTTGACATGGTATCAGAGCCTTGTTCGTGGTAAGGAGCTCAAGAAAGCATGCCAAGCTTGCGGTGTTCTGGTAAGAAGAGCAGTGTTGCTTTCATTTTCTGTTTTGGGAGCAGATCTCTGTAGGTAGCATAGCCAGAAATTGCAAGAGTGCATTGTCTCAGGTTGAGACGCCCTTCGCGGTGAAGCAAGAGGGCAGTATATGCTGTGGGGGGGGGGGGGAGCTTTAGCCCGTGGCGACCCTATTTTTTTGATTTGAGGCCATTTCAGGGCCTGTTTTGGAGGCGGAAGTTTTCTGCATGCACTCAGGAAAAGGCCCAGTTTTATGCTGTGTGACCACTGTTCTACAGGTCGGTGAAAAGTTACCACAAAAATTGCATCGTATGCTTATGTGCAGAGACATTGGGAGTTACAGAATCATCCTTGGTTCCTGTTTATGCAAAATCGTCACTAGGAAGTGACTATGTGGTCAAATACCACTTTCGCCAGTTTTGTAGATTTGCCCTTATGAGGGTGAAGCTGTGTTTTTTGCAGTGACAGAATTTTTTGCAGTGTTCTGTAATGGCGTTTGATTCTCTTTCACAGATTGTAACTGAAAAACTTGACAAGAACAACTTCCAAGCATGGAAGTTTAGAATGACGAATTTCCTTATGGGAAAAGGATATTGGGAATTTGTTGCAGGAAATGAAGAAGAACCAGTTCTTCCTGATGTTCCCAATCAACAGCAAATGCAGGCATTCAAAGCATGGCATGAGAGAGCCAGGAAAGTTATGTACTGGCTGTCTATCAGTATTTCAGACTCTATGATTGTGCATATTCAGGATGCAAGTATGCCAAAGGAGGCATGGGATACTCTATCAAAAATGTATAGCACAAATACGCAAGCGAGGAAAATGCAGCTCAAGCAAGAGTTGCACAATGTGCAAAGAGAAAATATGAGCATCAATGACTACCACATGAAGGTGAAGAAGATTGCAGATGCACTTGCTTCCATCGGGTCGCCAGTGGAAGATGATGATTTAGTTTCTGTGACCTTGAATGGTCTAGGAAAGGATTATACACAGTTTCGGACATCCATTTCAGTTCGTGAAAGATTTTCTGATTTTGAGGAGTTGATTGCTTTTCTAATTTCTGAGGAGCAGAGAAATGGTGGTGTATCTTCTTCAGGAGGAACTTCAAAAGAAACTGTCTTCTACTCAAATGCTGGAAGAGGTAGAGGCAAAGGTAGAGGAGGCCGATTTGGAGGCCGTGGTAGAAATCAGAATATGTAGCAAACTCAAGAAAACCAGTCCTATGGAGGAGGACGTGGTAATTCTAGAGGCAGGGGGAGCCAAAGAGGTCGTGGTGGATGGCAAAGAGGCCAAAATGCAAACAGCAATGTTGAATGCTACTACTGTGGTAAAATGGGTCATATGGCTAAAGACTGCTATAAAAAGCAGAATCACATCATGAATGGAAAATTGCAACAAGGGAATTATGCATCTTCTAGTAGATAGGGTGATGACAGAAATGAGCATTTGTTTATGGTGTAGCACATGAACAATTCTGTGACAAGTGCAGAAGAAAGCAATGATGTATGGTATGTTGACTCAGGTGCATCAAACCACATGACAGGTCATGCAGAATGGATGGAGGATGCAAGAAAAATGGAAAAACCAGGATTTGTGGAGACTGGTGATGATACTGCACATCCTATTGTGCAGATTGGAAAAATTCCTTTGTCTATGCAGGATGGGAAAAAGAAATACATGTCCGATGTATTTCATGTCCCGAATATCACCAAGAATCTGGTTTTTGTTGGTCAAATGGTTGAGCAGGGCTTGCAGGTCAGATTTAATCCTCATGGATGCTTTGTTGAGGATATGAAAAATAAAGGTCGCTTGATAGCAAAAGGAAAGAAGAAGGGCAGAATGTTTACGTTGGATGCAGACATGCCTGAATCGAGTGCAGCAATGTTTGCACATGGGACTGGTGTAGTTGCAGATATTGATATCTGGCATAAACGCATTGGTCATGTTAATGTACAGTGACTTAAATCAATGCAGGCCCAAAATATTGTTGCAGGATTGCCAAAATTCAAGGTTGCAGAAATGCATAAGGTATGTGAAGCCTGTCAGTTTGGAAAACAGGCAAGGAAACCATTTCCTAGACATGTTCAAGAAAGTAAAAAGCCATCGGAATTAATCCACTCTGATGTGTGGACTACTAAAGCTGCATCTCTTGGAGGCTGTCATTATTTTGTCGCTTTTATTGATGACTATAGCAGAAAAGTTTGGGTGTATTCTATGAAAAAGAAAAGTGAAGTTTTTGGGCACTTCAAAACTCTTAAAGCTATGGTTGAAAAAGAAACAGGCATGCAGATAAAATGCCTAAGGTCAGATGGAGGGGGAGAGTACCTCTCAAATGAGTTTGCAAGGTTCCTGCAGGAGCATGGCATAAAGCAGCAATATTCATGCAGTCATACCCCACAACAAAATGGAATTGCAGAAAGGAAAAACAGGCATATTGGAGAGGTATCTCGTGCCATCCTCAATGAAAAAGACTTGCCAGATTTTTATTGGGTTGAAGCAGTTGCTACAACAGTCTACATAATGAACAGGACTCCCACTGCAGCAATACATGGAATGACTCCAGAGGAGAGGTATACTAGTAGGAAACTAGATATTTCTCATTTGAAATTTTTTGGTTGCATTGCCTATGTACATGTGCCAGATGAGTTGAGATCCAAGTTGGATCCAAAAGCTGAGAAGTGCATCTTTGTTGGTTACTCTCTACAGCAAAAAGGGTATAGATGCTATAACCCTTCTACTCGTAAGTTTACAGTGAGCAGAGATGTTGTTTTTGATGAGATGAGTAGCTGGTATAAACTAGTAAATGTGATTGATGATGTAGATGCACAAAATGGTAATGCTGCACAGAATTCACAGCAGCAGTCACATGATATTAATGGACCTGGAGCGTCCTCTAGTAGTGGTTCACATTCTTCGCCATGGACAGGCAGATTGAGATCAGGAGAATCTTCTCAAAGTAATGCAGATAGTGGTATGCAGGTATCACGAAAAGGAAAAGAGAAGGTTGATCAGCCCATGTTTGATGTGAATGCAGGTCACTCTTATGTGGATGGTGAATCCAGTGGCTCAGAATAGAGCATTGATGATGAGTTGGGTATTCCTTCTATTGTTACACCTGGAGTAGGGAAGACCAGGGATGTTTTAAGAGCACCTGGGAGTGAACCTACTTTGCGTAGGTCTACGAGAGCTAGGTATCCTATGGATAGGCTGAAATATGATGGATTTACAGCCATTCACTATGCATATATGGTCAAAGTGATACAGGAACCAGAACCCACTTCTTTTGAGCAAGCCATGGGAAAAGAAAAATGGGAGAAAGCCATGGATGAAGAAATGGATGCCTTGGAAGCAAATGCTACATGGGAATTGGTACCTTTGCCTAAAGGTAAAAATGCAATTGGCTGTAAGTGGGTTTATAAGTTGAAGCACAATGCAGATGGTTCTGTGAACAGATACAAGGCAAGACTAGTAGTCAAGGGGTATGCACAAACATATGGCATTGACTATGAAGAAACATTCAGTCCGGTTGCAAGGATGGCAACCGTAAGAGCAGTCATTGCTATGGCTGCATCAAAGGGATGGTCTTTACATCAGATGGATGTAAAGAATGCCTTCTTGCATGGTGATTTGCAAGAAGAGGTCTATATGGAGCAGCCACCAGGTTATGTGCATGCTGTTTATCCTGAGTTTGTTTGCAGGTTGAAGAAAGCCTTGTATGGCTTGAAGCAAGCACCTAGAGCATGGTCTGACAAGATAGGACAGTATCTTGTCACTATTGGCTTTCAGATTTCCAATGCAGATTTCTCACTTTATGTGAGAAAAACAGAGAAAGGTATTATGCTACTTGTCATTTATGTTGATGATTTGATTATGACAGGTGACAGTGATGAAGATATCCTTCATGTGAAAATGCTATTGAAGCAGAAGTTTGAGATGAAGGATTTGGGAGAGCTACGTTATTTCTTGGGCATTGAGGTGATTAGATCACCAAGTGGGATACAGCTCTTGCAGAGGCAATATGGATTGGACATGCTATCCAAATATGGGATGACAGGCTGTAAGCCTATTTCAGTTCCTTTGGAGCAGAATGTGAAGCTGAGCACAGATGTAGGTGAGCTTCTGGAAGACCCTACTATGTACAGACGCATAGTAGGAAGTTTGATTTATATGACTATTACCAGGCCAGATTTGAGCTATGCTGTTGGATTGGTAAGTCAGTTTATGCAGGCTCCAAGGAAACCACATTTGGATGTGGCTAGACGCATACTCAGGCATGTGAAGTCCACATTGCAGTATGGACTATTTTATGAGACTGGGGTTCAGATACAGCTACATGGATACACTGATGTTGATTGGGCTGGTAGTATTTCTGATAGACGATCTACTAGTGGATATGTGCTCTCTTTTGGGAGTGCTGCAGTCACTTGGAGCAGCAAGAAACATCCTACAGTTGCCTTGTCGAGCACAGAGGCTGAGTACAGGGGTGCAGCAATGGCTGCATGTGAGGTAGCTTGGTTGCATAAGCTACTTTATGATATGCATCAACCTACAGATGGGCTAGTTGTCATTTATTGTGACAACATGAGTAGTATACACTTGGCAAATAACCCAGTCTATCATGCTAGAACAAAGCACATTGAGGTGCATTATCACTATGTGCGGGAGAGGGTTTTACTAGGTCTTATTGATCTAGTTTATGTCAGCACAGAGGATCAGGTAGCTGACATATTCACGAAGGCATTGGGCGTAGAGAAGCTGCGCAAGTTCAGAGACCTACTTGGTGTGCAGGAATTGGGATTGAGCTCGAGGGGGAGTGTTGAAATATCGAGCTCCACTCGTGATATGCCAGGGTGACCGTTGTGTATTTATGTCACCGACTTATCAGTTGTAGATGCGGCTGGTACACCGCCCATGAATAATAGCTACATGACAGCTATCCTTATCTACTCTAGTTCGTGGCTCAGTTAGTATGCCACCTTAGTTATTTGAGTTTGGTTTGAGACCCATATATAGGGTTCTTCTATTTCTTTGTATGAGAGTTCTTTTGGCTTACACAACTAAGAAGAGGAAAATTGTTTTCAGCCTCCACCTCTGTGTGTATTCCCCCATTGTTCAAGCAAGAAAGCTACAAGTGAGACTCCTTCCTTCTCTCCCACAATCTTGACACAAAGTTGAAGTGTTGAAAAGACAAACACAAGCAAGTAAGGATGTTCAAGCTAGTATATTGGTTTTTGTTACCTCAATCATATATTCACCCTAATGTCCAACTCTTGCATATGACCAGATAAGCCAAGTTTCTAACATTGACAATTTTTCTACATGACCATCCTTTAACCAACCCCTCAAAGATTGTAGGTCAAATATAGCTGCTTGCTCTGAAGGAGCATTTTTTCAAAGTTTGCACTAATAATTTGAACTCTCCTTGATTGTGAGGGGGGATGTACTTTTTTGCATGGTGTTGGGGACTTTTCTCCTAATGGAATAAACATGATCTTTCTTTCTTTGGAATAATCTTGTTGGGATCACCATTGAACACAGCTCTCACTGCATGCGAATTGGCCTAAGCCTCATCAACCACACCATAAACCCTTTGAAGTGTGCTTTCTCGTAGCCTTTCTTTTCCATGACCCTATTAAGCATTTCCCAAAACAAAGTTTGGGCCTTTGTGTCCTCAATCTTAAAATCCGCAACTACTATTGTTTGTAGCTCTTCTATATGTGGATTCTAAACATGGTAGCTCGGAAGTCAAAACACACCCAACACTTGGAAAGCTCTCTCCCATGTCACATTTTGTTTACGAAGTCAACACCCCTTGCAGGGCCCTAGGTTGACATCTTGAAGACATGGCATCTCTCAAAAGATGAGAACTCAAGTTGCTTAAGAAACATGCTTTGGAAGTAGTCATATGAACATCCTTTTAAGCATCATAACCATCAGCCAATCATTCCAACATCTCCATGTACTTTCTTTCTCCATTGTGATAATTTTCTAGTATCAAGAGTAGGTTCGAACCAAGAAAACAACTTAGTTTTTCTTTAGATAGTTTTGTACTTCCAGTGGGTGTGCTTGATAGAATTGACTCCATGACTATTTGTTTTACCATTGCCTTTTGTAAGGACTTTGGTGTCCCTTGCCAATCTTGCTCTTTGTAATATGATCCCCCTTGTGAACCTATTTTTGCCTTCTCTAGATGGAAAACATAGAAATAGTTTGCATGGATAAGTAGAAACACATATGGGAGGTGCATTGTAAAAGAAACAATTCAAGCTCCCACAAGACTGAACAGAGGAGTCTGATTCACAAACTTTGATCATTTGACCTTACCAATGCAATTCATTTCTTTGTCCTATTCTCAAGAATCCCAAATAGACAGGATTTACACATTGTAAATGTCCCTCATACTTTCTTTGTCTAACAACTCCTAGAAATACAAAAATATTACAAGTAATAGCATTTGTCCATACATGCCCATCAAAAGTTTTTTCCAGGCCCACCCACCATGATGAAGGTTGTACGTATGGAAGTTCATACAAGATGTTTCCATCATACCTTGGTGTCAAGCCACATAATCTTCTTAAACATTGTGGATGTTACTTTCAAGGAACACTTGTCTGAAAAGCTCTTTAAGCAATGTAACAATGCTGTTAGTTGACTAGCTAAAGCCAAGTGAGGATGAAGAAAAAATTACATTGATGGTTACACCATGCACAACAAAGGTTCTTCCAAATTGATTATCCAATCGATACATGTGATCACCACTTGAGGTTGTACAAGGCACCCTAGAAGATAAGTCACTAGACTATGAATCATACATTTGATACACACTTATAAATTTTTCCATGAATCCAAATGCTATAGAGCAACTTTTTCTTTAGACACAATAACAAACCATTATCTATTGCATACTACATTGTCTTGAGTTTTTGCTCATCTATTAGTAGTGCAATGTCTATCTCCTAGTGAAAATCAACTAGTTCAAGCTATTCAGAAAGCCAAAATGACATATAGCACAATTTTCCCTTTCTTGTCAAATTTTCCTTTCAAAAGACTTACATTGATTGCTGAATGATTAATTACTTGAGATAGTATTGTATTTCAAGAATGATAGCATAAAGTTGCTACCATTCAAAAGAATCCAATAGTTATGACACCAATTTGATAGTAGAGACACTATTTGTAAAACCAGTCCCTTTTTTGATAAATGATATTTGTAATCATTTGTATATCCTCTTTGTCACTCTCATTTCTTTGCTACCAAAAGGATAGAACTAAATTGCTCTTAATTAGGATGGCCACAATCTTTCACCACTCTTTTATTAAATGACTGAGTAGGTAGAGAGTGAGTAGTCAGCTCATGCCGTCTCTTTCATTATTCCCTCAAGTAACTAGTAGAGAAAAATAGTTACAAGTAGATCATCTACCCAATGTACTAACTGTGGTTCACAGACTTATTAAATGTCCCACACTTGTTGTGTACAACTGGACATACAGTTAGACTATCGGTCACACACATAGATAGATAGACATAGCTTGAAGTCTGAACACTCCCCCTCAAGCTCAAGATAACACATGTACATCAAGTAGCTGTCAGAATTGACTGAACTTATATTTACCTAAAGACTTGGTAAATATATTTGCTACTTGCTCATCTATCTTCATATGCATAAGATCCACTTTGCTTGCAAGAACTATCTCATGGATGAAATGGTAGTGTCCCTCAATATGCTTTGTTCTGGCATGGTAAACTTGGTTTGTTGCCATAAGTACACTACTAAGATTGTCACAAAATAAAGTCAATGGAGCATCCACTTGCATATCCAAATTAGCCATCATCTTAAGCAACCATGCAACACGGGGGGTCCACTAGGGTTTACCGTATAGTATCATGTGAGTGTAAGGGAGGGGGGGTTATTTAAGGGAAGGAAAGTAAATTTTATAAGGTAAGGTACCATAAATAGGGGGTAGATAAGGGGTATTTTCATATATTTCTTGCATGCAAGTGACGTCTCCTTATTACTACTAGTGAATCCCCCGTGCCATGCAATTTCACAGGTTGCCAAAGCAGCACTCTGTACTCTGCCTCAATACTAGACAATGCAACAATTGGTTGCTTCTTTCTATTCCAACTGACCACCCCACTTCCAAAGCTGAACGCATAAGAGAGGCATAACCACTGGTGGACCTGCGGTCATACGAGCATCCTACCCAATCCGCATTAGTGTAACCAATGAGTTTCAGGGCCTTATCCTTCTCATAGAATAACCCATGATCTACAATAGTGGACTTTACATACCGCATAATCCGTCTAACAACATCCAAGTGTGGCTTTCTGGGCTTCTGCATGAGCTGACTTATGACCCCAACAACATATCTCAAATCAGGTCTTGTGATGGTCAAGTAGATCAAGCTTCCAACCATCTACATGTACATAGTGACATCATCAATTTCAGCTCAAGTATTTATGTCTAACTTAACATTCTGATCCAGAGGTATATCAAGCGGTTTACATTCAACCATGCCATATTCTTTTAGCATTTCCATGGCAAACTGGTTTTGCATAAGCCATAAACCATTATCTACCTTTATCACCTCAATACCCAAGAAGAATTTCAGCTCACCTAAATCCTTCACATCAAATTCAGATTTTAGCATACTCATGACATTCTATATTCCAAGGTCATCATCACCTATGATTTTTAGATCATCCACATAAATAACTAGCACTACCAATCCTCTATCTATCTTTTTCATGAATAGACTATGATCAGCCTTGCCAACCATGAAACCCAAACTTTGCAAGTAATTGTTGATCCTTACATATCATGCTCTAAGAGCCTATTTTAGCCCATACAAAGCTTTCTTCTGCTTATAGACATAGTGCGGAAACATAGGGTGTGCATACCCTTCAGGCTGATCCATGTAAACATCCTCTTCCAAGTCACCATTGAGGAAAGCATTCTTAACATCCATCTGCTGCAATTTCCAGCCTTTTGCAGCAGCCAATGTAATCATTGTTCGTATGGTTTCCATCTTGGCAATAGGGCTGAAAGTTTCTTCGTAGTCTAGACCATACTATTGAGCATATCCCTTGGAGACTAGCGTGGCTTTGTACCTAACCCTTTGCGAGGATCTGAGCTATGGTGCACTACTAGATTCCCCTCTCTCATGAGTACCAGGCATATACACAATAGGAATACCAAGTTCAATGTCAAGACTATCAACCAAGTCATAGCCTAAAGTCATCATGCCAAGTATATGATAAAAAACTTTTTCTTTCCCTTTGCTATCCGTCATGTCATATCTCCCCCTCACTGACATAGCGATGTCAGTGGACTAAGCCAGAACTCTACAATCTCCCTATCCATGGAGATACAGGGGATGATACATTTGTAACACTAGGACGTGTCAATGTAGTACTCTGTTACGAACCAATTGTAGAAGCATGTGCAAAAGGCATGTCAGACGGTACTATTGTAGGTGATGCATACCAAGTAGCCACCTCATCAAATATAACATCCCTCATCACAAGTGTCTCCCGAGTAGAGGGATCAAAACATTTATATGCCTTCTTTTCTTGCGCATAACCAATAAGGACACACTTATGCTTCGGATCCAACTTCCTTCTCTTTTCATCAGGAATATGCACATAAGCAATACAACCAAATACTTTCATGTGATTGACAATAGGTTCGTAGCCGTACAACTTCTAAAAGGGTGTGACATCATGAACGCCTGTAGTGGGAGTCCTGTTTAAAATGTACATGGCTATCATAACAGCCTCATCCCAATAGTAAAGTGACATATTCTTCTCATTTATCATAGCACGGCAAACTTCCATCAATACCCTATTCTTTCGTTCAGTTGCTCCATTCTGTTGTGGAGTGTAGTTGCATGTAAGTTGCCTACAAATACCATTTTCAGCCAAAAAACTGTCAAACTCATGTGATACATACTCCCCACTATTATCGGATCTCAAACAAGAGATGTGGCAATCAAATTCTTTCTCAACCTGGTTCTTGAATTGCTTAAAAATAGCAAACACCTCATCCTTTGCTTTCAGTATATAAACCCAAGTATACTGGCTAAAGTCATCTATGAAGGTCACATAGTATTTAGAGCCTCCCATAGATGCATTATGGGCTAGCCCTCACACATAATAATGGACCAACTGCAAAGGTCTCATATTGTTTCGTACATGCATGACAAAACGCAATCGTGATTGTTTACCAAATTGATAGGCATCACATACATGACCAAGATCAGTGTAGGTAAACTTCAGTAAGCAAGTAACAATCTGTCTCTTCTACATCAATTGCAGCCAAAAATATTTGCATGCCCCACTCTCTTATGCCATATTTCTAGGTCTTTGACTGTGCATGAACCATGAGCAACAAACAACACTGATTTTAGTTGTGGTAAAGTGGCATCTAATGTGAACATCCTTCCTTGTCTATGACCATGAGTAATCAATTTGTAGCCATTACCAAACTCTTCAATGAAGCAACCATGCTTATTAAAATGGACCTGCGAATTCTGCTCAATCATCTAACCCACAGACAACAAATTATTCGCAATGGATGGGACATGCAACACATCATGTAGGTTCTTCTTCTTGCCATCATGAATCACTAGAGGTACTATGCCTTTGTTCTCAATGCTATGCTGTGTATCATTGCCTATACATACATAGCCATTCTAGTCAGGCACCATATCTGTGAACCAGTAACCATGAGGTGTCATATGATTCGATGCTCCCAAATCAATATACCAAACATCACTTGCATTCGACTTCTTAGCAACCCTGTTCTACACTTAAGTCATGGCAAACAATCGATTTGCGAAATCATCCTCTGTATGGCTAGACGATGCATAATGTCCATGCTACTTGCCCTTCTAATTGCCTTGCTTCTTCCAGCAGTCCTTGGCAATGTGTCTGTACTTGCCACAGTAATGAAAATTCTTATCCTTGTTAGGATTGTCAGAGACACGTTGTGGCTACCATGAGCCTTTGCCCCTAGGGCTAGATCTCCCCTTAGGTCTAAAATTGCCACCTCCTTGTGCATTTGAATCCTACTGGGTATTATTGCCATGAGACATATTTTGTGATGTTCCTCTGCCGCCACATGAACAAATCCCCGAGTAAAAGACAACATCCTTGCTCTTAGAGTTGCTAGAACCAGTAGCCAATCACAGTTTGACTTCCTCATGAATGAGCAATGCCACAAGCTCACTAAAATCTAGCATTTCAGCCCGCACAGATATGGAAGTATCAAAAGATTTATATTTAGCCCCAAGCCATTTAATGCAAATGCAACCATGTCTTCATTCTCCACTTGTGTGCGAATGGATGCTAACTGGTCCGTAATGGTCTTGATTTTAGTGACATAGCCCTGAATAGACCTACCCTTTCTCTCCATATTATTGAAATTTTGCTTCAGTTGTATCTTCCTGGCACTTGTGGTAGTGCCATAGTACCTGATCAAGGTATTCCATGCATCCTTTGGAGAGCTACAATTCATAATTTGCATTACCATAGCATCCAAAATACATAATGACATCCAATGTAGAACCTACGTGCTCTTTTTGTCCAAGCTCTATTAGCTCTCAGCTGATCTGGAGTGGGATTCCTGTCAGTAGGCAATTTGGGTTCAGCCTCTACTCCTATTACCAAATCCCAATATTCTTTTCCAATTAGGAAGTTCTCCATGTGGAACTTCCAGATGGCATAGTTGTTGCTGTCAAGTTTCTCACCCACTATGTGGGTTATGTTATCTGTTCTATCTGCATTTGCCATGTTGTAAACACTACCCGGCTTCCTGTTGTGCAAACCAAGGTTTCTTAATTGATTAGTTTCAGCCTTCCAATTCAATGATAGTTTTCAGTAGCAACCCATTGTTCAAATTGGAATATTTCAGTCCATAAACATGCCAACAATATCCCAAGTCAAGTGGCAACACATCTAGGCATAACAACCTATTTGTATGGACTGCATTTACTGCATACTCTGTATGTAAACAGACTAACTGGCAGTGAATAGACAAGTAGTTTGTGAACAAAAACCTATGCATAACCGATAGCCTTTTCTTAGCCAAAGCAAGGGTATTTATGCCTCAACACATAGCCCATAGCATCTCAGACAATTGCTACTAACATGCAGGTATCCATACATGTCCATTTGGACACATTGCAGTGCATGTACATCATGTATAGAAGTAAATATTCTTCCAGCTAATAAAAAGGTTTATACCCTACTATAAATAGCAGCAAATTAGTCCAAATTTTGGCATTTAATACTCACAATATCCCACAAAAATACCTACAGTTCCAATGGCATGACTCAAACCTTACAAGTACCAAATGGATGTCGGTATGTTTCAACCTTCAAGTGATAACTGCCATACATTCAAATCACAAATTTTAGCCTATAATTTCTATATCTATAAATGCATTCCAAAACTGAATTTTTAATCCCTTTTAATCATGCCCACATGTACATGGGTATTGCATAGACATTTATCAAGCATTCTTGATAGTCATATCCATCATTCCAAAGCATTGGTAGACCAAACGGTGCCTTGTATTAGTGTTGAAAAAATTCTGGACATATTTCACCATGTCATTATCTTCAAACACTGAGCATTTGACACTCCCAATCCAAGATTAAAAACATAAGAGATAACACATATGCTTTGTCAAGCATCCACCAAGTATAAGCTCTTCAATGATCATTGTCTGTTGAGACTTCAATGTTCCCTATGAGTTACCATACACAACAAGTGTATTCAACATTACACAAGTCTACTAGTCACATTCAAACTACTTTACATCAGTTTGCTACAGCATACATATTGCTCCATGAGCTCATGCCAATGCTCAACCATTTAGCAAAGTAATATGTCACATTGGATGCATATACATTATGCATCAAGGTTGCCTTCAGATCTGTCCAAGTATAACTGTAGGAACAATAGCCGCAACTTCTATAGGCCACGCTTTCTGCCCTGCTGTTGGTCAACAAGTTTCTGGTCACTTGCAAGCTAATGCTTCTTCACTGGAGGCTCTAATGTATTCCTCACATTTCCCATATGATTGCTCAAGCAAGTGGATGATTAGTAGTGGCCAGATCTGCTCACATTTTTTAGGCACAAATTTGCTATTGTAGAACCAAGATCTGTCATTCTTCTACATGTTAAAGATCTTTTTCTTATGTTTATTACCAACTCAGTTGTATTATCACTTCAAAGCAAGCAATCTGCAAGTGCATGCCACTCTCCTCTTTCACTCTTCAAAGCACATAATCATGTTAGTTGTTCAAGCTGCAAGATGAAGGAACGCATGGTGCTAATGACTAAACCTTAGGATATAAAATCACAATTCATGAGTCTTCGAGACGCTTGATTTGCCATTGCTTTGATTTCTTACAATAGTCCTCCCCTATCATGTGGTCATAGAAGACTATGGGTCATGATGATCTAAATATATTTGTTCTATCATCAATAATGTCCTCCTTCATCACAAAATGTAGTCTGATAATGATTAGGCATCCTCCCCAAAGCATGCCTTCAACTTAGCCTTTACTTTGCTAAAAAAACACTCCACACTTATCTCCTTCTTTTTCTCCAAAGCACCAAGGTACACTCTTCTCATCACATCCACCCACATGCACTCCCTTCATTTTTTTTCTTGACTCCGCGAACAACTCTATGGCCTTAGAGCATGTTTATGCTTTTATCTCCCCCAAAAGCATATTCTTCAATAATATTTTCAATCTTCCTTAAGACAAGTGTATTGCTTTTAGCAAGCATCTCCCAACACACAAGGATGGAGGTAGGTATAAAGACCCCTCTAGCAAGGTATAAGAAATATGGGACTCAACTTCACATTATTCCAATGCTTTCTTCAATATACAATACTTTTGATTCTCACTTCTTTCTCTCCACATCCATCTACAAGTTCTCAATGCTCTTCTCTAAGCTTATGGTACTTGTGTTTATCATGCTCATCTTATTATGCAACCTAATTGATAGAAACTAAAGTAAGCAACAATAGTTGCACAATCTATGTTGCTTGCCAAACCAAAACATGCAAAAGTGATGTTGACTTTATTCCTGCTAATCAATTGATAAACATCCTGGTCCCAAGGTTGTTCAAGAGTGAATACAAAATGTCACAACATCCACCCCCTCTAGACTTGTTCATCTCTTGGATGGGCTACATCTACCCATCCTCAGCTCCTCTGAGCTCTAAAATCAACTCAAGCTCCTCATCCTCAAGATCCAAAGTATCAACATCTTCATCTATATCATCCTCACCATGTTCTTCCTCCCCTAAGTTTTCCACTGCATATGTATCTTTGTCTCTTCTCTTGAAGATCTTAATGCTCTTTCCCAAAGTGGTACCCTCAAGAGTGTCCCATCAAGCTTTGCAAGTGTATAAGTAGTATTATCATAAGCATGCTTCACCACATAGGGCCCAAACCACATTTTGACCATCTTTTAAACAATGTCATGTTGATTATCTAGGTTGCTATCATAAAACAATACCCAATCTCCCTCTTTCACTGCTTTAGGCCGTAGCCTATGCATGTTATCAAATATGTCCTTATTCTACAACCTAGCCTCCTTGAGATTTTGCACTACACTTTGTACATCCTCCATCATCCTTCCAACTTGATGAATGTAAAGAGCTAAGAGATCCTCCCTAGACATATCCTCTTGCCAAGGTAAAGCACTCCAAGTAAGTGCACAAGTCTTTGTAGGCATAACTGGCTTTTTCCTAGACATCAACATCATAGGCATAAGTCCATTGGTAACAATGTGCATAGTGTGGTCCCACCCATGGAGCATAGGGCAACATGACCTTTCCACCACAAGATTTGACGAAGTCCTTCACTATAGGTGGATGACCTCTTTTACTCTTCCCATTACCTTTTGGATTATAAGTTAAAGTCAAGGCCAATTTAATGCCATGTCTAGAGAAAAATTATCTAGCCTCATCTACATCCAACTCTCCTCAATCTGTAGTAATCTTCCCAACACATCCATACTTGCAAAATATATTCTCAAGTAAAAACTTGCATATGACACTTATGGCCTTCATCCTTAATACTCTACCATCAACCTAATTGGTAAGATCTTCCCTTGTAAGGACAATATATCTCATCTACCAAATCCCAATTGGCATAGTAACCAAATCAACAACCCACTTGTAGTGCATACAAAGTGGATACATAAGATGAAGCTCATCCCTATGCTCCACTGAAGAATATAATAGGCATTTCCTACACACCTCTATAAAGTGAGATACATATTTGTACATCCATTTCCACCAATAACATTCTTTGATCTTCTCCTATGTAGCCCAAACACCTTTGTGACCAATCCATAAGCTCTCATGAAACACTCTCATAACCTGCAACCATGTAATATTATCATATATTACTCTCAAGGGTCACCCACCTCTCTTTTTAGGATGCTTCCATAGCAATCCATCTCTCAAAATATCCATAGGCCTTCCGCCTTATCTTCTTGAACTCTACATCCAACCATTTAACCATCTCAATTAGTATACTCAAATATTGACCAATCTAGAACCAATCACATGCATAGAGATCCTCTTATAATGCCTCAAATGAAGAGACATGGTATATGTGATCAACCATAGCTGAAATCTCAGCCTCTCTATCCTCTCCTTGAAGTGAATCCTCATCCTCAAACATGGCTCTAGAAAGCATATCAACCCCTAGATTTTCCCTCCCTACAATATGTGTGAATTCTAGATTCATAGACTTAATGTTTGCAATCCATTGGAGCATAGCAATTTAGGGTTAGAACAACTAGTGATAATCCCCAACAGAGGCAAACAATCAATTTCCACCACAACTATCCCAGATCAACTTTGTTAGTTACATTTCTACTGGGTGGTTGAGTGTCTATCTCTAGGTTTGGTTGAGGCAAGGTGGGTTCCTCTAGATGGATATGAGATTCCTGTCCTTGACTAGTTTCTGATCGTATGTAAGTTGGTGAGGAGGGCGGCTCTACACTGGACATGTCGCGATACTTATGTTCTAGTATAGAGTTTTTGAGGTGTGTTTGAGCTTCTTTGACCCATCCCATTACCTTTTCTATGATCTCCATTTGGTGATTTGGGTCAAGGTGTTCCCCAATCTTAGCACTTCCCTTCTTCTCAATTTTTGGAGTTGAGGTTTTGAGTTTTGCATCGTGTACTTGCCTTCATGATGTTAGTGTTACAATATTTTTGCTCTTCAAATTAATATTCTTTTTGGTTCTTTTCATCATCATCATCATCATCATCATTGTCTTCTTCTTTTTCTTCTTCTTCTTGCAAATAGAAGAAACATCCACGTTGCTAGGTCTAGGTATTGACACCCTAGCCTATTTGGCTATTTGACTTGTGCCCTAGTCATCACATTAAGTGGTATGGGTGTGACATCATCATCAAGGGTTTCAATTCCAAATGATCCCAAGGGAATTGATGGCATATTTGAGCCACTTGTGGATACTTTCCTCCTAGGGCAATAAGCATTTAAGTGTGTGATGTAAGTGTGTGATACCACATTGAGGGCATTGCAACTCAGCTTTGTCTTTGTTATTCTGTTCCTTCTCAGGGCACTGGGAGGAGATGTGTCCAAGATGATTGCAATTCCAACATGTCATTGGTTCATGTGATTGTATTTCTCTAGACCCTCATCCTCTTCCTCTACCCAGTGTCATCACTCGGATGGGCCTATAGTCCATAAGACTTGGGTTTCCCTCTTTATCGTACGAGATGTAGGGGTTTACATAAGGCTCCTCCTCAAGTGGTTCCTTTACGTAATGCATTGGAGCATCGCTATGTGGCAAGCTAATGATTGGTGCTAGAGGCCTAGGTATACTAGTTGGATTGATTTCTATCCTTGGTGTGGCAGCTAGTCTTTGATCATTAGGGGCAAGTAGAGCTAATGGAGCTCCTCAACCAAATTGGAATTGGTGATTCATTGGATACTATGGTTGATAAGGTTGTTGGTATGGGAAGCATCAGGGCAATTTGTAATGGATAGCTTCATGCCCATACCTACTACTACAATTAGCACAAGTCCCAGCTCTTGGTTTAGGACACTTTGTTGGCAAATGGTTACATATGTAGTGTACACACTAAATGTTTGTTTTAGTAGGTCTTCATAAGGCACCTTAAAGTTTGAAAATCTCTAGGTTGAGGTTACACATCTTGTGAGAGAAGATCACTCCCTTGCCTTTATCTTTAGTATGGTGGATCTTTCACTATGAATAGTGATGATTCCTACCAAATGTGTGGCTTTGCTGCTCCTTTTCTTTAGTAGATCATCCACCCTTATGGCCTCATCAAATACATTTGCCAATATGTCTCTTTGCACAGGATCGAGTTGCTAGCTAGGGCTGTGTACAACTCCTCATTTTTAATCCTGTTATTAAAGATAGTTGACAGAGCCCTAGGGATAGGTCTCACAGCACTTCCCTTCTCTATGGAGGTCCTATCCAATAACTGCTTGAGAAGGAGTTCAAAGGGGCTATGGCTGGCATTAGATGTCTCTGCCTCCCTTGCTCTTCTCCAATTGACATCCCTCTAGCTAGATCTAGGATGTGTTGGATTTGACCCAACTTTGTCTCCTTTCTTCACTTATCTAACCTTTAATTTTGTGTAAACCTTGCAACTTGCTTAATGAGATCCCTACCCAGCTTCCTCTTAGTTTCTACATTAGCCATGATCTCTTTCACATCCCTTTCTCTATATTTAAACCACATGTGTTGGCTGTAGAGTGATATTAGTTTATGGATATTTGTAACTCCATAACATCCAACTCTAGACTATATCCATGTTAGAGCTTGTCCTTGCCATGATCTCTGGTTACCCTTGGCTAACAAGCTCCTCGATGAAATTGATGATTTTTGGCAGTGTTGAGAATGTACCTATTGGTTGCCTTTAGAAGGTCACACTGCTCTTGTTGTGTGTCTTAGAGAATTAAGGTGCTCAGTGCTAAGACGTGTTGCCTTCATGACCCTCGTTGGTCTCATAGGCATGTTCACTTATTTCTATCATAGTGTGTATAGATGTTTTGTTATTTCTCCACCTATAACCACATATTCAAGAATTTGGAAATTTTCATAAAGTTTGGGATTTCCTAATGTGATTAATATTTGGACACATGGTCAAATCTTATCCCCTTGAAGATGAAATTTTCCATAGATACTATATAAGCAATCCGCCCAAGTCCCATCTCAAATATGGAGTTAAGATTTAGCCACTTGGTCAAATCTTTACTCCTTATTTGAATGGGAGGTTTCCAAATTGTCTAATATGGTGTTCAATGCCCTTAAGCGAGTCAAAGGACTTTATTATTTCCTTCTTTTTGTGAGTGATTTGAGCATATAAGAAGCTGGTGTAATTGCCAAGGTTCTTCTTCAAGGATCAATCCCCTTCCTTTATGCCAATTGTCCTCTCTCTTTCCCTATGCTTACAAAGCCTTCAACCTATCCAAAGTTGTCATTATGGTGCATTCTTGAAGTATGTAACGCAAGTTTGTGTTTTGCCTTGAGTGTTATCCCTTCTCTCATAGTTCTTTGGATGAGTTGTGATGTTTTCATTTTATAGGGTCTCTACTTGACTTTTTTAGTTCAAGCCCTCCCTTATTAGTCAATTGTGATTACGACTTTTTCAATCCCACTCAAAGGTTCATGATACGGAGAGTTACTTGGAGTCTTCAATTTTAAGAAGGCCTTGGATACTTGCCTCAACTTTAGTGCAAGTATTTTGCTCTTGTGTGGTCAATAGCACTAGTTGCAATGGAACTTTCCTTCCAAGGAGATGGTCGCTATAGTACTTCCCTATAGCACCAACAGGACATTTGTACCATAGATCAGACTCTCGAGGTTGGGTCAAAGCACTTTAACTCTCCTCAAGGGCACAAATCTTGTAAGGTGAACAAGGCAAGTGCTAAGCCTTTGAGAAGAGCCTCGTGGTGATGTACCACTTTGTGAGTACTTCCAATGGATAGAGAGTTGTACCTCAAGTTGACACTTGAGTCAGTGGACTGCAAGTGTATGCCTTGTACTCAAGAAAAATGGGAAATCCCTTCTCTTGTGAAGTTTAGGAGAGCCTAAAGCATTGTTTAAGATGTAGTTAGTTCTTCTCATAAGGTTGTGAAACTAGTAAGTGATTTACCAACCCGTCTTGATAGTCCGTGGAGTGTCATAGCTCAAGATTGCGATCGCCCTATGTTTCCCCAAGGTTGCAAGCTACTCCCTTTGGGTTCAAAGTGGAATTTTTACACAAGTCATCCCTTCCAGACCCGAAAAGGTAAGCTTGCCACTAGACTATGTCTAGTTGCCTGCTTCCTAGATGTTGATCAACTCACAATGGATAGGTAAATAGGGGAGATCATGTTGGTGCAAAACTTGAAATCTAGCCCAAAAAACCTACAATTCTTTATAAATCAAGAGTCCACAAACTTGGAAGGTTTAATCAACCCAAACTATGTCTGCTTGAAACCCCAAACTAGCTTTTTGAGCCCCCCAATTGGACTTGTAATAACACCTGTGACTCTGATTGGCTCAACCCTCCTTCTTTGCTGTAAATATTAGTGAATTTTCTGGTATGGAAGTAGCACCCAAGGTATCTTATACATGATAGAGTAAAGTAATATTATTTATAAATAAAAAATTGATAGCAACTAATCACACATACATTATTATCAATGGAGTATACTTATATAAAAACTAATAATAACCAATAAATTAATAAACTAATATTAACCAATACACATAATAAAAATATAATCAAATATGTAATAAAAATATTGGTATAATTAATTCTCTTATATTATACTAATATTCTTTATAATATATGTATCTTATTATATATAATACATATGTTAATCTAACACAATATAATTACACACACTATATATATTATAATTAGTATTTATTTATATACATATTATTAATGAATAATATTATTTTAATCTTAATATATTTTTAAAAATATACTTTTGGGCCAAACACAAAAACTCGAGATATTAGATGGACTTCTATTATTTCAAAAGTTGGGACTTGCTTTAGTGACAACCATTTACCTTGTTTCTCAACACTCCATCTAAGTAATCATGCATCCTTCTCTCTAACCTAAGAAAGCAAGAACACAAGACTAGCTTTGAGGTGTAGTGAACTCACCTATCTTACCTTTTTGCATTTTAGTCCAAAAGCTTGAATGATCAAAGATGGTTCCTTGACCCAAAAAACACAATTTGATGCCATCACTCCTTTGCATCCACCACTTAAGCACACCAATGAGTTGAGAAGCTAGTAGAGAAGAAAAGAAAAGAAGAAGATAACAAAGAGCTTTACCTTCCCTCAGTCCCTCACTCAACACACCTCTCACTCATCCTCTCTCAGTCACTCTCAACAATGGAGGTAAGATGATAGAATAGAAGAAGATAATAGAAAGCTTCAATAGTTGCACTAATAGAGCTTCCTTAGGATGGATGTATCAAAAGGATAAATACAATTGAGACCTCCCACCCATATATAGATAAAGATTCGGGTTAGGGTTGGGTCATGTCTCTAGGGTGGTGCACCATTTTAGGGTTAGGGTTTGTGCCCCTTTTGCATTTTAGGGTTTGCATCGATGTTTGCATCCCTTTTGTGCTTTAAGGTTTGTGCCCCATTGTGAGTTAGGGTTTGCACCTTTTTTTGGACATCCTACCCCCACTGTATGGGATCTAGGCCAATCCTTGAAGCATGCTTGATCCTTAGCCTAAATAGACCTAGCCTACACTAATACAATCACAAATATATGTGTATAATCCACATAATAGTTGTGGGTGTGACAAATACTATGCAATTGATAAATACATTGTGCATAGGAGTGAGCTTGGCTCTCACAAAATAATACACTCATGATAATCATGTGTCCACCATGAAGTATAACAATAACACACAAGTATCCAAAATAATATAATGAAACTCTACAAAGTAATTATCCACCATCAAATAAATTCAACACTTTAATTTTCACTTAGCTTTGATCTTCTTTGACTTTGTCCCCCTCATGATAATCATGTATCCATGAAATAATACATTATCCCCCTTTGAGAGGAGTGCCAATTCCATGGCACTCACATCAAATATGAACATGGAATGCTGGGAACATTCGAGATGAAGTAGTCCTAAATAGAGAAAAATGAATGTTGTTGATGAAGAACTTGTATTGATAAAGATGGTGTTCTTATTGAGGGTACAGATGGATGTTTTAGGTACAACATTAGATGGCAATGATGACAATATTGTTGGAAACTTAACTTCAACAATTGGTGTTGTTGCCTAAGAATACACTTGACTAGTGTTACACATCCTGGGGGATAAAGCTTGCACGGCCATGGAAAATGAATTGGAGATTGCAAAAGACAGGAGATCTGATCATGAATGTAGAAGGGAGCGATGATGAGTGTCCATAGACATTTTTCCCTACAAAGCAAAACCTCTTGTGCATTCACTTCCTAGGGGAGAGTGCTAGTCTTGCATAAGACATAGAATATTATTGGTTTAGGAGATAGAATGGCCTAAAGTATTGTTCCACACTTGAGGACCCAAAACCATGAATAGGTTATAATGCAAATAGTAGGTGAGTGTGTGTATACATAGGCTAATACATAGGTATGGTGTAGTGCATGTGTGTGCATATATGTTTTTCTTTTCTCTTCTCTTATTTTCTTCCTCTTTATTTTTCCATTTATTTTTCCTTCTTTTTTAATTTCTATTTTTTTCTCAATTTTTTTCCTTTCTTCTTTTTTGGCATAGTAATAGACTTGCACAACTCATGAGGTAGCATTTCAAAATTGAAATGGAAGGAGAAGAGATCGAAAGGCTCACAAGAGGGATAGTGCACCAAGGTACATACAACAAAGATGAGAGACTGAGCCTGGACATTGGAAGCACATTGCTGTGTTGTTGAAGAAGAACATATCCTTGCTAATGAAGAGTTGAATGCAAATTGATGAAGCAATTTGCAGCTCATACGAAAGTATATGATCACTATATGTTGAAGTTCAGGTATGTGTTGGTTGAAGAAACTTGGACCTTGTTAACATCATCATGATAAGTGACGATGGCCCAAAAAGAAACAAAGTTGCAGGCTATACATCACAAAGAAGAGAGGACAAAACAAAGTGTAAAGATGAAGGGGGTACTCTAGGTGATCAGACCCCAAAAAGACAATGGGGATTGCTTGCAATTTTGCTACAATTTGCCATCTTAAATCTTGTTGCCATAGTTTAATGGATCCTCAAAAAGAGTTTGAAAATCAACCAGTCAACCAATAATCAAAAGTTAGATGTTGCATAATGAAACTAATTTGCTAGATTGTCAATAGAGTGATCTCATAATGGTCCATCTCGTACATTGAGCTTGTTGATGAGGGTGGCTAGGATACACTTTTCCCCATATCTTTTTCCATCTTTGAGGAACACTTGTGAATGATGGAATACTACATCAAGTAGCATAAATAAGCATCCCTAAGACCATGTTACTACTTTAAGTAACATGGATTAGAGTAAATTTATTCACACCCAAAGAATCCTTCTCTCATCTCATGGACCTCTATTAGGAATGTCAACATCCCTCATGAACTACCTTCTTCATTGCACTTGACCTGTAAGAGTCCAATGAATCCACACATGGGACATTCATGGTATCAAGAAGTGATTAGCCATGCAAAAATCATTGTGTGTGATTGGCATGATCAAGGGAGATAGGAAAGGAACAACACATGAATCAGAGTCACATTTACTCGATGAGCATTCTTCATATCCCCAAAATTCATGCATCATCTACATGAGAATGGATCTTACATTGATATGCTTTCTCACACCATCTACTACGATTCCCTCCCACAAACTCTTTGAGCTCATCAATGAATGGATGGAGATAGACATCCACATTGTTAACCTTATAGTGTCTAGGCATAAGTAAGAAAGGTTTAGGTGTTATTTCTTAGTAGGAAGCCAAGGCAAAATGTTGTAGTTCACAAGGACTATGGGCCATACACTATAAGATGTTGAGCACAATGCAAATGGATTTGTGCCATCTATAGTAAGGATTCCTAAGCTATTTTGCAAACTTCAAATGAGTTGAGTCAATGTGATGTCACACCTTTGAGTTAGTTGGATCTATAAAGTAGATGCTATGTGGATCCATAAAATGGATGATAGGTGAGGAAAAAGATGCATCTATAAAGTGGATGGTAGCAAGGAAAAGATGGATCCATAAAGTTAGATGTGGATGGATAAAGTTGTTCAGAAAATAGGATATTAAACGTTCACCATCAACGTGTAGGATATTTAATATTATCCATCAACATGTAGGATATTCTTCACTACATAACCATATTCTCTTCAAGGTTAGATCCCTTATAATCTAAAATAAAGCCATGCTAATGCCTAGTTTCTAGCATTGATTCTTGTCATTTGGAGGCCTTACAACATTTGGTACTTGGAGCATAGGTAGGTAATTGAGAGTTGGGCATTTGAGTGGCTTCCAACACTCCCCCTTCAATGTCCACCTAAAAGTGAACTACTTGTTTGTGTTGGGGGGGGGGGGGGGAGGGGGGTAAAGACACCTGTGCCTAGCTACTCGTGTATTAGTTACACTGAGAGCACCCGCATGCCCACACACCTGTACACTACAAATGGTGGTCGCCCATCATTGTCACTTCATTCTTTATTTTTTCAGTGACATTTGAACAAAGGGAAGGCTGGTCACACATTGTGACTGTTGGAGTTCCCACATTGTGTGTGTGTCTCTCTCTCTTGCTCTATCTCCTTCCACCATAGCTCTTTCTTTTGCTCTATGCTTCCACTTCAGGGCTCACCTCCCTTTAGTTTGGTCCAACACAAAGTTGATGAAGATTCCGAGCTAGTAGATCACTCTTGAGAGCCTTGGTAGATATGTCAATACAATTTTCCTTTATAGGCATGAAACATAGGGTTTTTTGCAAGTGCTATGCAACTTTGATTTTAACAATTTATGATTGTTGCCTATTTCACTAGAATTCCCATGTCTCCCAACATCCTCCTTAGCCAAATCACTTCACAAGAAGTGAAGCATGTTGCCTTTGTTGAAGATAATGCCATTGCAAATTCCTTCTTACTAATCCAATAGAAAAATATTGATCCAAATGAGAAGCAATAACTAGTCAATTGATTTATTGGGATCAATGTCTCCTACTTAAGCCAAATCACATTGTTTAATTAAGATCTTACCTAATCTACAAGTGATGCCATAGTCCATAGTACCCTTCAAGTACTTTAACACTTGCATTCTTGCTCTCTAATGGTTTTCTTAGGACTCATTTGGGAACTTGCTTAGGAATCCAACTACATAATTACAATATGGCCTAGTATTTTATAAAGAACTAAGACTTCCCACAAGCTTTTGATATTGGCTAATTTCCACATGTGGCGATGTGTCCTTTTGATAAGAGTTGGTAACCCTAGTCAATGTTGGCTACCACAACACGAGAAAATATATAGATCTAAAAAAATAAAAAATAAAAGGTACAATAAGGACAAAGACATCAAGAAGTACATGACCAAGAACTTAGAATTACACAAACACTCTAAGTAATAAACAAAGTTAAGATCTACTTAAAGGCAACAACAGGGGTTAAAGGATCATGTAGGGAATTAAGTTTAATGAGTAAGCTTCCCCATAAATTTCTTCTAAATCTTTTTCAAGCACTGGGCTCTCTCCCATGCAATTTTTAATTAAAAATTATGTGGACATAAAAGCCTCATGATTGAGTGAGTCAATGTGATTCAATTTAATGCACATGACAGGTTAATAACCCTATTTTTGCATGTGAAAAGAATGATTGGTCGTAGCACCCAAGAGTTAAAAGGGCATGTCCATATGTAAAAGAGTCTATACATATACTAATGTGGAAATATTCATCAAAGGATCATTCCTAGGTGGCAAATTCAAATGAACTCATTTTCTCTTACTTCCATATTCTTTGTTGAATCACTTGTGTGTTGAGAATCAAGCTTGTGATTAGTATCACCAACATGACCGACCTTATCTAGACATTTGTCGTCTTAGCTATCACTCTCCATGTGTGTTGTAATAAAATGACTCAATTAGACTCAACCACGGTTAGTGGTATGGTCAGTTAGTGACTTAGTGTATTTTCAGCTATGCGTGATTAGACTTTAGTAAGCATTATGGAATAATGAGAAGTAGAGAACAATGAGTGTTCATGACTCTTTGTTATAGCTCCATGCCTTTTTCTCTCTCTCCCTCTAAATCTTGAACATGGTATCAAAGCCTAAAGCTTGAAGGCTTGGCGGTGGCATTGGCATTGACATTGCAAGAGCTGAAGCCTGAAGTCAAGAGCTACACTGTGACCTACAAAAGTTCATGTGCTGGCAGCCATTGGATCAACTGGAAGGTATGTTTCTTGTGGATTATCAATTTAGAGGCTTCCTAGAGGGGTTCTCTGCTGCTTGAATGAGCTATGTTGCATGGGCATTGAGGGAAAAAACAATAGCAAGGTAAAAAACATGACATGCATAGATTGCGCCAGTTTGCTGGTCATCTTCTCCTACTCCAACTCAGACATTGACAGCCATAAACACACTCTACTATTGATAAACAACTTGTCATGGATTGAAGAAAGCTTCATAGCATTGGTATCTTGGTTCTCGGCTCGTTTGTCGGATGTTTGAATTAAACATTGGCTAGAAAATAGAGCAAGTTTGCTATTAATTATACAGGGACAACATACATTTACTTGGTTGTAGCTCATTGGGAGCTATATTGACCTCTACTGATATCTACTGATGCTTGGCAATGTATATGCCTTTACTCTCATGTATTTTGGCATGGTTTTGAAGAGTTCAACACTTAGATTCAAATGCTAATAGTAGACTAAAATCCGTCCATAATTGCAGGCTAAAATATGTCTTGGAATTTCCAACACTAAAACAAGGCATTTTTTGATCAATAAATGCTTGAGAATGATATAGACAATCATCCTGCATGCTTAGCAAGTGTTGTAGCAACACTTATGTATACATGGGCATGATATTGGAGTGTTAAATACTTAGTTTTGGAGCTTATTTGTAGGCTAGAAACAGTGAACTAGTTGTTATTTGGGTGGAATTTGGAAACAGTATACCTACAGGGTTGAAGTATCTGTGATGCTTATTTACTACTGACAAATGCCAGGATCATACCACTTGAGTAGTAGATGATTTCTAAGTGCTGAAAGCCCAAAGTTGGACTGATTTATTACTGGTTATACTAGGGTATTGACTAGTTATTGTCTACAGGAAGGATGCCTATCATCTTCACTTGACATACATGCAATATATTTTGACTGGTCGAGATGTGTATCAACTCCTGCATAGAGTGGCAACTGTATGAGATGTTTTGGGGCTACTTTGAGGTTTGAATACTCTTGTTTAGTAGAGAAAACACTATTGGTTATACACAAATTTTTGTTACAGAGTGTTGTTTGTCATTGATTGTCATGAACACCTACATGTCTACTATGCAGACACATCCTATCTATTTGGAAATCCATTGCATCTAAATGTTTTGCCACATGTCTAGGGATGTATTTGACATACATATGAGCTGAAATACAATGTTTATTGTTGGTTTTTATTATGACAGCTTATTGAACTGAAACTGTCATAAACACTTGAGGTGTGTGTAGGGAGTCATGCATTCGGTGAGCACTAAATTTGCAGCTATGGAGAATGCCCAAGGCACTTATAACATCACTCAAATTGTCGATGAGAAGCTCAACAAAAACAATTTTTCTCTATGGAAGCTTAGGATGCATAACTTTTTGATTGGTAGAGGTTATTAGGATTTGTGTACAGGGGTTGAAGCTGAACCAAAATTGCTTGAATGGAATCCAACATAGGAACAACGCAGAGCTCATTGACAGTGGTTAGAAAGAGCTAGTAAAGTACTACATTGGTTTTCTTTGTGCATTTTTTATGTGATGGCTATGCAGATTACCGGTTTCCATTCCCCGAATGATGCTTGGGATGCATTCATGAAAGAATTATGGTAATGTCACTTATGCAAGGAAGATATAGCTGAAGCAGCAGTTCAACAACATGTCTAGGAATGGCAGGAGCATTCAAGCATATACGACGTAAATAAAGACCATAATTGACTAGCTGGCTACTATTGGATCTCGTGTTTCAGATGATGATATGATTGAAATGACATTGAATGGGTTAGGCAAGGAGTATAAGGCATTTGATATGTCCATTTCTATGAGAGTAGAACCCCTTGATTGGGATGAGTTACTTGCACTACTACTACATGAAGAAGTAAAGCTTTGCTTGAATACATGTTCAAGCACATCTTAGGGCAGAGACACTGTCTTTTACTTTGGCCAACGAGCTAGAGGTGGTAGAGCTCGTGGAGCTTTTCGGGGTCGAGGAGACACTCGAAACATACATGAACAACAGTAGAAAATTTCTTGGCACAACTCAAATACATAAGGATTAATGAGGATCTGGAGCCTTTAGAGGCAGGGGGAGATCACCTAGAGGTAGATGTGGCTCTTGGCAAATGCAAGAGCAGTCTAATAGGGATAAAGACTGTCATTATTGTGGAAGATATAGGCATATTGCGAAGGATTGCCATAAAAAGCAAGCTAATATGAAGGCAAAAGGCAGGCATCATGGACATTATGCATCTTCTAGTGGTACTTAGGATGACTAGGGAGATAGATTGTTTTCTATACATCATGTATGAAAGAATACGCCTAAGCAAGGCAAAGATGAGAAATGGTACATAGAGTCAAGAGCAACAGATCATATGACTCCTCATGGAAAATGGTTTGATGTGCTAGTAGCAAGGTCTCATGGATTTGTATGTAGTACTGGTGATTATATATAGCATGATATTCAGCATACAGGTGTGGTTTAGTTACTCATCCCTGATGGCAAAAAGAAGAGCCTATATATGGTGTACTACATGTACCTTGTATTACAAAGAATTTATTGTCGGTTCGACAGATGGCAAAATAGAATCTGCAAGTCAGATTCAAAAGGGATGGTTGTTTTATTGAAGAATATGGCAATGGCTATAAATTGATTGCCAAGGGCGAGAGAGATGGTAGAATGTTTAGCTTGGATGCATCTATCTCAGAATTGAAGCCAGCCATGTTTGCCCATGATAATGGAGCAGTTTGGGATGTAGAAATCTGGCACAAATGCATTGGTCATGTTTGAAAAATATGCAATAGAAAGAGGTTATACTTGACTTGCCAAAGTTCAAGTACATTGATCTTCGATATGTATGCTCTGCTTGTCCGTTTGGAAAACAAGTGAGATTCTCGTTCATGAGACATGTCAGAAACAATTTTTGTGGAGAATATGTATCCAAAGAGTTTGATAGGTACCTTGCTAAATATGACATTAAAAGGTAGCTCACATGTAGTTACACACCTTAGTAGAACATTGTGGCAGAAGAGAGAAAAAATCGGGTGCTTATGGAAGCTGCTAGGGCAATGCTTAATGAAAAAAATTTGCCAAATACTTATTGGGCTGAAGCAGTGGTTACTGCAATTTATGTGCTAAACCGAACAACTACATCTGGGGTTCATGATTTGACTCCGTATGAGAAATTGTATGGGCACAAGCCCCGACATTATTCACCTAAAAGTGTTTGGTTGCATTGCCTACGTACATGTGCCGGATGAAAAGAGGAAGAAGTTAGACGCAAAAGCTATCAAAAGTGTTTTTCTTGGCTATGCATAGGAGAGAAAGGAAACAAATGCTATGATCCATCCACTCGGGAAACCCTGATTAGCACGGATGTAGTTTCTGATGAGCTGGCCTCATGGTATGGTAATCTAAATGTAGTGGTCTCTGATGGACTAGCCACCCTACTTATGCTAAAAATTATCCTTCAGCTAGTATGTCTATGAGTGGACCGGGTCTACTATTAGTCCTTGGACAGGACAACTCCGCAATCATGCTACTGCATCCACTAACATGAATATGTCAATGAGGGGGAGATTGGATAAAGGCAAATAAAAGATGTTTGATGACGTGATTGGCCCGCTTACAATTAGATATGAGTCACATGCCAGTGACAGTCTTGACAGTGAATTGGGCATACCATCAGTTATGATGCCTGAGGCAAGGCAAAGCAGGTATGTGCCACCTCATGAGAGGCAAGCCCAGAGTGCACTGCAATTGAGGAGGTCCAGAAGGGTTAGAAAACTAGTTGATAGGCTCACATACAATGGGTATTCAGCTAGACATTATGCATATATGACTAAAGTATGAGGCTATAGAGAGTCTACAAAGTTCAATGAGGCAATTATAGATGAGAATCAGTGTGCTGCCATGGATGAGGAGTACACAACATTGGTTGAAAATGAGACATGGGAATCGGTCCATTTACCAGAAGACAAAGTACCCATTGGCTGCAAATGGGTTTATAAAGTGAAATGCAAGTCAAATGGTTTGTTGGAAAGGTATAAAGACCGGCTAGTTGCAAAGGGATATGCACAACAGTACGGTCTATATTATGAGGAGACTTTCAGTCCGGTTGTCAAGATGGCAACGATGAGAACAATCATTGCATTAGCGGCTTATAAGGGCCGGAAATTATGGCAAGCGGATGTCAAAAGTACATTCTTGAATGATGACTTGCTTGAAGAGGTGTATATGGAGCAGCTTGAGGGTTATGTACACCCTGACTATTTGTGTGTAAGCTAAAAAAGGCATTGTATGGACTGAAATAGGCACTAAGAGCATGGAATGCTTGCATAAGAACTTATTTGTAGCAACTTGGTTTTCAGATAGGTCATGCAGATCACAACCTATTTACAAAGAAGATAACGCATGGTTATGTTTTTCTGGTGGTTTATGTTGATGATTTGATCATCATTGGAGATGACAATCATGAGATTGCTGAAATTAAAGCAATGTTACAGGCTGAATTCAAAGTCAAGGATCTTGGTGAGTTGAAGTATTTTCTCATGGTTGAGGTTGTGTCTACACCTCAAGGTATATGGCTATTGCAAAAATACTCATGATATGTTGCTAAAAAATGGCATGATGGAGTGTAAAGCCATGGAAACACCATTGGATCAGAATGCCAAACTTGTAGTTGATGTTGGGACTGAGATCAAGAATGTCACTATGTACAGACATATGGTAGGCAGTCTAATTTACCTTGCTATTACCCGTCTTGACTTGAGTTATGTAGTGGGGCTGATTAGCTAGTTTATGCATAAACCTCGTAAGCCACACTTAGATATAGTCAAGAGGATTATGCGATACATGAAGGGTACTCCTGATTAGGGGCTGTTTTATAAGCATGGGAAATCATTTGACTTGATAGGTTATACAGATGCTGATTGGGCCAGTTGTGTTTATGACAAGAGGTCAACTAGTGGTTATGCTTTCAGCTTGGGTAGGAATATGATTAGTTGGAGTAGTAAGAAGTAGCCCACCATTGCTTTATCTAGTACAGAGGCTGAATACAGGGGTGCAGCCTTAGTGGCATGCGAAGCAGTTTGGCTTGTGAAACTACTACATGACTTGGGTATACAGAGCTGGAGAGCAAAGTCACATTGCATTGTGACAATCTCAGTGGTGTGATTCTAGTTACCAACCCTGTCTATCATGCTATATCAAAACACATAGAAGGTCATTACAATTTTATCAGGGAGATGGTACTTGATGGAAAGATTGATCTACTCCATGTGAAGACATAAGACCATGTAGCAGATATCTTTACCAAATCACTTGGTAAAGAGAAGTTTGTGCATTTCAGGGAGCTACTTGGAGTATAGCAGTTAGCTTAAGCTTGAGGGGGAGTGTTGAGAACAAAGCTCGTGATCAGTATCACAAACATGACCAACCTTATCTAGACAGTTGTCATCTTAGCTATCACTCTCTATGTGTGTTGTAATAACTAAGTCAGTTAGACTCAACCACAGTTAGTGGTATGGTTAGTTAGTGACCTATTGTGTTTCTAGTTATGTGTTATTAGACTTTAGTAAGCATTATGCAATAATGAGAAGTAAAGAACAATGAGAGTTCATGACTCTCTGTTACAGCTCCATGTCTTTGTCTCTCTCTTACTCTAAACCTTGAACATTTTGCATGTGGAGGGAGCTCACACTCAACTGCCAAGACCCATGGACCATTTATTGTTTCAAGAGTTTCAAGCGAGCTCTAATAGCTATCTCTTACCTAGTTGACGCGCCTTTGAACCTATGAGTGTAATGAGCTTACCTTAATGCCAAAATGAGTTGACTCCTCCCTCGGACACATCGGTAGCTCCACGATCCTAGATGCTAGCTCAAGCATCCTCAAGCCTCCTCCATTGAGCTCCATCCACCATAGCCGCACGTGCACGAGAAAAGAGAAGACAAGAGAAGAGAAGAAGAGAAGAGGAGATGGTGAAGAGCTTTACCCTCTTGATCCCTCACTCCCACACACTCACTCCCTCACATTCTCATACTCCCTCTCTCAAGAGCACACACACAAGCAAGGGGAAGGGAAGAAGAGAGGACTCGTGTTTGTTAGATATGATCAATGCCCCACCCTCATTAGGTGCTACCAATGATCCATGGTGCTCAAAGTTGTAAGGCCCCCATTATGAGGAGAAGCCAAATGTGAGCCCGGACATTGGTTGAGTCCTGACTTGTATATCAGATGAGGTCTATGTGACCGGATGGCAAAAAGGTGACTGTTGTGGGTCTAATCTTTGGGTTAGACGGAGTGGTTATGCTGGTAGCAACTCGAGGCACATTGCATTGAGTTGCGTGGTAAGGGAGTTAAAAGGGGCCCCTATTGTGGGGTCCGGGGGCCGCGAAAGCGGCCCCTGGCTGGGGGGTCCCAGGGGGGCCAGCGGCCCCCCTGGCGGGGGTCCGGGGGCAGCGCCCCCGGCCCGATGGTAAAGGGAATATTCCCTGGCCGACTAGTGGAGGCTCATATGGTAGGTCGGTCAGCAGGCCGACCTAACGACCTTCGCGGGCTATAAAAGCTAAACCCCTTCGCAGCCATCTCACACTCATCTTTCACCCAGTCAGAGTTGTTGTTCCAGCTAGCCTTAAGCTCTTCACCTATCTTCTGTCTAGATCGCCATCTAAGCTTCATTCATTGGAAGCGCACGGGTGGACAGAGCCATCTTTGTATCAGTTGTTTGGAGTTAAAGAATTTTACTGATTCTCCTCTTATCTGTTGTGTACTCTCTATCTCTTTCTCAGATTCTGTTCGCTGCGCCGTGTAATATTTTACATGGTATCAGAGCCCAGGGGGCTCTAGAGATCGGAGAGAGTGCAAGAGGCAAAGGCTTCAACAGCAAAGAGAAACGATGTCGACTCCGGGAAGCAGTTCTGGCGCATCAGGAAGCGGTGCAGGAGGTGGTGCTGCTGTACCGGCTATTCAAACACTGAGGATTCGTCCACCAACCTTCAGCGAAGGCAAGTTAGATGGTACAAACTACACCTTGTGGAAGTTCAAAATTACTACTATCCTTGATTCTTATGAGCTTCTGGAGACTGTGCTGGGGACTGACGCAGAACCACAGCCTACCCCCGACCCATCAAATCCTAGTGTGATGATTCCTCCGAATGCAGATCTTCTACGAGCTTGGAAACGAAGGAATGCAGATGCATTGTGTGCCTTAGTTACAAGCTGTTCTGACAGTGTTTTGACTCTGATTCAGCATACAACCAAAGCGTCAGAGGCTTGGAATGTACTAAGGAGTCAGTATGAAACACGAAACCAAACAAGGATTCAGAACTTGGAGAATCAACTAGCAGCGGAGAAGTTTGCTGAAGGAGAGACGGTTGAAGCATTCATCACTCGGATTAAGAATCTGCGCGACCAGATGGCTGGCGCTGGGATACAAAAGACTAGCGAAGAGCTAGCTCGGAGGTGTCTTCGGATTTGTCCACAAAAGTTTGATGGACTAGTAACTGCCCTTAATACTCAGGTGAGACCTCAAGCTTTGACTTTTGAGGAGTTTTGTGCATTATTAATGGAGGAGGAGTTGAGGCTGAAAGCCCGAGAAGGAAGCAACAATGGAGATGCTGCATTCTCTGCCAATGCAAAAGGCAAAGGTGTTTCCTCCACCAAAAATGATGGTGACAAAAAGAAAAAGGGCGGCAAGAAGAAGTTTCAAGGAGAGTGCTTCTACTGTAAGAAGAAAGGACATGCGATTGCAGATTGTCGTGTCAAGAAGGCAGATGAAAAGAATGGTACCCTTAAAACTAAAGGGAAAGAGACAGCCAATACGGCTGAAGCAGAGTTGGAATTATTCATGGCGACCATTGAGGAAGTGTGCTCCTCGGCGCAAGAAGAATCTACCACTGACTCTTGGGTGTTGGATAGTGGGGCCTCCCGTCACATGACCAACAAGAAAGGTCTATACAGTTCTATGCAGCCTCTACAAGAATCCATCACTGTGACGGTTGGAAATGATGCTAAATGCCCTGCTGCGGGCACAGGTACTATTTCTTTTGTTGCTGCAAATGGTGAAGTCAAAAAGCTTTCAAATGTGTTGTATGTTCCCGAAATCAGGAGAAATCTCTTATCAGTTGCTGCCATAACTGATCTTGGTCATGAAGTGAGGTTCAAGAAGACAGGTGCAGAAATTATTGATAGTGCTGGCACAATTGTTGGCAAAGGAGAAAGAAGGAACAACCTGTATGAGCTAAGTGCTCTTACAGCCACCGCTGGAGTGGGCACAAGTAAGCTTTGGCATGAAAGGTTTGGACACATCGGATTTGCAGTATTGAAGGAGATGCAAAAGCAAGGTATGGTTGCTCACCTACCTACAATAACTGAATTGAAGGAACCATGTGAAGCTTGTATGATGGGCAAGCAACAGAGAAAGGCATTTCCACAAGAAAGCAAGAATAGAGCACATGCTCCTCTAGAGTTGGTGCATGCTGACTTGTGTGGTAAGATGCCTACACAGGCCTTGGGGGGATCTTCTTATTTTATGTTGATTGTCGACGACTACAGTAGGAAGATGTGGGTGTACTTCCTTCGTGATAAGGCTCAAGCTTTTGGTAAGTTTAAAGAATGGCTAATACTTGTTGAGAATGAAACAGGGAAAAGTGTGAAGAAATTTAGAACAGATGGTGGTGGTGAGTTCAACTCAAAGGAGTTTGAAGGCTTTTGCAAGAGCAAAGGGATCAAGCGTCAATTGACGACGCCTCACACACCTCAGCAGAATGGTGTTGTGGAACGCAGGAATCGTACCATTGTGGAGATGGCAAGATGCATGCTAAAGGGCAAGGGATTGCCTAACCATTTTTGGGCTGAAGCTGTTAATACTGCAGTCTACATTCTAAATCGGAGCTACACAAAGGCTCTCAAGGGAAAAACACCTCATGAGGCTTACACTGGTAAGAAACCATCTGTTTCACATTTCAGAATTTTTGGATGTGAATGTTATGCACATGTTCCAGATGAGAAGAGAAACAAGTTACAACCAAAAAAGCAGAAAATGTATCTTCTTGGGTTATAGTGATGAGCAGAAGGCTTACAAGTTATATGACCAAGAGGCAAAGAAGATCATCGCGAGCCGTGATGTGGTGTTCAAGGAGGAGCCGCATACAGTGGAGGAGGAGAAGGCAAGGTCTTCCACTTTATCATCAAGCGAAGAAGTAGTCCACTATGAACCTGTCCCGAGAGCTATCCCTATCCTTAAGGAGGAGGAAGCATCATCTTCAGATGATGAGGAAAAAGTTCACCAACCTGACATCACCCCACCGGAAAAGCCATTGCCGCGCTGGGTGAAGCAGCTCTATGACCACAATAATCCTATGCCTGCATCTGTTGAGGAGAAGGCAGACGGACCAAGGAGGTCTCAGAGAATAGAGGAGCAAAGGAGGGCTTCTGCTCACATAGTCAACATGGCCTTGATGGTTGAGATTATGAGAGAAGTAAAGGAGCCAACTGACTTAGAAGAAGCACTTGCAGATCCATCATGGAAGGCTGCTATGCAGGCGGAGTATGACAGCATAATGAAGAATGACACTTGGGAGCTAGTGGATCGGCCAGCAAAGCGGAAGATTATTGGCACCAAGTGGATCTGGAAGGTAAAGTACAAGGCTGATGGTACCTTAGAAAAGTACAAAGCTAGACTGGTTGCCCAAGGATTTTCACAAGTTGAAGGGTTTGATTTTCAAGAGTCATTTGCCCCAACTGCCAGAATGACCACTATTCGCACGGTACTTGCAGTGGCTGCCCACAAGAAGTGGCCAGTGTACCAAATGGATGTTAAGTCAGCGTTCTTAAATGGTGACCTCAAGGAGGAGGTGTACGTGGCTCAGCCACCAGGGTTTGAGGCCCCCCATTCTAAGAACAAAGTGTGTAAACTGAAGAAGGCATTGTATGGGCTGAAACAAGCCCCCAGAGCATGGTACCAGCGGATAGATAGGTTCTTTTTAAACCTAAACTTCAAAAGATGTGCCTCAGATGCTAACTTGTATGTTTACAGGGATGGTAAAAAGTCTGTAGTGATTGTCCTATATGTGGACGACCTTCTTATTACAGGTGACTATGAAGATATGATCAACCAAACTCGAAAGGCTTTGAGTTTTGAGTTTGAAATGACAGACTTGGGCTTGCTGCACTATTGTTTGGGGATTGAAGTCTGGCAAGAGCCAGGAAAGATCTTCATCTCTCAGAAGAAGTATGCATGGGAGATCTTGAAGGCATTTGGCATGACCGAGTGCAAGGAGATAGCTACACCTATGGAGGTGAATGTAAAGTTATCCGTTGAGGATACATCAGCACTAGCAGACATTGGGAGGTATAGGAGGTTGGTCGGCAGTCTAATCTACTTGTGTAACACCAGACCAGATATCAGTTTTGCTGTTGGTGTTTTGAGCAGGTTCTCAAACAAACCTCATGAGAGTCATTGGAAGGCTGGGATGCGGGTGCTCAGATACTTGAAGAAAACTCTTGACTATGGTATCACATACAGTTTCGGAACTTCTCTTGTGGGGAACTGTGACTCAGATTGGGCAGGAGACATTGATTCCAGGAAGTCAGTTTCTGGTTATTGTTTCTCTTTGGGTTCAGGAATTTTCTCTTGGATTAGTAAGAAGCAACCAACAGTGGCATTGTCTTCTACCGAAGCAGAGTACAAGGCAGCTTGTTTTGCTGCATGTGAGGCCGTATGGTTGAGAAGGATTCTATGGCATATGGGAGTGCAGGATGAAGAACCAACTGTGCTGAGATGTGACAATCAGAGTTGCATCGCCATTGCCAAAAATCCAGTGTTTCATGCACGCACCAAACATATAGAGATCCAGTATCACTATGTGCGTGATTTGATGGAGGATGGGATAGTGGAATTGGTCTACTGTCCAACAGAGGAGAATGGAGCAGATATCTTCACCAAAGCACTTACGAAGGATCTGCTTCAAGTTCATCTTCAGAGACTCGGCATTGGGCCGAGGAGATAGTTCACCTATGGGTGGACATTGAGGGGGGGTGTTAGATATGATCAATGCCCCACCCTCATTAGGTGCTACCAATGATCCATGGTGCTCAAAGTTGTAAGGCCCCCATTATGAGGAGAAGCCAAATGTGAGCCCGGACATTGGTTGAGTCCTGACTTGTATATCAGATGAGGTCTATGTGACCGGATGGCAAAAAGGTGACTGTTGTGGGTCTAATCTTTGGGTTAGACGGAGTGGTTATGCTGGTAGCAACTCGAGGCACATTGCATTGAGTTGCGTGGTAAGGGAGTTAAAAGGGGCCCCTATTGTGGGGTCCGGGGGCCGCGAAAGCGGCCCCTGGCTGGGGGGTCCCAGGGGGGCCAGCGGCCCCCCTGGCGGGGGTCCGGGGGCAGCGCCCCCGGCCCGATGGTAAAGGGAATATTCCCTGGCCGACTAGTGGAGGCTCATATGGTAGGTCGGTCAGCAGGCCGACCTAACGACCTTCGCGGGCTATAAAAGCTAAACCCCTTCGCAGCCATCTCACACTCATCTTTCACCCAGTCAGAGTTGTTGTTCCAGCTAGCCTTAAGCTCTTCACCTATCTTCTGTCTAGATCGCCATCTAAGCTTCATTCATTGGAAGCGCACGGGTGGACAGAGCCATCTTTGTATCAGTTGTTTGGAGTTAAAGAATTTTACTGATTCTCCTCTTATCTGTTGTGTACTCTCTATCTCTTTCTCAGATTCTGTTCGCTGCGCCGTGTAATATTTTACAGTGTTAGCCACACACCAAAGAATGAGCTTCCATTCACTTTTTGAACTTTATATACAAGCCCTAAAATCCCATGGGCACCCATACCTTTTTACATGACTGTTGTGGCAAGGTCCTTTTTTCTATTTCCCTCTTCTTGCCTCATGCCTTAAGCCTACACCTGTCTATTTTTTTACAAATGACATAGGAGGGAGCATGGCACTCTTTTACAAGAGTTTTTTTAAGGCGCATTCCATTTAAAATCGCACTTTTTGTCTCAGCTTAGCTTTAGGGGCTCCCTTTGCGCCTTTGCTCTTTTTTTGTCATTTTTTTGCTCTTTGCTTCATATTTTCGCCATCTCGAATTGAGGTTAACATTGCTCCCCTCTGAGATGGGTGCCAGTACCATGGCACTTCGAGCTCTTTGTTGTGGAAGAGTGGTGGGCTCTGGGCAAGTGGCTGCTGGGGTGATGATAAGGCCACATGTGGACTCCGTTGATTGGGAAGCTTTGGTAATGATTTGGATGGAGATACCAAGGTATGTCAAGTGGATGATGGGGGCCTCCAAAGTTTGTGGTTTGCAGCATCTTGTTGTACTAAAAGGAGAAAGTGCTCTACCTAAGGGGAGTGTCTACCTGACTGTGTAGTGCTTTGTGCTCGTGCTGGTGGAACAGGAGCTAGGTCTAACCACAAGCAAGCCTAGGTGATGTCCCACACTTGAGGATCCCGTTCGTGTGAAGAGAGGTGCGATGTGTGTAGCTTAGGGTGATAGGTCTAACCATAGGCGAGTGTTACCTCCCTAGGTATGTCTTGCCCTTGAGGTGCCCTAAGCGTGAAGTGGGGAGTAAAAAAGGGCTAGGGGGTTAGGAACAGAGCCGACCGATCGGGGCCACTAGACGTGCCTAGCTTGAGGAACCCTAGGTGTAGTGATTGTGAGCTATGTGCCGCGAATTGTGTTTGGATGTGTCGTGTGCTCCTTTCATTGTTATTTGTTTGTTGTCTTTGTGTTTGGCCTTCTATTTTCTTTTCTTTTATTTATTTTTTCTTGCTAAGTTATATGATTCGGGCAGCAGCTAATTACTAGTTATCATCATCAGAATGTGGTGGGGAAGGGGATTTAATGGAGTGACTAAAAAATTTCCAGCTCTGCATGTAACCCTTAAGGTTCAAGCGGACCTGGAGAGAGGTGGTGGAGAGGAATGGGTGGCTGCAACGGGTTCTATGGCATTAGGATAAAAAAAGAGTGGGGTAGACCACGTTCTACCGCGGGGTGGGATCCTGCTTAAGTAAGATTTTTAATAGCCTAAGATAGTTGCATGTGGTAATGAAGGCGGGATCGGGATAGGAGGAGAAGTTAGCAATGAAGTGGGCCATGGTAGCATTTAGGTTATCCGAAGTGAAAGTGAGGGCTTGTGCTAAGGTAGTAGTACGTGGGTTATATATGAGGGGGAAGTCGTAGTGACCATGGGTGTTTGTATCAAAATCTACTTCTACCCTACAAGGATACGCCATGAAGGTGGGGTTGTTTCTCTCAGAGAGGAGGGTATTACAAAAATCCATCCAGGAGAACACATTGTCATCACAAATGCGACTCCGCCATAATGATTGGCACTTGTATCTAGGCACAGACCAAGGCACTTCAAAAACCTTATTTTGCCAATACTCCACATCCTCGATGCCCCAGAGGGTGGGATTCTTCTCTCTTTGTTCCAGCCATTGTTGGCCTAGCTGGCTTCCAATGCTGATCACCTCTTCCACTACTTTAAGGGGAAGGACTCTATGCAGGCCATTGGGGAGGAGGAAGCTGAAGTTAAAAGGCTGTTTCTCTTTTTCTTGTCTCTACCAGACTACGAGTTCTACATGGAAGCTAGCCGGTAGGTCACCTGGGCATGGTGGAAGAGGTGCATATGGCTATGCCATAGGTTTGGCCCTCAATCTCTGTCTGGCTTCTTTAATCCTTTTCTTTCTCTTTTCCCTTAAGGCGGTTTTTCTTTCTACCGTGGATGTGTCTGTTGACTGTTGCTGTTCTTCAGAGTGGGGTGAAGAGGGTTGTGGGATCACTTCTTCTTCAAATTTGCCCTTGTCAAATTGCAGTTCAGCTTCACCCCTTTGGTGATCTTCTTGCTATACCTCCTCTACAAACCCCAGTGCATCAGCCTCCTGGGGGGTTAGGCTAGCCAACAATAGATACTTGTGTTGTTCATCAAGGCTCGACCCAATTACAACGGGTTGTGGTGGCATGTGTAGCCCTACTTGCAGAGCTCTGTGTGCTATGCTTAGCTTCTTCTTTACCACCTCAAGGGACTCCCCTTCCTCCATGTGAGTGGTATCCATCAGAGTATTTAGGAAAGCTCGTTGTTGAGTATTGAAGCCCACTTGGGCTGCCTCAGCTCTACTTTCTGCTAGGACTTTCTCTTTTTCCACGAGAGCCAAGCGATGTGCCAAGGTCTTCACTCTTCGTTCATTTTGGCTTGTTTGGCTCTCTTTTTCATCTCCTCCATACTTTCTCCTTGTCTTTGTACCAAGGCCATGAGTCTCTATTCATGGTCTTTCAATTCCCTACTCATTCTCCCCTGCTCTTTTCTTTCAAGGCTCAACTTTTTAGCCATAGTTTCCATCTCTCTTGCTTCCTTTCTTTTTCCCTTGTAGCAAACTCTTCCATGCCTTGTTCTATCCGATCTGTTTTTGCTACCAAATCCTCATGTTACATCATTAAAAGTTTATATCCTCTCTGCATTTTCACTAGCTCTTGATTTTCATCTTCGAGATGTTGCTGCCAGCTTCCTCCTTGTCATCTTTAGCCTTCAATTCTTATTTAAGATCAAAGATATCCTTTTGTTGCATAGCTATTTTCCTCGTCTTTTCAAGCTGGAAGGTTGCCACCAACTCCTTTTCCACTTCCAACTCGGCCACCGCTATCTTTCTTTTCTCCTTTGCCTTCACTAGCTGAGAGAGCAGTTCATCAACATATTCATCATAGTTTGCTGGTGGTGTCATAGTAGTAGGGATTGGAGTGGTTGAAGCTTCCACCTTTTGGCATCTTGGATCCTACCTAGACTCGGCATCTGTGTCTTTTCTGCCCAGTGGCCATAGTCTTCGCACTCTTTCCTTGGGCTAGTTCCTTATCAATGAAGTACTGCATCCAGGACACAAAATTGTTTACATCGGTGTTGGCCAGGATGCTTGGAGTGAGAGTGGTTGCTTTGCTGGTGGGCACCAAGAGAGGCAGGTGTTGGGGGTAAAGGCGCCTCCGCCGTGCCGCCCCGTGTATTACTACATTGACAGTACGGGGGTAAAGGCGCCTCCGCCGTGCCGCCCCGTGTATTACTACACTGACAGTACCCGCCACTGCACACTGCAGGTGGTGGGCGCCCGTCATGTCACTTTATTCTTTATTCTTTTAGTGACAGTTTGAATAAAGGAAGGCCCGGTCACACATTGTGACTGTTGGAGTTCCCATTTCTTGTCTCTCTCTTTCTTGCTCTTGCTCTCCCGCCATAGCTCGCGTGCAAGCTTCGATCCTTCTCACCTTTCAACTGGTATCAGAGCTTGGTATTCTCTTTCTCGAGCTCGACTCGGTGCTTCCCAACCTTCGCATCGACTTGCTTCACGCATTGGGTCTCCATCCTGGCAGCCATAGCCGACCTGTCGAGCTCCCGACTCTCCCCGGCTTCCCGAGCTCCATCCCGGCCTTCTTGAGCTTCATCAGGGCCTTGCCCTTGAGGTATTGCTTCAGCATTTGTAGGCATTTGAGTGTATTCTCAGTTTGAAATAGGGCAGGAACAAAGGGCAGCGACTCTTCTTGAGCTCCATAGCTCATATCTTCCCTCCCCTTTGCATTGGGCCTTCATGGCTTGGTATGTGCCTACCTTGGGCCATCATTGAGCCCCCCCAACCATCATAACTCCACGTGATTGGTAGCAGCACTCCAGGCCTCAACACACTGAATATGGTGCCCATTTTTAGATTTTGACCTCCACGTTTTACAGCTGAACGCCTTGTTGCTCATGGAGCACTCATCATTGGTCTATTTGGAGGGCATTTGAGCCATTTTTGGATGTCATTTTGATGCTTTGGCTTGACATTGAGGTTGGGAGCTGATCATTCTCAGTTTTGAAACTGTCATTCACTGCATAACAGTGCTGGAAATAGGGCAGCACCCCTGACACTGACATTTGTTGCTTATGCCTCATTCCATTGGAGCTATTTGATGCCCGTATGCGGTCTACTTCCTACCCGGATGTATTGGGGATGTATGCATTTGGTTTGACCATGATTTTGGCTTGAATTCGGGGCTGAAATCTACTATTTAGAATAGTAAATACATGCTGGAATAACAGTGGGCTGAAGGTACTTTACATGCTTTGGCACTTA